>NW_023596818.1:11693083-11792612 GCF_011947565.3 Pollicipes pollicipes
TGGAGTGCGGCTCGCGGCGGCGGCGGGGCGAGCTGTGTGCGCGCTGCGGCCGCGAGCCGCCGCGCGCCGAGCCTGACTCGAGCTCCGACCGCGGCACGCTGGAACGGCCGCGTGCGCGCCAGCTGGAGCGGGAGCGCGACTACCGGCCCGTGCTGTGGTCCTGCACCGAGGACTGGGAGCGCAACTACTGCGTGCTGGGCGTGGCCGAGTGGGACCTGGAGCGGCGCCGGCCGCGCCGCCGCCCCCTCGACTGGCTCGGGGACCGGCGCCTCGGTGACAAGCCGAAGGGGGGAGCGGCCGTGGCTCGGGCGGGCGAGGCGGTGAGCCAGGCCGAGCGGGAGACGCCGCCGCGGGGACAGGACCCGCCGGTGGAGGTCCCGCCGGTGAAGAACCGGCCGGTGGAGGTCCCGCCGGTGAAGGACCCGCCGGTGCAGAAGGCGGCAGGGCTACAGCTAAGCAACGGCGACCCAGACGTACGTAAACGAGCCGCTGCCGTCGGTTGGCAGGCTGTGTGTGTGTGTGTGTGTGCATCTACTCCGCTGAGCTGACGCTACTGGTGTGGGGTGGAGGTGAACGGTCGCTGATGGCCTCTGACGTCATGCGGTGACGGTCACGTCCGGTCGACGTTGGCTGATTGGGAGAGATGGGTGATGATTCGTGACGGCACATTTACAACCGGCCACTGTGGCAAGCGTTGCTGGGTTAGCTTCCTGTCGTGAGAGGCAGACAGGGCCATGGGCGAACACTATCCTGTCGTAGGCTTCATGCCTCCTCCCTACCTCCCCCTTCCCGGTTATCGATCACGCAACTATCCGCGAAAGGCGCACATCGCTCTGAACGCGATGTGCAGGCCTTGAGCGATAAAGCTGTTAGCGTGCATTGCGCCGGAGTCGTGCGATCGGACGCTGCTGGCTTCAGTGTTGGTGCCATTCCGCAGGCATTTGAGTGCCCGCTTGCCCTTGATACGTGCACGTTTCATGCGTTCATGTTTTCCTTCCGCTGGAACGACCAGACTTCTGAAGCCGGCTCATCAGAAATTCCTCTTTAATGTTTGATAATGTGAAGATTTGCGAAGCAATGGCCTGCTTGGAACATGAAAGGGCTTCATTACACGGCTGGCCTGCACGGCTCACGTAATTGCACGGATTAATCACGGCGTTCCGTGTCGCGCGGTAATCTCTCGTCTGGGCGGCCTGAGACCCCAGCGACCTTGCGGCGCAGACCGCACGGCCCGTTGAGCACGGGAACAACGTCGCCCGTCCTCTTGTTCCGGAGAACCGGCCCGGAACGCCTGCATTCACGTCAGCTGATCGCTCACGCGTGTCCATTAGCCGCGTCTCTGCCTCCGTCCCAAGGCCGTCCTGCGTCTCTGCGGAGGACCGTGGCGTCGGGCTCCAGCCACGCCCTCACTGCGCCGGGGTGCAGGACGCGGCCGGACGGCCTGGCCTGGCAGGTCACGGTGAAGCGGACCCGGCAGCGGCAGGGTCGACTGCCGGACGGGCGCCGTCGACTGACCGCGGGCCGTAGCGAAGCAGCCGCAGTAATAATGACTGCGCCCTGGCCGTGCGCTGAATGTGGAGCTACCGGCGCATGCGGTTTCATTGCAGCAGTTGATTTATGTCGCTCGCCTAGCGAGGACAGTCAGTCTTCTGGCCTTGTCGGTGATGACGGGGTATTGTATCAGCGTGAACGTGGCTGCCATTCTGGGGGCCTCATTAGCTCTGGGCGGCGCTCCTGTGGGCGCCCGGCTCTCTCGCCCGGCCTGCTTCTCTTCGCCCCGGTCCGGTTCTCTTCGCCCGGTCCGCGTCGAGAGACAGGACCGGACGAAGACGGAGAGGTGAGTCTCGAGAGTCACCGAGAGGATGGACCGGCAGTCTTATCCGGCCTTGAGGGCCCTACGGCGGGAGGGTGGAGACGTGGAGGTGCACCGCTGAGGGCGGCTGCATGACCGAATCTGGGGCTGCTGCGCTTCGTCACGGCGGGACGGAGCGGCGGGCTCCACCCTCTACTCGGCGCCAGTTATTGCTGATTGCTAATCTGCCCGGGGGTTCGTAACTGCCGCTTTTTGTCTGGATTTTGCCGTGCGCCTCTGCGTCACTGCACTGAAGAATCTGCGCCGGTTTAGTTCTCAACATTCCTCAACTCACGAGGGAGTGGACACAGGAGTACTGGGAGCCGCTGTTGACACATGAGCCACGCGTGCCTATCATTTATTACGTCATACTACTTGTTCTGAGGGTCGTTGAGAGTGCTGTCACTTTCGCGAAGGCCTACGTTCTCATAGCTGGCCGTCGATTCGTTTCGTTACAAGGAAAGTGGAAACCATGTAACGTGACGCATTGCATCGGTGGTGCTCTGTTCTAGCTGCAAATGTGGTGACTCCACGTGGCCCTGGCGAGCTGGCCATCGGAGAAAAAACACATTCATATCTCATAGCCAGGATTTTCCCTGACCGAACCTGGACCTGACCTGCCGGACATGGCCTGACAGTATCGTCGGACCCGCCTGACCTGGCAGTCTCTCCCCCGGTGTGTTCCGGCACGTCCGCCGCTGAGCTGGTGGCGCGTGAGGTGCGCTGTCCCTGCGCTGTTTGTTCCCGCCGCCGTGAGTCCGGCCGCTGTCGCCTGGGGCGCGATCCCCGCCGCGGCGACGGCGCACTCCGGCCGGCTCTCCAGGCTCGACCCGGCGCAGGGGCGCACCCAGGACGACGCACGGGCAGTCGGCCACTCCCGCCGAGCGCCCATGTCTCTTCAGTCACCCATCAGCCAGAGAGCTGTTTCCCGCTCGCGGCAGTCGTGACCAACTGCGGAAGTATGCGATTAGTCAGCTCCAGTTACCACCCCCTCATTACCTACTTAGAGAGCAGCAACTAGTAGCAGACTCCCCCACACTCGCGCTCTCTCCCTCTTCATGGTGGTCCTGGCGTCGCATCTGTCCGTTCTAGAGTGGGCCCGCGGGCCGACATGGCCAACAGACGGCCGCGCTCCGGGCCGCACATGTGTGTGTGTGTGTGTGGCTCGGCATTGATTTCCCCGCCCGCGGAGCCGCGCCCGGCCGGACTGGACGGCGTCTGCAATTACCGGCATTTGTCCGCTGACTGGCCGTGGCCCGTAACTGGCGGCAATTGAGCGGTCGCCCGCCGCGACGACGGAGCGGCCCGTCTGGCTCTGGGTCTCCGGGCTGAGCTGGGCTGGGCTGGCTGGGCTGGGCTGGGCTGGGCTGGGCTGGGCTGGGCTGGGCCTGGGCTGGGCTGGCTGGGCTGGGCGGGGCTGGGCATGGGGCTGGGCTGGGCTGGCTGGACCGAACTGACCGGGCTGGACCGGCTGGGCCGAGCTGGGCCGGCCGGGCCGGGCTGGTGGAAGTTTCACCTGCGCTGTAGTGGTTGCCGGGGTTATTTGTTGTCTGGGGTTGTTTGTGCTTGGCGTGTAGTGGGGGCCCATGACGACAGCTCCAGCGCTGATATTAGAATTGCTTATCTGTCGCTCACTTGGGCTGCCCTTGATGCATTTTGATGTGTTTCATAACGTACATGTTTTGTGTGAAAACGGCCCCTCATCCAGCGCTGATATGGCTGATGCAATGCAGATCAGACTCACGGGCTCAGCTTGTGCATGGCGTGTTGTTGCGCCAATACCAGGCTGTTTGGATTTGAGGCTAAGTTTGTCCATGTCTGGTATGTAATGTAACGTTTTACGCGCCCACCAGGCGCCCGTACCGCCACACCCACGGCCGGCCGTCCTTGCCCCCTCCCCCTCCCCCGCCTCGCGCCGCCGCCTCCCAGCATCAGCTGATGGTCCCTGAATCCAGCCGACCGGAAGCAACGGTCATGTTACGGGCGCCGGCGGCGGCGGCGGCTGTGATCGGCCGGCTCGCCTGGAGCGAGCGGGCCGGGGTCAGCCGCGGTGACCCCGGTCCGGTTGTCACGCCAACATCTGGCCGGATCGGGTCGAGGTCGGGGTCCATGCGCTGCGGTCGACCCATCCTCTGGGCGTCGCTGTTCTTCACGTATACCACTGCCCATTCCGACGGCTTTTAGAAGAGAGGCCTCTCTACGTCATCTTCCCTGGTCGCTGGCATCCTTCCGGACACGAAGGCCGCGCCGTTCACGGGACTTCGCCCCAGCGCCCAGCACAACCGCGCTCAGGTGACCAGCGCGGCGACAGCGCCTTTCGCGTCCTCCCAGTGTCGCGTCGCATGACTGTCCCGAGACGTCGCCGCTCTCCTTGTCTCTCGTGGGTCCTGGCCGACCCGTCGATGGTTTCGGTCTCGCCGTGACGTGACGAGACGAGACGAGACGAGACGAGACGAGACGAGACGAGACGAGACGAGACGAGACGAGACGAGACGAGACGAGACGAGACGAGACGAGACGTGACCGTTAGCGCGGAGCCGCCGCCCGTCGGTCTGCACCGACCCCGGCCTGGCCTGGCCTGGTCGGGCCGCCGCCCCGCTGCAGCCGGCCGGTCGGCGGCCCGTCGGCCTGTCATAATGGCCCGGTGACTCACACCCTCCAAACACAGCCTCGGCCGGCGCCGGTGTCTGCAGACCGGGCCGCCGTCACGGGCGCGGCGTCACGGCGTCACGACACGGCCGGCGTGGAGCCGCCCAGCCGTGCCGATCCACCGGCGGCGCGCACCGCCTGTCCGCCTGTCTGTTGCCTGTCCGCCTGTCTGACTGATGTTTGACTACGGGACTCTTGTCGGGCTACCGCTGGTCTCGGCCGTTTTTGTCGCTGGGGGATGTCTGACTGTTGGTCGATTAGCTGCCTGGAACCTCACGCCCACAATAGGCGCATAAAAAGAGCCGACGGCCGTAGGGCTGGACATGCATAGCCCATGGACATTCGAAACCCCGCCAGCAAATCTCTCAAATGAACACATCTCAATTCAATGTGCATCGCTCTACGGATCGCGAGCTAAACGACGGTAGTTCATTGTGGATTAGCTAACCTGCAATGCTGGTAAGTCGTGATGCCTTGCATCAGCAACGGCTTTGGCGTGCACAAAGCTGCCCGTAATACCATTGAAACCCCTATGGCAGCCACATTCAGTGCTAATCTGCCTGATGGTCAGCTGACAAACGCTGGGCTCCAGCGTCGTGTAAGCCTCTGGGTCACGTGGGGTGGACATGGGGACGGACACTCGGACGTCATCAGCCGCCTGCCGGCCGCGCTAGCCGGTGACAGTGGCCGCCTCTGGGCGGGCGGAGCCGGCGGCGGACGGCCGGCCGCGCGTAGGTCAGGTCAGATTTGCTCGCGTTCTCGACGGCTGATCGTGGCTGTTACCCCCAGACTCTACTCCAGGCGGTGGTTGACAGAGATTGGACGCACCCAACAGGTGGTGTTATCGTATTTCTCCTGGAACGAGCTGGAATTTGTGATTTCCTGGAGCGGAGTTTGAGCTCGAGCAAATCCCAATGCTAGAAATATGGCCGCTTTTACGTCTTGACTTTGACCGTGGCGCATGGAACAAAACACTGCCAAGTGAAAGTGCGTTTGTGTCGTGCTGGATTCCTGCGGGTCGGTGCTAATGGCAAAACTTCAGGGAAATATTACGGCGTAAAGGGCAGACTAGTAAAACGAAATGTACAACGAGAGTTAGGAGAGTGATGTGACTTTCTGCATACTTGCTGACAGAGATATATGGGTTGGCCCAATCCCGTTCACTGCCGTGGTTTACTGTCAAAACCGATCTAAGCCAACAGACACGATTGAACTTTGCTTCTTTTTTTGTATTATCGACGCTGAACAGGGTCCACTAGTAAGAGTCACTGCAAGCACGCAGTGACTTGCAGTATTAAGACGACAGTATAAGTATAAGACGTATTTATGTAATATAATTAAGACATCTATATAATAAGATTCTTAATTATATCAGTTATATAATATAATTAAGAATCTTATATTATATATAATATAATATAAGACAGTTGCAGTTTAAGACGTATTAAGACGCGCCTCTAAGCCTTATTAAGTCTAAGCCTCAATAACAGCAAAATTCCGCCGACAGCAGCAGGTGTCCCCGCCTCGCTCGACTGTCCTTGAAGTGCCGCCGCCAGTGCGGCCGGATCCGCCGTCGCCGCCGACCCTCGCAGCACGCAAAACGCCAAACGCTGCATCGCCGCGGCTTCCGCCCCGCCATCGACGCCGGCGGCGGCGGCTGACCGCGTCCGTCGACGGCCGTGCACCGACGATCGATGGCGCGTGTTCGGCGCCCCTCGCCCCGTCGACGGGGTCGGCCCGCCGCCCCGCACACCGGGCGCCGGCTCCGGCGTCCGGCGGCGACGGCGGAGCCGACCCGCCGCCCCGCACGCCGGGCGCCGACCCTGGGCGTCCGGCGGCGACGGCGGGGTCGGCCCGCCGCCCCGCACACCGGGCGCCGGCCCCGGCGTCCGGCGGCCGACGGCGGAGCGGCCGCGCCGCCCGCTGCCACCTGGTGGCGACCGGGGCGTAGCTGGGTGATCTGCCGGCGGTGGCGGATTGCGTTTGCGGTCGCGCGGTGGCCGGGCCCGCTTCTGACCTGGCGTGGTGCGGCGAGGGCGCGCCGCTCGCGGTCCGTCGGCGGACTGACCCCGGCGACGTCGGAGGTCACCAGAGTGTTTGCTCGGCGCGCCGGTCGGCTGATGGGGCCGCGGCGAAAGCGGTGTGGGCGCGCGGCTGACCCTCGGCCGCCACCCGCGGCGGCACGCCTGTACCGCCGTCCGTCACTGGCCGGCGGGTGGGGATCGGCCTTGGGGCTGTCACTGGCCGCCTGGCCCAGCACTGACCCCCGGGGTGGCACACTTGTGCCGCCGTCCGTCACTGCACGCGGAGCGTGTGGGTGGGGGCTGAGACCGTCACTGGGCCGCCGTTGATTGACCTTGCGATGCAGGTTGACCTGATCGCGTCCCGAGTACCCGGGGTCTGCCTGGTTCCAGATGTTTGGGACAGGCGTCGGTCGGCTTTATTTCATGTGTGCTGGCCTGGACCCTCGTGTGTCGGCCATGTGCTGTACCGGGCACACATCTGGACGACAAGTGTCGGCGGGAGCGATTGGTCGGGTATTAATTACCATTTGCACGTTGCAACACCCCGTTGCCAAGACATTGCAACGGTCGCGCTAGCTAACCACGACGTTTCGTTTCCCACGAGAGCCCGCCCCTCACCGGGGAGCCCGTCAGAGAATCCGACGGAGCCTGAGGCTGGCGACTGTCACCAGCCGCCTGTCCGCTCCGCTCCGCCCACGCACTGTGCGTGAGCGCCGAGAGCGGCCGCGCCCGCCGGCCGGCCATGTGGGCGCGACGGCCGCCGGCGCCGCCGCCGCGCCTCATTATCATAAGCGCGCGCGCGGCTGGGAGGCGGCGCGGCGGCGGCGCGTCAGTCGTCTGCTGGCGGCGGCGCGGCGCGGAGCCCGGTGTCTCGGCCCGAACGCAGCGGTCCGTCACGTGCGCCATGTCGCTCTCGGGCGTGCACGCCGGCAGCCGAACGCTGCCCAGCCGGCGGCGGGCCGACGACTACGACAACCTGCGCGAGGCGGCGTCGACGGGCATGGAGCTGACGCGCGCGCTCGGGCGCAGCGAGACTGAGCTGGCGGAGCTGCGCGGCCCCGTCAAGTCCATCACCATGCGCGTGGTGAAGAAGACGACCACGCTGTCGCGCGGCCAGCAGAAGACGCGCTTCGAGAGCGCCGTGGAGACGCTCGACGGGCACGTGTTCGTGCCGATGAAGCCGCAGCAGCCGCAGGTCAGGTCGCGGGGTCAGGTCAGGTCGCTAGGTCGGGTCGGGCGAGAGACAGAGCAGGTTTAGGCGGACTCAGGCTTCATTTGTGGGCTCGAGCCAGGTGACACCACAGCCACATGTCCAGACACCGCGGTCATGTCGCATCTCCTGGCCAGATCAGTTTCCAGGTCCGTCGGCACATTCGAAACAGAGCACTGGACCGCAGCTTGGCCGCGCACAGTTCAGTCATGACGCCCCTATTGGGCTGTCGCGTGCTGATGGAAGGGTCGCTGATGACAACGGCCGGTGTAATCATGCTGAGTAATTTACCGTGACCTCTCTCGGCCAGCTGTAGCTCAGGCGCTGACACCAACGCGAAAGACCAATAGGTCAAGGTGGCGATAGCTATTAAGGTTCGGCGCACGGGACATGGGTGCCGTAGAGATAAAGGATGCAGATGGCTTGCCAAAATATTTAGGCGCCGACGAACACCAGCTCGGCGATCCGAAATGTTCAGGTGGCCTGTCGGGGGCCACGGTGGTCTACCATCAGTTACTGGGCTGGCGTGAGCGAGGCCGCGGCGTGGTCAAGGTGTCGTGATGCCCAGGTACCGACGATGCCTTAAAAAGTGCACAGTGCGCGCTTCTGCGCAGCGACCGAGCGCCCTCTTGCGGCTGGCCGGTGGCAATCAGAATAGCAATGACATTCCTTCATAGTGAATGACTTCATCATGAATTAATGCTAATGAATGACTCGCACCCGCAGCACCTGACATTTGGGATCCCCCTCCTTGCCTGCAATTTGGCGCCGCCGTGTCATTTAGCCGTTGGGCGGCGCGCAGGTGCACGTGCTCGGCGCCTCGGCCGTACCCCGGCGACGGCGGCAGGTCGGGTCGCACCGTAAACAGGTGTCCCGGCCAAGGCCGGTGCGCGCCGTGGACGTGACTCCGGGGCGACATGTGATAGGCGGAGCCGGCTGTGTCGGCGGCGACGGGGCGGACCGCGGAGCGCGGTGGGCGTCTTATTAGGGCGATTCGGGTCACTGTGTGGCCACACATAGTAATGAGAGCTCCGTGATGATAGCTGATCGAGAGGGGCGCGATCGGAGTCTTTTCGCTTTCGGTCGTGGGAGCTAGATAGACGGTCATTATATGTTATCTCGGCGTCGGATTAATTTTCTCAATGGAGTGGTTGGTCGTTAGCTGTGGTCCTCACGTCTGATTGATTCTCTGAACGGAATAATGATAACGCCTATATGTGTCAGGGCGGCCCGCGTACGTAATGCATTGGACGACATAATTTACCGGTCGTGAAATTCCAGCTGACCCCTGGTCGTGGGCGTGTTGAAGGGTTTTCTTGGTGGCAGCTGGACTATTCGTGGCGTCGCATGTCGGCTTTTGCCTCTGAGCGGGTCCACTTCAGTTTTGGTATGCGATTGGATACTACGCTTTGTTTTTGACATGCTGAAGCATTGCTTGCAGCTGCCCATCCCCCCACACACTTCGGCTTGAACAGCGTCAGTGCCACGTGCTGCCTTTTCGTCCCGTTCCCACTACGAGTTCAGTGCAGCCCTCGCGGTCACTCCTGTGGTTTCGTGCTGACAGCTGAGTGATCTGAACGCCCGAGCCCACGCAGACCCGTGCACTATATTAAGACTTCACTCTCGGAATCGTGAACCTGTTCCCAACAAGCCTGAGCCGTCCAGCTGCCGCTGTCCTGCCATGTCCGGCCGTCATCGCCCCGCTCAGCTGGGCCCGACCGTTCGCTGACGCCACGACCCCGGCATCCAGCCGCCGTCGGCGTGATGTCATAGGAGGCGCAGCTGGCGCGCCCGAGTCACCCCGCCGCCGGCCCTCGGTCTCCGGGCGCGCCGGAGGGGAGCGAGGCCCGCGCCGGAGCACCCGCGCCCGACCAGGCGGTCGCCGCGTGTGTACACTCGTATGCAGAGCTGCAAGGCCGTCGGCCGCTCCATGGCGCGCTGCAGGCCGGAGGATCCGGCCCGGCGACGTGCATGGCGCGCCTTATATGGAGCGCCGCGTGCGCTCGCCGGTGCCGCCCGACCGTCCTGCCGCGGCCGCGGCCGTGCCGGACCCGCCCCGGGTCCACCTACCTGTCCGGGCCGGCCGGGTCGCCGTGGGCCGGCCGGGCGTCTTCAGGTGCGGCGCACCCGAGGCTCCGCCGCCGGCTCAGCGGCTCGTCTTCGCGCGGCGCTGTCGTCGCTTTCGCGAGCAGTTGTCGGAATGGCGCGCGGCGGCGGCGGCTCGACGGCGCTGGACGGCGGCGGCGGGGAGGAGGACGCCGGCCCGCGCCGCCCAAACTGGTCCCGTCGGCGGCAGGTGGCTGGGCGGCGGTCCGAATGTCCGCCGCTGCATACCGCGCCTCGGGCGGCCGCTGTGGGCGGCGCCGGGGTCGCGGCCGTGTTTGGGCGCGCGCACGGACGTCTCTGGGTGGAGCACGCTGCCGAGGTGCGTGGATGACGTGTTCGGCAGCCCCGCCCGTGACGTCACGCCGATCTGGAGCGGGCCCGCCCCGGGAAAGGTCAGGGTCTTCTGACCGCGGCCAGGTGCGTCGATGACGTGTGTCGCGGCCACGCCCCGGGACGTCACGGCGAGCGGCGTTCGGCGCCCTGTCCAGTGAAAAGTTACCAGAAGCTGTAATGAAGTGATGCCGTGTTCTTGGCGCGTTGACAGCAAGTACCGTTTAGATTATGCGACAGGCTTCTTGGATGCGGCGGCTTTCTGGGATGACGCCACCTGTTCCCCACCGCCAGCCTTGGAGGGCGTCGCCCTCGTCGGATAGCGACACGCCGTGAACAAGCTGCCGAGCGGGTCTGGACAGCGGCTTTGGGGGCTGTCGAGGCTGTGTCGATAATGGAGTTCCGCAGTCGGGTTTTCTAGGGGGAGGGGCGACGGCATCGGTCGGCGACGGAGTGTTCCTTTGCGCCGCGTTGGTAACTCCGAGAACGACACTGGTCGTACCTGGATGATGACGCAGCTAGTTCGAACGGCTTGATGTCCCTCTCCCGGCATGGATGTAGGGTTGGGTGTAACGCTTCAAGTTCTTCTCCGTCAGAACCTGCGCTGTCTAAACATGCCACAGATATGGGACTGGCTCTGTGCGGTTCGCCTTTGCCAGCGTCCCCGACCACACCTTATTCGGCCGGTCCAGAATCGCCGTTAATTACCCGCGTTTGGCCATTCATATTAGACCGCGGCGCCAGACAAGCGCGCCTGCGTAATCTGCCGCCAAGTGTGATGCATCGCGCGCTCACGTTTCTGTTCGGAATATTGCCTCAGCACGGCTGATTGGGCCGGCACAAAAGGAAAACACATCTGGCGCGGCGGCCGGCGGGACGCGCCTCGGTGCGGTCCACCGCGTCCGACTTGGTCTCTCGGCGGGACACCGAGTCCCGGTGCGTGCATTGATTTGCCGGCGTCGGCGCGCCGCGGCAGCGACCCGTGTCCGCCGCGCAAAGGTCAGTCCGTCATGGATCGCCGGAGAGAGCAGCTCGAATCGCGTCGCCGCTTTGGAAGATTGGGCCGTCGCGTTTCCCGGCTGGGGGAAGCACGCTCCGCGCGGCCCCGGCGCCGGGATGGTTGGCCCCATTGCCGGCAACTTCAGCATTCTGTCAAACTGGTGCCGCCGCTGACCCGTGGGACCCGTGCTCGTGGGAGTCCTCGGGCTCTGACAGCCTGCGTTGGAACGCGGTTTTCGCCTGCTTTGTGCCCTTGGAGCCAGCAGTGCGCTTCGCTGCGCCGGTCTCGTTGCCGCTATGGTGTCGACAGGTCGCGACACTGCGCCGGTTTTGCCTCCGCCACGAACAAAGCCCGCCTTCGTGCGTTTTTGCGCCGGCAGCATTCTGGACCACTCCGCGCCGTGGGAGACAAATGCGGTTCTCTCGGGCGACGGTCCGCCGGGTCCCGACGGCCGGCGGCCGACGCGCCACCGCCGCCACCGCCGCTGACGAAACAGCGCCCGATCCATCACGGCGACGCATCACGCGGCGACAAAAACCGCCGCCCGTCTAAATCACACTGAAGCGGCGGGGCGTCGGGTCACCGGCGGCGCGACCGCGCGCCAGCTTCGCCGCCTGTGCGTCAGCTTCGCCGCCCGTGCGTCGGTCGTGACGCTGCGCAGGCCGCCCGCCGATGAGCGCGGCGGTCCGTCTGTGGAGCGGACGGGTCCGGGACGATTTGCGCCAGCCCGCGGCTGCGGCGGCGCCGACCGCAGACGAGTTGCGCCGCTGTCGATTTCACGGCGCCGCGCCGCGCCGGTTTCGCCACTGCGCGCCATTGTGTATGCGCGGCAAAAGCGGCTGATTGGCGCGGCCGGCGTCCGAGCGCGCCGACCTCGTCGCAGATGGCGGCGAAGCGCGCCGGGTACGCCGCGCGGCCGGGTGCCGCCCGCCGCCGCCGCCTGCACGGGACATGCGTGGGAGCTTTCACCGACGGCGTGCGTGCGGCGCGCGGCGCGGCGCGGCCCCTTGAGCCGCGGTCCATTTGACGGCTTTTTCCACAAACACGCGTCGCTTTGTACGGACCATTTGTATTCGGGTGGGATGCCACCGCAGGGCGCCACCCGCGGCAAGGCAGAGGCTCGCCGCCGAGGTGCGCACGGCCGTGGGCGGGCGCGGCGCGCCAGCCAGCTGGCTGAGTGGCCTGCACGCCGCGTGCCGTTTAAGGACATGATCGGCCCGGAGAAGAGCAGGCCGAACCGGTCGGCGTGTTTTGGGCGCCGTTATCTCGGAAAAATCCGCCCGAGGAATGTTCGGAACTTTTTAGGGCAGTGAGCGGTCGTTGATTAATTGCGTTTCGCGATGGTGCGGCTTTATACGGTCGGAGGGGCCTGTGTCCGTCGGCGAGACATCCTAACTTGGCCGTCGCTGGCGGCATGCAAATTTCGCTGCATTCATCCCAAGTCGGCTTTGAACCAAGTTGGGATGACCTTTCGCTAGGAAGGGCTTGCCGTCTCGCGCGGTCGTTAGAGCCGTAATTAATGCATTTTCTCCGTGGGTGTCGGAAGGCCGAAATGTCGCCTCGGCATCTGATCCTTTCGGAAAGGAACCCGCGGCAAAGTGAAGTTCATTCTCGCCGTCGCCTCACTGTGCCCCGCTCAGTTTTTGCTCGCGGATTCCATGAATAGGCCATGGGTCCATCGCCCGCCGGGTCATCAGGGTCCCCGGCAGACAGTGCGACCACGCCCTTAAGACGTCGGCGTCGACCTCTTCTGGTGGCCCGGCTCCGTCACCACATGCAGCTGTGCGTTCGCCAAGGTCTCTCTGGATGACCGCCGGAAGACTGCCGGCGTCCCGGGCGTCGGCGGTCAGAGGGCCAGGCAGAGACGTGTCGTCGGTAACGGAGCCCGCTAAGGTCAACAAGTTGGCGAGGGTTGCGGAGCCACCTGGGCCGTGCCTCAGCTGTGCCCTCATCAGGCGTCCCTCCCCTGCTGCCCTCCTCCCCCGGACGACGCGTGACCTCGCCGCCGATGCGCTCAGGCTCGACCCGCTCCCGGCGCCGGCCGGGCGGGTGGCGGCCCCCGTGCAAGGCGGCCGGCACCGCTCTCACCGGCTGCGGCCGCTTCCGGCGCCGTCGCCCGCTCCCTGCGCGGCGGGTGCACCGGTGCCCGAGCGGCGGCCGGGGCACTGGCCACCCAGGCGGCATACCGACCAACGGGAGACGTGGGTGCGGTGCAGATGATGGAGACCCAGGTGCGGGAGATCTCGATGAGGGAGACCGCAGGCGACATGACGTGGACATCCATATCTTCCGTATGCGCGTCTTGTTTGTTGAGAAGTTGTTTGAATTCCGTGTCTGTTTCGTCGTTGTACCTAATTTTTCTACGCCCTTGTGTTGGATGTAGTGGTTTCAGTCCCTGCCAGATCATCGTCTCGCATGCCTCTCTCCACCCGTGCCGTGGACGCTGCTGCTGGGATATCGTCTCATTCCTTCCCGCTCTCGAGCAGTACATCACCGTGCGGTTGATTACCGGCCTGCCTCCACACAACACCCGGTGATCCAACCCATCTGCCTGTTAACGACCTGCTGCTATATATCTCGCGGGCATCCCGCCGCCCTCGCTCATACCGCCTGTCGGCCGGTGACTGCATTTTTGCGTGGTGCCTATCACCAGGCCGCTCCGGGTCTGGCGCGCCGGCGCCGTTGGCGCCCCATGCCGAGATCCGGTCCGGATATTGACAGGCGGCAGCGGGCGGCACATGTTTTCAGCGGTTTGTTTTCTGTGATTCCATATCAGGCGCCGGCTGGGAGTCTCCGTTGTGGTTCAGGTTCGTGCCTGCTCGCGATTTCTTCACGGGAAAGTCGCGTTGAATGGATGCAGGAGACTAAAATAAGGGAAGACGGGGAGCAAACAGAACACTTTTCACTGGCTTTTGGTAGGTTAATGGAATTTCGGTGTCTGTGCTTTGTTGTGGCGCGTAACCAAGCGTCTCAGACCATCAGAAATGCTTGGCCGTATTTGCGCTTTACCTCCGACATTGTGATGTCTTTTACCCAGGTTTAGAATACCGCCTGTCGCGGCCCACAGAGCCGAAGCCGGCTTTCCTGTCCGTGCCGCACAAGCTGACGCTTTGTCGGCATCTGTGATTGTATGCGGTTGTGGGGAGGTGGCGGGGGGGGGGGCGGTGTGGCGGCACGCCCGCCTGCCCATTGTCTTACGAGGTCTGCGGGGGGACTTGAGGCAGGCGTGGGTGACCTGGGCGGTCGGCGACGGGAGAGGTGAGCCTGTTTTGGACCCAGGTGGTGGGCACTGGAGCCTGCACCTGGCTAGCGGACTCCGCTAGTGGTGCGGACTCCCGTTTTCTGAGAAATATGCTTAAATTGTTACGATGCGAGTTTGTTTTTCTCTTTTGCCGGGACTTGTCATCCTGCGTGGTTTGTAGACCGCAGTTGTGCCAGGAGCGGCAGGGTTCACCGGTGACCTGAGTCGAGTGCTGTGTTGACCCACGGTTGTGACTGACGGTTATGAGCTACAGCTGTGTGCGTCGAGGATATTATTGGCTGGTTACATGTCCCAGCGGTTGCCTCGGTGGCGCAGGGGGAGGGTAGGAGATCCCTATTTATCAAATGTGGGTCATTGGTCACAGCCAGGACGGGATTGGCGGGTCAGAGGGAGCCAAGCGAACCTCACTCCGCAGACTGACCGGGGACACTGTCACGCCACGTGGCGGATTCACGGTCCTGTCCGCCCCAGGCATTGCCGGCCTTTGGAGCCCACACTCCGGACGGTCCATGCTCTCGCCGCGGAGCCTCCTCCCGCCTCATCAGCTCTCGCCGCCCCCCCCGCCGCACCGGGCGGCACGTCGTGGGGGCGTAAAACGGGAGTCAGCCGTTCGTTAACGGTGGCGCCCGGTGTGATCGGCTTCTCGAGCGCCGGCTGAACGCGCCGTAAACCAGCGGGCGCGGCCGTGTCGGACAACATGTTTGACGGCGTGTCTGATTGTCCGACCGTGGGTGGCGCCAGCGCGCGCCCACGCCGGCGGCGGCCCGGCCATCTCGGGTCGGGGGGTCCGGCGCGCGGCGCGGCGGCGCGGCTCGTCGGGCGTGGCCCGTGATTGGACAGGCCGGGCGTCGCCGACGGGTAATCAGGCTCGTGCTCCGTGACCTCGACGGGGGTTATTTGTCGGGGCGAGGCGCGCTGCGAGCGCGCAGCTGCTGCAGCGTGGCCGGCCCGTTTTGCTGGGATAATTCTGGGAGTTTTAACGCCGTCTGCCGTGACCGCCTGTGGCTTCTGCGCGCGTTACTCAGCGCATCGGCCCGTGACCGCGTGCACGGTTCAGCGCACCCAACCTGGCGCCGCGCGCCGCGCAGACCGTCTCGCGGGCGGCGCTGTCCGGCAGACGGTGACCGCGCGGGTCAGACGCGACCTCACGGTGACCTTTAGCGCTCCGTCGCCCGCCGCTGGTCCGCCGTCGGTCTGGGGGCAGTCGAGGGTCCGTTTTTCCGCCGGCTGGGGCGCGGAGGAGAGGAGGAGCTGTGCTGGTTGTTGCAGATGGGAGGCGTCGTCTTCTTAGCTCTCGCTGACGCGCCACGCATCGTGACAGTCCAGTACCGTCACACTGAACTCACAGTGACGGTGATCGAACGGATGGATCGTGGCAGTATCCTCATCAAGAACTCGCGGCAGCCTCACAATTGCCCCACGCCAACCTCGCGGAGAAATCCTTCATTCTCACTGACACGTCACGCGCTGCCAGAGGGCGGCACGCGACGCGCCCTCGTCAGCGGTCGCCTCTCCAGCTCGCCTCTCGGCCCGGCGGCGTCAGTGACGTCATCGCGGGTGTGAGCGGCTCGTTAACGCGCTGCTGGCGTGTCGGGCCGCCGTTCAGCCCGGCGTTGTGTCGCCGGTCGCCGCGTGCTTTATCTGTTGTTGGCCGGCGGCGGCGGCGGCGCGGTCTCGTTTGCGTTCGGTGCCGTGTTCGCCGCCGGCCGTTAGCGTGATTCGGCTGACGCTCGCGGCGAGGTGTTCAGCTGGGGCCCGCCGGGCGGCCGGTCGACTCATCGGCGGCGGGGCACGTCAGGCCGTCGGCTCGCCGCCATTGCGAGTCACAGTGGGACGGAGAGCTGCGCGGCATCACGCTGGTTGGCACGGCGCGGCCCGGTGCCGGGCTCATGATCTGCGTCGCTTTTGGGCTCTTGTGTGGGCAGGGCACTGCTGCCGATTGCGGTCAGTGTTGTGGCAGGTAGGAAATGTCGGGTTACGTTCGTCGCGCGTGCCACCCGCCCGTCGGCACTCTACTCTGGAGCTGACCGTCGGCGTAGTTCTCCAGTAAGCGCCAGCCCTTGTCACGGACCTCGTCACGCAGAGGGCGTCCAGATGTCTCGCCGAGTGACGCGGCCTTCCAATCAGCTCTGAGCTCGTAAGACTTTCCTCAGACGGCGAGTGTTCCCAGTGCCGTTTTGTTTCACTTAGCCGTGAATTGTGGGCGAGTGGAAGCACGTCTGCTACCCCGCTGTGCTCCAGATATTCGTACAACATCCGCAGCAGGTGACAAACGGCTTCCTTGGCATAAACAAATGGCAACTGCTGGCCATTTACCACCGAGTCGATTAACTGGGCGGTGTACGTGACGCCGCGTCATCTCCCGGAGACCCTGGCGGGGATAGCCGTGCCCGTGTCGGTGCCTGCCTCGTGCTCACGCCGCTGGCGCGCTGCAGGAGCCGGACTTTGCCGCGTCCCAGAGCCCGCCCGCCATCCGCACCCGGTGTGGTTCAGCTATTTAGTTCGGCCTGCCATCTGGCTTTCGGCGTGGTCGGTCGTCGGTCCGCTCCAATCACGGCCTCTCCGACCGCCGCACGGTCCTGTGGAGCCAGTCCCACTAACGGCTGGTTAAAATGCAGGAATCTGGATCGCTGTTCTGGGTAGCTCTTGCGCGTCGCGATGTATTTTTAAACGGCTGTAAACCGTCAGGCGCTCCAGGACCGGCGAGAGTGCGTCGGCATGCGTCAGCGAAGCCATGGCTGGTCCGTGTAATGCGTACAGAACGCATCCGCCGCGCGCCGCTGGGAGACGAGGTTTTTAGAAGGGTGAGGGTATAAGCCGTTGGTCATGTGTCCAACAGCATTCCTTCTCAAGGACTACTATTGCGCTACACGCAAGTGAAAAATGTGGAGCTGGCGCGCGTTTCAAGTGTAGGTTTGTGGCTGTTCGTTCCCCAGGTGTTGAAAGTAGGCCCACGTGTGTCGGTAATTACACATATTTGTTAAAAAAAACTCGGTCGCCACATTGTGGCTGTTCATGGCACGTGTACATTTGCTCCAAACAGCTGTGGGCCTTGAGCTCAGCTCATCTGTTGTGTGCCGTCCCACGGGTTATCCGTCGGTTATCTTTTTTCCGTTAATGTAGGCCGGTGCGCACCGCGAGTGCGTGACTATGCCATGCCCTGTAGGTGTGTAGGTGCATCATAGCTCACCATTATCATGCAAACAGTAGGCAATTGGCCATCAGGCTGCTGGTATACTAGCGGCATCGGACCTCCGCGCCTCTTCAACAATGCTCAATGGCCAAGCCCGGCAGCATTACAGCGCACCACAGCCCATCCCCTAGCCGTTACCTGTACGCAGCAGCTGCATGAGAGGCCGGCGGCGATGGAGCGACGACCGTGCATTACCCGGCGTTGGAGGGGTGCGGCGGCGCTGGTGCCGGGGGCAGGATCATCCAGCGGCGGGAGCGCTGGGCGGTCTGCATACTAGAGTAGACCGAGCCCCAGGCCGGCCAGCCCCGGCGGCAGCGGTGCTGAGTGCTCCGCTGGGCAAACACCGGCTGGGCCCGGACTAACCAGAACCGTGGCAAATGCTGGCTGAGCGCCGTCCCAGAGCCGTGTCAGAACCCTTGCGAAACCCCTGCGAAGCCCCTGTCAAACCCCTGCCAAACCCCTGCCAAACCCCTGCCAAACTATTGCCAAACCCGTCATACCCAGTGCCTTACCCCTGCCATACCCATGCCAAACCCATGCGAAACTCCTGTCATACCCCTGCCAAACCCTTGCCAAACCCCTGCCATACCCTGCCAAACCCCTGCCAAACCCATTCGAAACTCCTGCCATATCCCTGCCAAACTCCTGCCAAACTCCTGCCCAACCCCTGCCAGACCCCTGTCATACCCTTGCCAAAACCCCTGCCAACCCTGACCAGACTTGATCAAAACGCGGATGCTGTCTGAACATGAAAAAGAACGTTGTCTAGGCTCGGACTGGACCTTGCCCCGCCTATAACCCGGCCGAACCTTTGCTGAACTGCTCTGAATTGTCCGTTGAGTGGAAATCGCGATGGGGGAGGGCGGCGGGGCTTGGTGTTGTCGCGATCTTCGCAACGAGCTGCGCTTGGCGGGGACAGGAATACCACAGCCATCACCGCGGGACATTCGGTCACGTTTGCCTACGGAAGATAAAAAACGGCACCGGCCGGAACCGATAACGGCTCCACCCGAACCCCGGATGAATAACTTCGGCCGAGCCCCGATGCGGCCCTGGTCCAGTCCTGGTTCGGTCTGATCCGGTCCGATCCGATCCCCAGATAAACCCACATCTGGTCCGATTTAATCCGGATCTGATCCGGTCAGATCCAGTCCAGATCCGGTCGGTCAGGTTCAGATCCGAGTCCCGCCCCGTCCGCTGCCGCGCGGACATCGGGGGCTGGCTGGCGTGACGCCGCCGTAACGGCCGCCATTTAATCGGGCCGACGGCGTCCCCCCGCGACGGCGCAGCGCGTGACGTCACGGCCCAGGTCGGCCCCCGAGCTGGCCTGGCCGTCGGCTCACAGATCTCAATGACCGGGTCGGGCTGGGCCGGACCATTCCGACCCCATAAAACCGATCGTAAATCGTCGGCGGCGGCACAGTTAGTCATCGCTGTCGGGCGGTCGAGGTGGTGGGATGCGGGGCCGGCCGGGTCAGGCTCCGCAGCGTGTGGTGGGTCATTAATACAGGTCATATTATTCATGGCGGAATTTTAATGGCGTGGTCGGGGCGTTGCAGCCACCCACGCGGGGCGACGCACCTAGGCCCGTGAGAAGAGCGGAACGGAATAATTGAGACGTCAGCTCGTGGGCGTGTCTCTCGGCGTGTCTTTCCCACTCACGTCTCGGAGGTAGCTGCTGCCGCTTTTGTCGGAGGCTTGGAGAGTTCCGGCGCGACGGGCAGGCTATGGAGGCTTGGGCCGCTGGTCTGGTGTGATCTCACGCGGCCCCTCCCCTTCCGGCCGAGCGGCGGACGGGCAGACGGACGATGTGACCTCCCGCGGCCCCTCTCTTCCGGCCGAGCGGCGGACGGGAAGGCGGCCTGAGCTGGGCGCTCCTGCACGGCGCGGAAGCCCATCGGGAAGGCGCTCCTCCGGATCTCGTCCCGTTACGTCACATCAGTCCCCCGACGTGTCACGTGGTGTTGGCGTCACGTCACCTCCGCGCGTCACATCACTTCCGTGTCGCCGTGCCGCTGCTGTGGCGGCGCCCCAGTCACTTCCCATCACGTCAGTTTGCGACACACGTCAGTCACATCGCCTCCTACCTGCCAAGTGAGGTCACACCGATCCCGTGACGTCACACCAACTCTGTGACGTTCCGTCAGCTCTCCGTAACGTCACGCCCGTCCGGCCCAGCGCCGGGATACGGGCAGGACGGCAGCGCGACGGCCGACCCGGCGGTGGAGCGCGGGTCGGGATATGCGGACAATGCCGGCCGCCTGGGCAGGATGCCTGGCCGGCGGGCGGGCTGGCAGGCCGGTGATGGATTCCAGTGGCGTACGTTGTGACCCGAGGGCGTTTTCTGTGGAGATAAGCTGCTACCTGCCTGCCTCGTGCACACGACCTCTTCGTTATCTGGGAGACGATTGTTTCTGTGTATGCTTCGCCTGCGAAGCTGTATTCGTTCAGGTGAATGTTATCGCTTATGTTCCGTTTCGTTTGTTTTGCCCTGATCGCAGTCATAAAGCTTCTTTGAGCCTTGACTTCAGAAAGTCTGATGGTCGCTGTCCTGGTTTTCACCTGCCGAGTCCCGTTTAGCTCACGGCGGCATAAACGGCTCGTGCGTAAACATGTAGCCCCTTAATTTCCTCTCACCCCAGGTCTGTTGGGTGTCTTGCAAGTGGGGCAGGGGCCGGCCCGCTACTGTCATCAGCAGCGATGAGTCAGGTCTGCCTCAGCCCGCTGCCTCCGCCCCACCTCGCGCCTGAGCTGTTCCTGTCGGTCGTGCTGGCCGGTCGCCCTGCCGCCCGCCGCCGCCGGCCGTGCTGACCTCGCCCCCTCTCTCCGCAGATATCGGACATCGTCGAGGGCGATGACTCGATCAGTGCGAGGGACGCGCTGCTCCACTGGGCCCAGCGCACCACCGAGCGCTACCCGGGCGTACGCGTGTCCAACTTCACCTCCTCCTGGCGCGACGGCCTCGCCTTCAACGCCATCATCCACAGGAACAGGTGAGCCGACGTGGAAGCGGGGGAGGGGGTGGGGGAGGGCGAAGGAGGGGGGGGGGGGGGGGGGCTGTCGTCGCTGGTGAAAGCGACAGACCATGGCTGCGAAGGAGAGCACGGTCGGTGAGTTGCAATGGTGTGATGTTGAACATTTAGTGGCGTTGACATTTCAAAAGCTGCTGTCTAGAAATAGAAAAGCATGAGGTGTCTGTTTTCCCCACACTCCCAGCATACTTGTGAGAATTTGTCGGCGCTCTGTGCTGGCCGCAAAAAGCTAGTCATTGTCCCAGCAGCCAGTAATTAGATTCATGGGTCTAGCTTAAATGCTGCTCCCCATTCTCGAGCTAATTCCTGTTTCGCCAGCGGAGGAGCATCAGCGCGCCAACGCGTCGTAAATGTATCCCATGTTCATTTAGTCACGGCGAGAGTGGCGTTATATCGCTGCCCGGCGCCCGTCCCCCCGCCGGGCTTCCACAGCACGGACCTGCGCCGTCCGGGGGGAGGGCGGGCCGCCGCTAACGACCAGCGTCGGCGCTTCCGCGTGGCCGGTCCGCCGACGGCCGCTCGCTCCCGCGGGACGCCGGCCGCCCCACTGCCGACAAATGAGACACCGCCGGGGACGGCCGCCGCTGCCGGCCGGGACGCGGGCTCGGACCGGACAGCTGGAGCCTCGGGGGATAATTATTGCCCTGTTTGATGGGTTGCTCAGATTCGCGATCAGGCTGGCGCCCGGCCTCGATTCGCGCTATCAGGTTCATGTCAGCGCCGGCGCGCCGTTTAGCAGATTGCGATCACGCTCCGGCTGAAATCTTTTGCCATGGGAGAATTATCTGTTCAGGAAGGGATTTTATTATCTGACAGGAAGCGAACGGAAGCATGCTAGCTGTAAGTGACGCGGGTGACCGAGAAGTGCTTGGCGCGTACAGTTCTGTACCTGTTGACAATTTTCTTGCTCAAGACCATTGCAAATGGAACAAGGACAATAGAAAGCATGGCAAAGTGGACGACATGCTGGGGGTGGAAGTGGAGCGCGCCATGCTGTGGCGCTGTGATTTTCTAAATTATTAGCCCTGCACAAAGTCGCGTTCTGGTGGGGTCCATTTGCCCACCTATTACTTTGGCCTCAGTCCCCGCACAAACTCGGACGCTCTACAACTGTCATAACTGCAGCATTGCGTCCAGTCGTCTCAAAAGTGCAATTTGTGTCGAAAGTTCGTTCCTTGATTCGAGCTTCTTAAGTTCGGACCACCGTGTATTAAGCGAAAGTAAAACTGGTTTAGCCCATGCAAATACATCTGAGCGCGTGGTCCACAGTCGCGTTGTCTATTTCGATCTGAAGTTGAACTTCCCTCGGCCGCCCATGTAAACGGGTTAAATGTGGAACGTTCCGAGATAGTCTGAGCAAATCGGTCTTCTGAAAATACACGGGTCCGTAAGTCGCTGGATGTCCAGCGCTTACGGCATTCATGGGACGCGTTGGGGCATCCAGTGGATGATTACACGGTGGCTCTATCAGACACGTGTTTGATTGACCGCTTGGTAGCCAGTTGCCCCGTACCAACTGCGATCATTGCGAAACTAACGTCCACGCCCAGCTGCGACGAAATCTCCGGCGTGAAGGCTGTGTGCGTGATCATACCACGGCCATAGCCTGGGTTGCGGAGGCTTCGTGAAACGTCACTCTGCCGTAGCAGTGTGGGCACCGACTGCCTCTGACTGCCGCGGGCGGTACCCTCACTGCTATTTTGTGTTGTTTATGTATTGTATGTGGGCCGCCTGGACTACTTCAGTCCGTCTTTTTAGCCCGCCCGGACTACTTCAGGTCGCCTCATTAGCCCGCCTGGACCACTTCAGTCCTCATTAGCCCGCCTGGACTTCTTCAGTCCGTGTCGTAGTGGACTACTTCAGTCCGTCTTGTAGCCCGCCTGGACTACTTCAGTCTGCCTCATTAGCCCACCTGGACTACTTCAGTCCGCCTCATTAGCCCACCTGGACTACTTCGGTCCGCCTCATTAGCCCACCTGGACTGCTTCAGTCCGTGTCTTATTAGCCCGCCCGGCAGCCAGGTGGCGGTAGCGTGACCCAGCGGCGCCGGTTCCATCACGCGCAGCCATTCGGATCGACCTCGCGGTGTCACGCGGAAACAATGGCCGCCCCGGAGACACGGGCGTAACTGCTTTGTAATGACCCTGCAATAAGCGGCAGCATTCAAGTAGGCACACTCGCCCTCGCCGCTGGGGCTCCTGGTGAACGTGGGCGCTTTCGTATCGCCAGTGCTGCTCGAGACGACGTGGAGGTGCAGATGTCGCGTCTGTCCGCGGGGCTGCTTTGCGCGCGCGAGGCGCGTATTTGGGCGAGAGGGGAAAAATACCGGTGCACTTGCGGCGTTCCGCGGAGACTTGTTCGTGATCGGTCGCTTTGATATTGATGATGATGATGATGATGGTTACGATATTTGATGATTCGCGTCTTTGATGCGGCGTCTGACCTCAGGTCGCGCGTGCGAAATACCCGACAAACACTGGTCGGGGTGCTGGTGGCCCTCCCTCTGTTACCGGAAAACTAGAGTGACGAGACGCGCCCGGGCCCACGCGCGCTGAATGGTAGACCGCGCTTCCGTTTTCCGGGAACTGGGACAAACACAGTGGTGGGCTAGTGTGTTGGAGGAATGACGCGCTGGCTGAACACTGGAAGGCATCGTGCGCGGTACTCACCGGCGCTATCTCGTGTACGCCATCGCGAAGGCCGCCATTCGAAAATTCAGAAGATAAGCTGGTGATCATGATGATTAAAGGGTCCACTCAAGCTCACTTACCAGAATGAAGGACTTTCATTGCTTTTTAGTACCATATAATAATGGTCACTCGGACGGTTTCATGGGTTAGCTGGGGGCAAACTTCCCTATTTGGTCACGAGTTCATGGCCTGCTTTCATAACTCACATGCACACAACTACCAACGACTTACGAACGTCCGAAATCGCGCCCATGAAACCAGCGTCAGCGCCAATCACATAACCGTTTCATTATTTTTCCACGAGTTTTCAGCCGGGACGTTGGGTTCACGACGCTCGGTCAGCCGACGAGCCATGAGCGGCCCGGCAGCGGGCGGCACAGCTGGCGCCGCCGGCAGCCGCCGGAGCGACTTGGCACGGCCCCGCGCCACGCTCCGTCTGTTTATCGGCCGGCAGTGATAACCGACCGATGGGGTTGTTTGCTCTGCCCGGCGCCGAAGTGGTGTGCGGGGACCGACTCTGGCGATTTGTCGGGGCGTCAGCAGTCGCGCTGCCGGAGATAGATACGGCTGAGTCGCCCGACACCAGGGCCGCAGCTGGGGAGGGGCGGAGGTCTCGGGGCTGGTGCGTCGGTCGTGGTGCTTCACAGCGGTGGAGGAGGGATGTCCTGAGCGCTGGCTCCGTGGGAGTCATGATCCGAGAGATGTTCGTGGGACCAGATACCGCCTCCTGTCGCAGCCATTCGTTATGCGCGATCAGCATGAATCGACACAAATTGTGTCTTTGGTCGATGTTGTCCTCATCTGTCGGACATGACCAAACAGACAGGGCTATATCACGTTTTGTCACGCTCACTGACTCATGTGCCGACGTGACAGGTTCGCCTCTCGCTCACCTGGAATGACCTCTGTGACCCGTGCAGGTTACTGTGACCTGAGCTGACCTGTGTGGACCCGTGCTGACACACGCTGACCTGTGCTGACCTGTACCGACCAGTGCTGACCTGTGGTTACCCGTGCTAACCCTTGCTGACCTGTTTGACCTGCCCGCAGACCTGATCTGGTGGACTGGAAGGACCTCCAGCATAAGTCGGCCCGCACCCGGCTTGACCAGGCGTTCCATGTGATGGATACGGAGTATGGCGTCACCCGCCTGCTGGACCCCGAAGGTGAGTGACCGCCGGGCGCGATCTCCCCCTGCCCACACCGACACCAGACGGCGAGCATGCCGCGCCGACGTCTCTCTGAGGGGATCTGCGCCTCTGAGGAGATCAGAGGGATCTGAGGAGATCTCTCTGAGGAGATCGGGACGTATCCGGCGATGGTCTCGAGCAGCGGCACCACAGAAGCCCCCATCATCGCCGGACTAAGCGCAGCGTGCCGGCCTGGCCGCGGCAGCCGCCTCGCCGTCTGGCGCTCCTGGCGTGGCGCCTGCGCCCCTCGGCGCTATTGTGACGACGCGGCGAGCGGCGCTGTTTACGCTCGGTGACGGCGCCGCTCGCTGTCACGTGCGCGCGCGTAAGCAAACAGCCGGCGGTTTTGTTGTGTTACACGAGCGGAACTCCCCGAACCGGCGACGCGGCGGACGGTGCTGAACGCCGGACGGAGAAGGCGACGGTTTGTAAATTCAGCCGCGGAATTCGGTCGGGATTTCTGCCGGCCGGCGGCCGGCCGCTAGCGACGACGCCGAGTGTGCCGCTTCGTCTTCGCGAGCGCCATGGTTTCGAGCTGCTGCTCTCGCGTGGGCGAGCCGGGATCGCCGCCGAGGCAATGACGCCGAATGACCGCCGCGTCGAGAGCGGACATTTCTCGGTGATGTCCGACGGAAGGCCTGTACCGCGTCTCGTCGGTGGATATGGGGAGCAATAGCGAGAACGTCCATGCGGTGGGAAGAGGAAATCACGGCGGAATGCTCTCAGGAAATGAACGCCCTGTTGGGAATCGGCGCCGCGGGAACCGAATGTCACGGGAGCCGGAGTCGCGGGAGCCGGATGTCACGGCGGTGGACGATGGCTCTCAGCAATGCGGTTGGTGGCTACGGCCGTTGGAAATGTTGGGTGGGGTTCAGCCGCACGAATGCTTCATGTCACGTCGAACGGAGTATGACAAGCCAGTGCTCACATGAGATAACGGCGGTGGTCAAAGCCGGTGTCTGCACGTCAACAAGCGGATGCTTCCAGCGCAGGCCGACGGACTGGAGGGTTTCCAAGTTGTCGTAACGGTATGCTTGGTGACCCGGCCCTCAACGAGCGACGTTTGCGATGCATGGCCGCTCGACATCGCCAACTGTTTACATCTGCGACGTCCACGGCGCGGCCGTCCTCCTGTGCCGCCGCAGCCGGTGCGGTGGAGACGCAGGGGCGGCGTCATGAGGCGACCGGGGGCGCTACGCTCTGGGGGCTGTGCGGGCGATCGGGTTTCGGGATTCGGGGATCGGGATTCTCAAGGTGTGTTCCTATTGCGAGCGCAAGCTCGATTTTATACGTGATCACCTGAGGCCTTATTCGGGATATGAATTTGATGCCCTGTACGGTTCTGGTTACCACGGCGACTGCGTGGTGGACTCTGGTCACGACCCCGGTACGGTCACGATCATCCTCAGTCCTGGGCGCGACTATCGCCTTAATGGCAGGCATAACCTCTACCACGACTCTAGCCGCTCCTCTGAGTGCAGAGCTGGACAGTCCCGGCTAGTATGCCGTTCAGCCACAGTGAGACTCATGCCCAGCCAGCCTAGGCACGACCCAAGACAGTCACGACTCTGGCACGGCTCCGTGTCAGGTCGGCTCCTTCCGGGGCGCGACGTGCGCGCGGTCCACCCTTCCGACCTGCTCGTCGACCGACGTCGGGCACCATCGATCGACAGTATTGGTCGGCCGCCGGTGGGGGTCACGTGTCACGCCCATGACAGCGTAGCGCCCTCCGGCGTCGTGATCCTGACGCGATGCGTCACCGACCGCGGCGCACAAGCCCGGTCTCCCGCCGCCACCGGGTCCGGATATGGGCCGCCGGCGGGCAGGGGCGCGGCTGACCGGCTTCGATCGGCGCTGGCACGCGTTGACCCGCTGCCGCCCCGGCGCGGTGGGTGTCCGGGTCACGGTGCGGGTCCGCGTCGTGTGGCGTGGCTGTCGGGTGGGGCTGAGTGGCGCTATAGCCAGGTTTTCAGTTGGCTCTCTCCTCGCTGCGCGGTCACGCGGCGCGCTGGTGGCTCGCTTGCATCTCGATATCAAGCCGCTTCGGGAACTGGGCGTGTCAGCGTACCCGATTGTCGGCAGTCTCTGACCCCGCTCAGCCGCATTTCCGACTTCTAGATCGGGACGGCCATCTGGGCCTGGTCCGGAGCTAGAGACGGTCGGTTGCAGCTTTCCGCCAGTGCCGCGCTTCTCCGCCGACCTGGGCCTGCCGCACAGATCGTCTTGGACTGCTGGCACGTTCATCGTGCTCTTCTGTTGAAAGAAACTCGATGCCTGCCCGTCGCGCGCCCTTTTGCCGATGCCTTGCCTTGCCTTGATGCCTGCCTTTCGATGCCTTGATGCCTGCCTTTCGATGCCTTGATGCCTGCCTTTCGCGCGCCCCGTCGAACGCCAGCGGCTGCAGTGACCATATTGACGCCCTGAGGCCATGGCGCTACCTGGATACGAACACGGGTCCCCACGTGGGAGCCGAAAGCGCTCGCCACTCGGCTTCAGTCTCTCGTGCACGTCCCGCGGGCACGCCGTAGGCGGTACGGTGCAGGGGCTTCAATTGGCGGGTCGTCGTGCCCCGTCCGTAGGAGGAAGTCTGCCCATCTTGTCGGCCAATTCGCTGTGGGTGGCGCCGAGTGATGAGGCCGGCCCCTCACAGCGGCCTCCGGGCCGCGGTGATGACGGGACATCCTGCAAAAAGAGGCTCAGCGTTGTGCGGCTCCCCGCGCGCACGGAGGAGAGTCGTCCTTCTTTAGGTCGAGGTGGAGGATGGTCGTCCACTACAGTGGGGTGAGAGTTGCAGCCGCCCCCCCCCCCCCCCACACCCCCAGCCCTCCCATCTCCCGCCCGTCCTCGAGCTGCAGCGCGCGCCGGCATCCGGTGGGCTCGCCGGGTCAGCCCAGGCGCGTGACCCTCCGTCTGCTCCCCGCTCCCTCTGCGTCACCCTCGCCCGGCAACGAATCGCTCACGCTCTGTCGGACACCTCATCGCGGCGAGTGACGTCACGCCGGGCCTGCGGCGTCGCCGGCGAACCTCCGCCCATCGGCGGCGACGGCGACGGCGGCGGCGGAACGTGAAAGCGGACATAGCCGGATGAACGGCAGCGCGACCGTGCCGCGGCAAGGCCGCTGGCGGCCGCTTCAGGTGACCCCCCGACTGGGAGAGCTCAGCTGCCGCGCCGGCATCACTCGTGCCAACCGCGCCCGAGCGACGGCCGGCTCCGGCGGGTGCCCGGCGGCGCGTGTTGAATGGGCAGGCGCCGCGGGGACGGCGGCTGTTGCGCGCGCCGGGCGAGGCGGCCGGACGGAAGGGACGGCTCGCTGGCTCCGCCGCGCGGCTCTGGCATGTTGCGGCGGCGGTTTTTCTGAAGGTCGCCCGGAGGGTCTGAGGAGGACGGTCCATCGGCTTGGCGCCGATCATCTGACCGATGGAGTACGCGAATAGGCTGCTGAAGGGCGCAGGCCACGTGTTGATTCAGATTCACGTGTTGATTCAGGCCTGGCGACATTGACTGCCTATCAACCATTTTTATTCAGATTCCCAGCGTGTGAGGACGACATCCATCACCCGAATGACCGCTATCGTCGGCATCAATACCTTGGTGGTAGACGAAAGCACATTAAAGCTCCATACATGACTCGGCAGCTGGCGTCCATTTCCAAATCTCGGCGCAGGGGACATCAGCGGTGCTCATCTGGACTCGTCCGGAAAATGGCCTCCAGTCGCGATCGTGGAGATGGAATACACTCACTGGGTTAGCTCGGTCGCTTGGGCCCGCGGCCAGTTCATGGCCATGACCTTTCTTGACCCGTGACCGAGGATTGGCCGCCTCTCACCATGTCTGCCAAAAGGCCTCTGTCCAGTCCGGTTACCCCTGATAGTGGCATGCTATGCAGTTGGTAAACTCCTTGGTTATCTCATACCATATATTTTTGCCTTGGAGTCCCAGCAGATAGCCCTCTCGCGGCGACAGAGAGATACGCCCGAGATACGCCTCTCCCTGGAAATCCACGGCGACCGATCCTCGCGCCCGTCGCCCTTCTCCCGCACCCGTGCAACGCCGCACTTGGCCGGTGCCAGTCGGCGAGACGGCGGCGCCAGCAATGGAAACTGCGCGCTCCACCCTGCCCTCCCCTCCCTCGCCAGTGTCCGAGCGCCGCCGCCGCCGCCGCCGCTGCTGCCGTATTTGGCCGGCGGAGCGGGGACGTCCAGCGCGCGCGTGACCCCCGCTCGCGGTCAAGCAGTCCCGAGCACGCTCGCTCGCCATGAATGAGCACAGTGCACAGCTCCGCACGAGCGACCTTGCGGCGGCGGCGGCGGCGGCGGCAGCGACGGCGGCGGCGGAGGCGGTGACGAGTCGCTCAGCGGCGCGCGGCGCGGTCCGCCCTAACGCCCGCTGTGACGTCGCGGCGGGAGTCGGCTGCCGGGCCCATGTTTGGGCCGGCGCCGGCTCGTCACGCACTTCGGGCCGGCGGGCCCCGCGAGCGCGCCGAACCGGTCCTGCGGCGCCACTGTGCCGTGCCCGGCGGCGGGCCGACTCGAAATAGAGCCATACGCCTTAACGCCTTCCTGCACGCCAGCTGGGGTTTGGGCTGGTCATGGAGTTCGCGCCTGGTGTGTGCAGGGTGTGGGGAACCACGTGCACTTGCATTCATGACTCCATCTATCATGGAATGACACCCGTTGATGATTAGATCACAACCAGAACCGAAATGATAACATCGTGAATGCAAGGCTTCCTGAGGGGATCCTGCTGTGACCTGTTGCCAGCGAAGCCTACCTTAGCTTCCTGTTGGCGACCATGACCCCGATCCGGTGTTAAGTTAGCGCGCCGGCGCGTGCGTGTGCAGGTGCACGCGCAGGTGTGTGCGTCGACACATGTGCGGCGTGCGGCCGCGGGGTAGGCAGCGCTGACACAGGCCGGCCGGGTGGGCCGCGCTCGCTCATTAGCGGCGCCCTGACGCGCGGCGCCGGGAGAAGTCTGGCATCATCAGACCCCGCCCACGGCGGAGGGTGCCGGCGCCGACACAGGAGGACGCCGCTCATGACTCAGACGCGGCCGCCCCGGGCGCGGCGCACGGCGGGTGGGACCGAGCGGTTCCTTGTCTCGCCACCTGAATCACTATCGTTCGCCCCTTGAATCATGGTTTCCTCTCCCCTGAATCATTAACTGTTGGCCTTTGAATCATGGGGTCTTCTCTTCACCTTTGAATCATGTTCTCTGTGCTGAATCACAGTCCTTTTGCTAAATCGTCTTCACCCCTGTATTTCCGCGCAGTTCTCTTGTTACCCGCGGTCCATCATTGCGTGGGTCATTCTCAGGTCCACACGGCTGGCCTCGGGGGGGAGGGGGGGGGGGCTCTAAATGGAACCGCCAGGCCCCGGATGCACCAGTCTAGACTACACATCCCCGTAACGTCTCCACGAATCCTCGAGGCGCGTCCGCGCGCGCCGAACGGCGGCCCCGCCTGCCCGCGCCCCCGGACACCGGCCGGCCGACCGCGCGCTCGCCGTCGGCGGCCACCTGTCGGCGGCTGCCGGGCGGGCCGTGTGGGCGGCCCGAGTACGCCGGGGCAGGGCGGAGGTCGCTCGGTCGGCCTTGCGACCCACGCGCTGCGCCGGCCGGAGACGGCCGGTCTCGGCCGGGCCGGGCGGCGGCCGGGGCTGGCGGGGCACACCTGGTGACCGCCGACGGCTCCCACCACGCCAGCCCCAGCCCAGCCTGCGGCGGAGGGGTTGGGACGGGGCTCGAGGGAAGAGAAGGGTGCAGCTGTGGAGGTCCAGAGGCGTATCTCGGCAGGGAAGTGCGGTTAGCCTTGGACGAAGCCCACAGCAGCGGGCTGTATCCACCCCGCTCTTCTCACACTCGATGTTTTGTCCTGAATCCTCGCACGGCACGCCCCTCCAGGGGATGCGGCTATCAGCCTTGAGCTGGCTAAGTGCCCAGCCCCGGCAGGAGCCCCGCCCGAGCGCTCGCACAAGCCTCAAGCAGGGCTCCCAGTGCGGGGTGAGACTCGCTAACCGAGATCTCTCATAATGGCCGCGGTATCTGCCTCACCACGCACCTCTCTCGATGGCCAGCGCTGGCTGCAAGGGCTCTGATCCGGGCCAATCCCGGCTCTGATCCCGGCTCTGATCCCGGCTCTGATCCCGGTCAAACCGAACAGCGAGCGTCCTTCAGCTTGTAAGCGGAACTGCTAGCATACAATGATGGCAAGCTGGTTACAGAACAGGACCGGCCATTGAACCGTTAACCCGTCCTTTCGAGACGATTCTTACGGTCCGGTTGAACTGCAGCGCCCAGGGCGAGCGCCTGTGTTTAAAGTAGCCGTGTTCTGCGAGGGCGAAACTGGTTTATCGTGCGCTATGCCCTTGATGGGCCTGCAACCTAGCCACATTCATAGGGCTTTCATTTATTTTATCATTTGAACACCGCATGCGTGCCGGTCACACTGGTTAGTGGGCCGCAGAAGCAGACAGCGCCGCTGACAAGTAAAGATGGCCTGCCAGCGACTCCATTTGTGATCCATTTGCTGTCGATCAATTGCGAACCCGCAGAGACACTCTCTGGACGTTTACGAGCCTCATTAGCACAGCTTGACGACTTGATGACCTGTTTCTCGGTCGGCGCCAGCTGCGGAACATTTCCAACGAAATGACGACTCGTGAACGGTTTTATTGTGGGCTGCCCTTGTTTTGGGGCTTTATGTATCCGCTAACAACCGAAGTACCATGCGGAAATTATTTTTTCCGATAATCATGGCCACGATGCCTAACAACGGAAACAGTTGGCACTGCCATTTCGAAAGTCTGACGTTATGGTAACTACGGTACTGAGGATGTAGGTACAGTCCGAAGTGGTGGACCGCGCCGATTCATGCGCTCACGATTCGCGCCCAGGGTGCGGTCCCGCCCCGACTGTTACCTCGCCGCGCAGTCGACTTTGCGATGAGGTGCTCGGCTCCCGGCGCGGCGTTCCCTGCGATCATGACGGCACCGCGTCCTCGGTCCTGCTCACACGCGGCCACCGAAAGTGCCGCAGCCCGCCGCCGCCGCGTTCCGAGCCAATCCGCCAGATCTGCGCGCAGGCCCGGCGGGCCGGCGCGCAGCACGTGCCACGCAATCAGCCGATCCCCCGATTCCGGAGAGTCGTGCGCGAATCCGGACGGTACCGATCACGCCTTTGTGCGATAGACAAGCCCTCGGGGGCGTCGCAGGGCCCCCGACCGCCGGAGGAGGCTGCGGCGGCGTTGTTTTGGTGCCAGTTGGTCGCGGCGGCCCGCTGCAGCCATGACGTCACCCGGTCGTGTGCTGCCCTCTTGTATTCAGAGCCGATGCGTGCGCCGGGCAGCGTGGGTCGAGCTGTCGGCGCCAGCTGACGTCACCACGTCCGCCCACCGCCGATAATTGATTAGGAATTTAGTCGATACTCTGGATGTGGCAGTGATTATTGGCGAAACGGATAGATGGGAGGGATAGCGCGCTGGTGGAGGCGTGCGGACGCCGGGAGAGGCCCGGGCCGTTCGGTCATTAGGGCAGACGTGACGCCCCCGCTACGGTGGGCGGCCGGCCGCTTCCCTGCGGAGCACCAGCGTCCCACACAGACGTCACATGACGACCCAGCCGCGCGACGGCGGGCACGTCGCGTGAGAGCATGACGGCGTGACGGCGTGACGATGACGGGTGTGACAAGACCGCGCCGGGTGCGCGGCGGCCCCCGATGCCGATGTGATGGTATCTCAAGGGCCGGGGGGGGGGGGGGGGGGGCAGCCGCGGTAGTGGTCGAGTCGTGAGACGACTCCCGACGCGCGATTGGAGGCCCGATCACGAGGTCGGGACAGGTGTGTGTATGTGTGGTGGAGGGGGGGGGGGGGGGGAGGGCGCTGTCACGCGCTGCGGAAGGAAGCTCTCTGGCATTGGAATGTGGAACGGTAGGTAGCGCAGTCGGTCGATGATGCGGTCGGTGGTTAGTTGGAGACAATTATACTGGTGCGGGTAGAATTTCGACGCAGCAGCTCCACACGCGGCCTCTTCATCTCTTCTTACCACGCTCCATAATCGCCTGTGCCCACCGTATTTCATGTTCGCAACCGTGGCGTCGTTCGGCGTGTTTATGGGCGTGTGCTTACTTGCGTGATTGTGCGCCCTCCAATTGTCGCTTTGCTACGTGCTCTCGTAGACAGCCATACACGACCTTAAAAGAGCACCAAATTCACGGTGGGTGTGTTCACGCAGCGCATGGGTTTATCTTGCGTGGACACTCGTGAGCCGTCCGCGTTCATCGCACAGTGAACGACAGTGAGTGATCGCCGCCGCCTGCCGGCCGGCCTGTTCTGGAGCTGTGCGGCCGTGTTTCAGATGTCGACACGCCGGACCCGGACGACAAGTCGGTGCTGACCTACGTCAGCTCGCTGTACGACGTGTTCCCGCAGCCGCCGGCCGAGCACCCCCTGTTCGACGGGGTGAGTATCGGGGCTCGGGCGGGCTGCAGGGACCCTTACCGCAGTCACGGGGCGTGTTTCAGCCTGGTAGTCTTGAGTACCTGCAGTTGGAGGGTCGCGGCCGACAGCGTCTGCTGAGTGCCGGCCACAGGCGTCCTCCGGGCGGCGGCCCAGGACAGACACGGCCCAAGACCCCCTCTCTCGTGGACTGGACATCCCGTGCCCGAGCGAGACGCCGTCGCATGGGCGTCATATGACCAGCGTAGTCGGTGTGCCCCAAAGCCCAAGTCATCATCGAGACGCCGTCGCGTAATAACATGCGTATGTGTGCGCAGGGAATACGGCTGGACCCTGAACTGAGATCATCCGCGTATTCTCGTTATCTGGTCGTATCTAATTGACGTGATCCGCTTAGAGGCAGGGTGACATTGTCTCTTCTGTGCGTGTCTCTGCACCCGCTGTCATACTTTCATACCTGACGTAAGCAACGAGCCTTGGCCCAAGACCCAGAGATTCGGGGATAACGCTTCGTGTCTCCCCGACCGGGCGGGCAGAGACCCCCGCCTGTGGCTGGGGTTACACGTGTTCGCCTCGTCCGGAGACAGAGGAGCCAGACACGCCGCCGACACCGGGACCTGTCTGCTCGGGACGGATCGGGACAGCGAGGACAGGAGGCGGCCGCTGACAGGAACATCGTCCCTGTCCCGGCGCGCCGTTAACATAACACGCCGACGCCCGCTCCCGCCATGTGGGGATGGCGCCGGCGGAGGCTCTCGGCGCCGTGAACTGCGAGACGCTGTCATTTCCACCCGCGGAGAGGGTAGGGCGAGGGAGCTCACGCGCCGGGCGTCCGCTCCGCCGCGCCGGAGAATAGTCGGTCCGCAGGGACATCAGGGACGTGCCAGCGTGTGCCAGGACGCCGCCAGATGCCGTCGGTTGGTCTGGCGCGACGGCGAACGGCGAAGCCTGTCGTTTGGCGATGCGCGGCCGCCGGGACAGCGGCGTCCTCGCGCCGTTCGGTGCACCGCCCGAAAACCGGTCGCCCGATACATATCTGGGACACCAGGGCGTCTGTTGGCATGACGTTTGGACGTTTGGAGTGCTGGCCGCACACTGACGGGCGTGGAGCGCTCGCTAATTGGTATGCGCTCGGCCGGGAGATGACGCCCTCGTGTCTCCCGCCCGACCGCCAGCTGCGCGTGCTGGTGGCGCTCGTGACTGGGACGGCGGCGCCTGCTCCGACGGCTCGTCGGTCACGCGTGGTCCCTCCCTCCCCGGAGGCGCTTTAGAGGCGGGGTGGTGTGGGAGGAGGGTGTGAGGGGTGGGGGTGGTGTGTACAACTGGGGCTCCATGGGTTTCGGACACAGGTTGCTTGCAAGAAAAACAATGTCTGGCGCCGTGCACCACCATGGGTGTGGCGCTTGTTTCTCCCAGCGACGGGCTCCCGCGGGTGAACTGCATGTGCGACGAACCCGCGCACGCAGTGGTGTGGTCGGATCCACCAGCCACCAGAATCAGTGGGATCCCAGTGCGCCCCAGAATCATTCATCCGCTCGGTACGCCGCGGGGGACCTTGCGCGCTTCTCACCCTCGTCTTGTTCAGACTTCAGTGCCCTGCTCTGTTCCGTCGCCGCACCCCTGGCCACGCTCTGCGCGGTTCGGCTAGTCCTCGCCGTCGGGTGACGCCGGCTCACGACTTGCGTGCCGGAGAATGGGCGAATGCCGGCGGCTGTTGCTGGTGTGAGTGGGTCCCACTGGTGCGAGACGGTGAATCTCATGCGTTTGGGGGCCGACAGATGGAGTGGTGACAGGACCCGGCTCCTCCGCCGGCTGATCAGGATGGGTGAAGAGTCGGGACCTTCCGAGTCATGTGACCTGGGCAGCTCGTTAGCCAGATGATCGTGTTCGCTGATGGAAGGGACAGTGGCCCTGTCCTCGACATGGTCTGCTGGCTCAGACCGCGGATTCTGGCCGATGAGTGGACGCGGTGACCCCACGTGACACGTTTTTTACCCCGTCATTTAGACGTCCGGTCTGATCGGGCACGGCACTCCGTCTGAGGCTGGCGGCTCCTCGCACCAGATCAGTCACCTGACCTGGCTCGATTCGACCAGCAACTCTGGCGGTGATGTGATCTGGCTAATGTGCCCCATGTGCCCCATGTGACCCATATGGTCCACGTGACCGATATGTCCCATGTGACTGAATAGTACCCGCCCCGACCGACCCGGTGTGTGAACCGACCCCGCCTCCAGCCAGCCTCCCCGGCGGAAGGGCCGGCCACCGGTCCGGCCCTTCCGCAGTCGGTAACCCCACCCTACCCTGCCAGCCCCCTGATCGGACCCGCCGCCGACCGAACCACGCCGGCGGCCTTGCCGGCGTCTGACTCTGCCATTTGGCTGACACTGGCCTTCATCAATGGCGCGGCCCTGCCCTGCCTCAAGCCGGCGGCGCCAGCCTTTGACCTGACCCCTGACATGGCCCGGGATCTCACGCCGCACTTAACCCCTTATCCATGACCTGACCTAATCTGACCCCTGACCTGAACCTGACCCAGCCCCGGAACAGATCGCTGACGTCATCCTGACCTGACCGCACCCATAACCGCACCCGCGAGCAGACCCACGACCTGATCCCAAACGTGACTCCCACACTGACCTCTGACCTGCCCCCTGACCTGACCGCACCGGTGACGCGTCCGCTGCCCCGCCGCAGGAGGCGCAGCGCGTGCAGTCCGAGTACCGGGAGAGCGCCTCGCGGCTGAACCAGTGGCTGCGGCAGCAGACGGCCCGGCTGCAGGACCGCAGCCTGCCCGCCTCGCTGGTGGAGCTGCGCCACCTGCTCACCGAGACCAAGATGTTCCGCACGCACGACGTGCCGCCCCGGCAAAACGAGCTTCGCCGGCTCACCGCCGCCTACCAGCAGCTCGAGGTGAGCTCGCGCGCGAGGCAGGGACCAGCCAGCCGGCGTACTGCGTTTATAGATGCTCGAGCTGTTTGAGTGGCTGGCTTGGTGTCGCCTTGCCACGCGAATGGTGTTTTGTATTCATTTTTATATTGTTTTTTTTCTTGCTCTTTTGTGTTATGTTTTTGTCTTCTATTTTTGTACTTTTTTTGTCATGTTAGTCATATTGTGATAGTCATGTTGTGTTCTCTTTGACGCCAAACATTTGTAATTCTCTTAAACCTTAAATCGTACTGAGTCTTAAAACGTCTCTGAGCACCCCAAAACAGCTGTTTGCAATAGTTCCGGATCTCTCACTCTGAGCAGCTCTGAATCTTTGCTCAGCGTCCCACCGCCACCGGGTGAGTCCACGGTGCGCCGCCGGCTCGTCTTCTCCGGATATGCGGCAGCCGCGTCGGCCATGAACTTGTCTCGGACCGCGTCGGCCGCGGGATTAGCCGGTGGCGCTGCCTGGTGCCGACGCTCCGATTTAAAATGGAAGACTATGCATGCAAATCAGCGGAGGTCGGACCGCTGCAGATGTTCCCAAGGCTATCACTTCTGATCTCAGCCGGCGCCGGGAATAACTTATGTGCACAATCCCGTGGACCTTATTCATATCGCGTCCATGGGGGTATTTAGATTGCCCTGCTTCCATGATTTATACCGATCGCTCACGCCGTGCAACCGCGGGCGACCTTTGGAGCGCCCTGAAGGCGCTGGAGCGCGGAGGACCGTTGTCCCTTGTTTCGCTGCCCGCCGCCGGGGACGTGCGTCGAGCCGTGAGGGACGAGCGTGCTCTGTGGAGCCTGCGGCGTGCCTTGGTTCGTGGCCTCACACGCGGCGCGTGCTCAGGCATAGGGCGTCGCTTTCTCGGGCGGCTGCGGGCCGCGTCGGCCGTGTGGGCTCGCCGAAGGAGGACGGCGGAGAGACCGCATTGTTGTGCTCGCCTGGGGTCAAGGTCGGGTGACGGGGTGGCGGCGTTCCGGGCGCAAACCCGGCCGGATGTGCAGCCTTCACAACAGCGGAATCGTGCGCGTTCGGTGGGACCGGTGGCCGCGCTTAACCGCTCCAGTTTGTTGATGTTCAGGGGATGGAAGCTGGAGGGTTTCGTTGCCAATGTCTTTCGAGGTCTGCACGTTTACGCGATGTTTCGGAGCTCAGCTGGCGGATAAATATGCTCCGCTGACGCGGCGGAGGCGGGGGTCCACGTGAAATATTGGGACGTTTGTAAGCTGTCGACTCGAGTGGGCGAGGACATTGTAAACTCCGGCTATTTGAGGCCGTCCTACTCCGGGCTCTTGGCTGTTTGGCGAAAGTTCTGAATGTTGGCGATCTGTCCTAATCACTGTTTAGAGTCTACAAGGTTTTCTATTGGGGCGTGGTGCGGTCTGCGAATGTGATAGATAAATGGGCGGTTAACTTATTTGTCAGTGGCCTTTTATCATAACATCTTAATGGGAGTTGTTATTGACTGAGATCGAGTGCGTCGATTCAAAACGTCGTCTTGGGAATGCATAGATCATTGAGCATCCCTCGCCTTTTGATCGGCCGGCGTTGTGCCGTGGTGTTTGTTTTTGTGGAAAGCTTTCCTCAATCAACGGTTTCTAGATAAAAAGGGACTCGAAACACAATTGAAGAATATTCCAGAACAACAGCAAACAATATCGCAGAGTTTTTGTGTGTATGATATCATCTTTTGATCCCCGTCACGTAGTTTGCCCATCGGCTGTGCGGCTCCCCATAGATCGGCCGCCCTACTGTTACGAACAACCCGGTGTTCTTGCCAGCTAACACTGACAGTCGCGTGTTTCCGACTGAGGGTCCTGCCCCCAATTATTCGCCGGCCGTCAGCCGCGCCGCCGGTGCCGGCCGGGCTCAGCTCTGGCCGTAAGTGAATGTGGCGGGCGCACGCGGCATGGGCGCACCCTGAATTATGTATGGCGCCGCGGGCACCTCCGCCCCGCAGATGCTGTTTGTTTTGAGCTGGCTATATCGGGAGGCCAGGGAGGCTGCGACCGGCGGTCGCCTCGCCGAGTGAGTTGTAGATGCAATCAGCTCCTCGAATGGACCGCGCGCGGGATTGAGAGGGAGAGAGGGCCACAAGTCGAGAACGAGGTGCCGAGGAGGGTTGGACCGGAGGCGGCAGGGCGTTTGTTTGTCGGTGGGGATCGTAGCGATGGGGGTGGGCGCGTGCGGATGATAGTCTGTCGGTAGTGACGCAATCAAAGGCGTGGCCCATAGGGCCGGCCACCGCGATCTTAGTAGGAGATAGCGTAATGGTGTGGGTGCTGCTTAAAGCAGGCACTCCCTTTCTTCTCGATAAGGCAATGTGTTCGGAAGCATCGGAACCCGGATTTTTGATTAGGATAATTGGCTGGTGCTGATTACTAGGAAAATTTTCGGAAGGTCAGGCCTGCCCACTACACCGAGTTTTAGCCAGGTACTACGAGCAAACGCGCAATTTAAATGTCAGTGATGACTGAGTGATTTCGTATGCGAGGCCGGGTACACGTGAGTGCTGATTGATATGAAACCGACGCATGTGTGACAATGGGCCGTTAAAGCGTCGATTTATCTGCGCTCCTGTCATTTTGTCGGAAAAAGAGCTTTGTGTTTCCGTCAGTTATGGCACAGGCGGGTTCGGTTGTGGCCATAGCCACCAATGACAACGTGCAATTCGGCATTTACGGGACACGCTGGAGGTCAACGCGGGAATACATCCGACAGCCTTGGTCGTGCGAGCACCTCCATCACGCAAACCCTGCTCTTTCGGTCCAATCTATCACGAGCGGAGCCCGCCGTTGTCCCACAAACCACGCCTCAACAAAGATCTCGCCATGGCGGCAACAAGACTGCCAGACAAACCGCGCCATTATTTCGGTCTGACGGGTCCACCACGATTTTTGGCCGCCACACGCATTTCTCCATCACGCAAACGCCGCTCTCACGCAAACCTCCACACAAACCCTCGCAGATCCCTCCACGTAAAACCCCCTCACACAAAATCCTTCGTGCGAACCCCTCGCAAACCGCTCGCAAACCCCTCGCAGACCCCTCCACATAAACCCCCGCGAACCCTTACACGCAAACTTCTCTATCCCCTTCATGCGAACTCCTCCACGCAAACCCCCTCCGCACAAACATCAACAAACAGACATCAACTATTAAAAACAACAAACAGCCATCGCCATCGCAATGCACGCCATCACGCTGACCGCTCCTTCAGACAAACCCCGCGACGGCACGAGACCTCCATCGGGGCCTCATCACCGCATCTCGACTGTCGTTTCAGCGTCCGCGCCCGGACCTGGGCCAGGCGGAGCTGGAGCCGGAGCTGCACGGGCCGGCGCTGGAGCGCAGCTGGGCGCTGATGCTGCAGGCGCTGCAGGAGCGGCAGCAGGCGATCGACGATGAGATCAACGCAATGGAGCGGCTGCAGCGGCTCGCCGAGAAGGTGAGGACGGCGGAGACCGTGGCACCGCGGCGGCTGTCGGCTGGGAGGGGGGACGGTGGAGGCCGGGGCGCGGCGGCGGCTGTCGGCTGGGAGGGGGGGACGGTAGAGATCGGGGCGCCGCGGCGGCTGTCGGCTGGGAGGGGGGACGGTAGAGACCGAGGCGCCGCGGCGGCTGTCGGCTGGAAGGGGGGGGGGCGGTAGAGACCGGGGCGCCGCGGCGGCTGTCGGCTGGAGGGAGGACGGTGGAGACCGGGGCGCCGCGGCGGCTGTCGGCTGGAAGGGGGGGGGGGGGGCGGTAGAGACCGGGGCGCCGCGGCGGATGTCCGCTGGGAGGAGGACGGCGAGGGTTCGACAGGTGATGGGCGGGACTGGAGCGTCGCGTTTGAGTGCTCTTTATAGAGACAGGTTGATGGGAATCGACTGGGATTACGCCAGATCTCGCGACCGCGACGCTAAAAGCCTGATGGCTCGAGCCGGATCGTGGGCCCAGGATTGCTATCGCCGCTGCCGGATCCTCTGTCATTCCAGGAATGTAATCCCACTCGCTCGTCACTCGCCGCCGATACTCGCGGAGCGGTAACTTGCCGACGCTTCTCCGCTATCCCGTAGCGCCGCGCCTGTGACTTGGCGTCTGTGGCGTCGTCTTTGGCGTCAGTGACTGGTCGGTGCTTCTCCACTATCTCTGCGAGAGAGAGCCGTGCCGGTCTGGCGTCGGGTGATGACCGACCGCGGTGACCTGACCTTGACACCCGCCCGCGCCCCGCCAGGTGATGCGGGAGACGAGAGCGACCGACCGGCGCCTGGACGGCGTCGAGCAGCGAATCCGAGACGAGGCGAAGCGGTCGGCCCGCCTGACGCCGGCCGAGGTGAAGCAGAACTGCGAGAAGGTGAGCCGCCTGCGAGCCGCCGCCCTCGGCACTGACGCGGAAGGCCGCCATCGCCAGCATGAGATGCCTGCCCGGTGCAGTCCGTCGTCCTCATCGTCCTTGTCAGTCCTGCTGATTTGCCTCTCTTCTCTGATACTTGCGTTTTCAGGAAGGTAAGAAATTGTGCTGCACGCGCGATTGCAAAGCGTTGGGGCAGCTGGTGATGTGCGGAAGATGCAGCGTTCGTGCAAAAGAAGACTGTAAGTGGTGCAGAAGAAAGCTGTTATTCGTGCAGAAACACCCAGTGAGCTAGTTAGCCGGCCATTGTCTCGACAGGAGTATTCATATAGGGACTGCATCATGCAGTCTGTGTACAGCGCTAGACGCCAGCGCGGGCTAGCGGAGACCGGACAGGGACGCGTGCCGTAGTCAGTAAGCTGTGAAGCTAACATCTGTGTACCGCCGCGGACACTGCCAACCGCTCCCGTCAGCGCGTGGTAAAACGGGCCGCCGAGTTACGCGGTAGAAGCGAGCAGCTGTACATGTCAGCTAGCGGAAGCCCCCGCCTTTGTCTCAGTCGCATTACGCCGGACAATGGCCTCCGATGTCTGCAGCCGTCAGCGGGTGCGACGGCTGACCTCCGTCAGTCGGCGGTGCGTGCGCGAGCCGACCTCGGGCTCCCACCGGCGGCCGGTGATAACCGTGACCAGGCGCCAGCACCCAGCGCCGAATCAGACCTCTAAATCAGCGGCGCGAGCGTGACGGCACCGGCGCGGCAGCGGACGGCGCCATTTACGCGGGATCACCGCCGGCCGGTGCTGCGCGGCCGGTGCTAAACGGCCGCTGCGGGCGGCGCCCGCCGGCCTTTTTCGCACGGCCGGCCCGACCGCGCCGGCCCCACCCCTGACCGGGCGGCCACTGCGGCGGTGGCGGCGCGACCGAACGGGCCGCGGTCACGAGTGCCGCGCCGGCCGCGTGTGGCCGACGGCACCGGCGGCCGCGGCTGCACTCGCCCGTCGGCTGGCACACAATCTGCTGTGACGGACGCGGCGTGTGCCGCTGTGCGCGGAGGAGGGCGCGCTGTGATGAGCGACGGGTGCTGTGTTGGGCGGCGGACGTGGTGGCCAATGGTGACGTGCCTTACGGGAAGGTGGAACGAAGTGGCCAAGCTCACTAGGATGGTACATTGCGAGCGGTTGCCGCATGTCGCGGTGTGTTAGGCGAAGGGCGTTGAGCTGAGAGGCCGAGTAAGGGACGACGGTGGACGTGGGTCAGCGGCCACCATGAACTCCTGGCAAGAGGTGAGCGCGCTCCACCGTCGATCGTGTTCTCGGCACGCACCCGCGCCTCTCAGGCCGTGTCGACCCGTCGCGTGACCTGTCTCATGGCCTCCCCGGGCTGACGCGTCATCCTTCCGGCCTCCCGACTTGATCCTTGGCTGAGTTTTACGATCCGGTCCAGCTCGGCGCTCGACCCGGCCGGCTGCGTCCGTCCTCCAGCCGGACACGTACGCGCTTAACTGCCGTCGACGACGACAATTGCTGGGCGATGCCTCACATTGAGACGGGCCGCGTCGGCGGACGGCCCCGCCCGGCTCTCGGCGGCGGCGTCCTGGCTCGTGACGCCGGCACGCCGTCCGGTCGGCGAGGCCGCCGGGGGGTCGGTCCGGCTGGTGTGACAGTGACCCGGAGCGCCGACCGGGGTCAGGCGAGGGAGGGGCGCGGCGCCGGCACGCCGTGCGGTCGGCGAGGCCGCCGGGGCCGGTCCAGCTGGTGTGACAGTGACCCGGAGCGCCGACCGGGGTCAGGCGAGGGAGGGGCGTGATGCCGGCACGCCGTGCGGTCGGCGAGGCCGCCGGGGCCGGTCCAGCTGGTGTGACAGTGACCCGGAGCGCCGACCCGCGATCAGGAGAGGGAGGGGCGCCGCGGAGTGACGCCGGGTGTGATGCATGGCTCGGGCGCTGTCAAAGCAGCGGTGGTTTAGTGGCAGCGGCGCCCGCAGAGGGGTTGATTATTCTTGAGAGTGTAAACCGATGTCAATCCGCTCCCGCATGCATGGCCGGGCTCGGCGGCGCAGGGCCGGGCGTGAGCCGAGTTCGATGAGGGGATTAGGCGTGTCTGGCCGGCGGCGGCTGCTGTCGAGAGACTTGTCTGACCTTTCCGAAGTCGCGCGCCCGGTGTTCGGCAGCCGGTTGCCCCGAGGCGAGTTCACACTCTGGCGACGCTGACGCGTGGGCTGTCGCAGATTGGGTGACCTCATGGCTCAGTGATGGCTTGGGAGGCTGGGACGGTGAGAATACGAGATTTAGGCACACGCCTATGTGTCGTGGCCGCTCGCCTAGTCTCACTCCTTGTCATGCATGTCGCCGCCACGTCGAATTGACGATTGATGCTCTTGTGGCGCGTCACCGTCCCACTGGCCTTCTCTCTCACGGACGCATGCCGACGCCACCCTCCCTCGGTGTTGCCTCCTGGACGCGCGGCTCCTCTCCCACACAGATCACCCTACATTGCCGTCTAACGCCCCGTTCTCCTGCCGCAGATCGACCACGAGTTAGTGCAGATCGAGGAGACGATCAAGTCGCTGTTCTCGGACGTGAACACGCTGCAGGAGGGCCGGCAGCCGCAGGCGCCCGAGCTCTACCGCGGCGTCCAGCAGCTGCACGACAAGTGGATGACCGTGCACACCACGATGCAGGTGCGCTTGCTGCCCCGCTGCGCGGCGAGCCGCGGCCGACCGTGGCGCCGGGCGTCACGTGGGGTGGAATGATGGGAGGGGAGGTATAGTCGACACCGTCACGGTGATGGTTAGGGAAATTGATGACGTGGTTTGTCGCGAGAGCGAGCGCGCGGGGAGAGGTGCGCACGTCGAGGCACGCAACTGGAAACATCTTTCATCACCGCACGGCCCGCATGGTACCAACTGACACGCAACGCAAGACGTCGCAATAGATTGCACGTAGCCCGCGTCAACTAGCCGTTAACGCCGCTAACTAAAGGGTCTTGCACACCCACAAAAAGCACGTAGCCCTCAGCGCGGACGAGGGCCAGCCAACGTTCGCAGCGGGTCGTTGCCAGGGGGCGTGCCGCGGCGCACCCGGGCCGTTCTGCCCACCGTCGCCGCGCCACTGACCTGGTCCGCGGCCGCCTCACCCCGGGGTCACCCGCTGCCGGGCGGGCCGGCCGCGGTCCCGGGGCGTGTGCTGGCTGACCCCGGCCGGGTGGAGTGTCGCGGTCAGCCGCCGGGCTCGCTGCCGGTGGCGGTGGGCTGCGGGTGACGGCGCGGATTGGGCTGCGGGACCGCAGACTTCGGAACTGGCGCCGTCAGGGTGGCAGCGGTGGTTTCTTGGTGGCTATTGCAAAGTGACGCCGTCATCTATCATTCCTTATAGCGTGCCCACGTTTGGTTTTTAGAAACATATTTTGGTCCAACGTACACATAGATGCACCATACATTGTTTTTGTCGACCAGATTGAGCTGCCACTTTAACTCCCTTAATGCATCGGAAAAATCTAAACCTAGTGAATTTCGCGCACAGAGGTGGATGCTGTTCCGCGGACCTGCGACTGTAGGCCGCCTTCTCACGACGGCTGAGCCCGTCGCCGGGCGTCCACACCTGCGACCGTTCCGCCTCCTCCGAACTGTCGTGACGGTCGCTGTCTGTGCGGCAGGACACGCTTCTGCTGCCGCTGAGCAAGCGGAGCACCGAGGACCCCGAGACGATGCTGCGGCGGCTGACCGAGACGGACGAGAACTTCCGCTTCCTTCAGGAGTGCCTCGAGTGGGTCAAGGAGAGGCTGGTGAGTGCCCGTGGGAGTGCCTCGAGTAGGTCAAGGAGAGACTGGTGAGTGCCCGGGGAGTGCATCGAGTGGGTCAAGGAAAGGCTGATGAGTGCCCGGGGAGTGCCTCGAGTGGGTCAAGGAAAGGCTGGTGAGTGTCCGTGGGAGTGCCTCGAGTGGGTCAAGGAGAGGCTGGTGAGTGCCTGGGAGCGCCCAGATGGGAGAATGACACGAGCGCTTTGAATATCTTAAGTGGCGGCTGGTGAGTTCCTGTAGGAGTGCCTAAAGAGGAATCACGCAAGAGTGCCTTAAGTGGGGCAATGAAAAGATGGTGAGTCTCCGTGTGAGTGTATGAAGTCGGTCATGATATGAGTGCCGGGAGCGGCTAGGGGGGGGGGGGGTCTGCTGTGTGGGGGGGGGGGGTCTGCTGTGTGGGGGGGGGGGTCACTTTCCAAAAGCGGACCGTGGTCTAGAGTTTTTGTATGGCGTGTTTTTTTGTCACTCTGGCTCTTCGTATCCCCCAGAGTATTTCGTCATATGCTCAACCATTTCCAGCGCGTTGCATTTTCTCTCATCTTTATGCATTTCCCAAGTGGGTCATCTTTGCATGCTCCATCTCCGCCTGCGGCAATATCCCAAGCGCCAGTCCGCGGTCATCCCCGCGGTTATACGGTAACGATTGTCGATACGAGCGGGCCCGCGCCTCGTCTGGCTGTGACGGCCGCGACGCCCCCCGGCGCCGCCGCCGGGATTCCAGCCGGGCGTGCAGCGAACAGCCCGGACCTGTCGCACGTCCCCTCGGCATGACCGACCTCCCCTGGCACCCCGCATTGGACCCGTCCGTGACCCGCGCGTGCGGCTCGGCAGGAACGGATACACGAGGCCGAGTACGGCCACGACCTGCAGACGTGCCAAGAGGAGCTGGACTCGCACCACAAGGAGCACAAGGTCATCGACCAGTTCCAGGTACGCGCCCGTCCTCCCGCCCTGCGCTCTTTTGGCGGGCCGGTCGGCGATGCAGCAGTGGGTCGGCAGTGGCCGCGGTACTGGTGGGCGTCGCCTCGGGGTGGGGGGAACGCCAGGTGTCCGGCTCCCATGATTGACGGGAGCTAAATGGTCAGGCAGTGTACTATAACGGACCTCATAAGGGCTAGGTCTCCAAAAACATTTCCATCGTTCGTTTTGTGAATATGTGGCTGTGGTCGTGGCATGTTCTGAAGCTGATTTTGGCGGCGCGAAGATTTGCAACACCGTTTCGTGTGCCAGACGCCAGTGCTCCAAACGTAGGGGATTTCTTTGCCTCAGCTCCCGTTCGCTCGTAAGGCTGCTCTGGTGCTGGCCCAGCGCGTCTGAAGCGTCCCCCTGCTCCCCAGGTGAACCTGGACCGGTGCGTGGCCGCCAAGAACAACTACGACCACGAGGAGCTGACGCTGTACATGCGGCTGCTGAGCCAGCTGCAGAAGACGTACGCCGACCTGCTGTCCACCTCCAACAAGCGGCTCTCCGACCTGATGATCCTGCACGACTTCATCCAGGGTGCCACCAACGAGCTCATCTGGCTGAACGAGAAGGAGGAGACCGAGGTCAACCGCGACTGGAGCAGCCGCAACCAGGACCTGCGTGAAGTCGAAGCGCACTACGAGGTGAGTGTGGCGGACGGGCGCGCGACCCGGGAGATGGCGCCTGGACGCGACCGGCGGCCGGACCGCTGTCGCTGCTCCCTGGGGCGTGATGGTCAGGTCGGCTGCGGTGGGTGGGAGGGAGGTGCAGCTGTCGGCGCGGGGCTGTGCGGCGAGGGCGGTTACGTTGCCCTGCGGGAAGACCGATGTGTGCTGGCATCCGTGATCTCCGCGGCGGCTGATGCGCCCATGCAGCGTAACTGGGACTCCACTCGAGAGTCGGTCCCGGTGACGTACGTCACAGCTAGTATCTACAAAGCCCATAACCGTCCGCTGTCGGCACCAGCGCCTCCTGCGGCCGGTTCTGAGCCCCCCCCCCCCCTCCCCGTCCGTGACGGGTCGGCCCCTGCCGGCGGATTGAGTCGGTAGTAGGTGCGCGGTTTTCTCGGTCAATTGCGGGAGCCCACTGACGCCAAATGCTTGTCCCAATGTGAGGTGTTGCAGTTGAGTAAAGCATCACACAAACTCAAGACACGCCATGTTAACCTATTACTAGCAAATTCCCACTCCAAAACGAGAGCATTGTGTTCAAAATATGCAATGAGGGATTTGGTTATGTGAAGTCAAGCACCGCAAAACTAAATGCCCCTGAGACACTTCACTCCAGGGCGTCGAACCAGTCAGCGCGGACGCGGCTGTCGGCTGTGTTGACCCCGTGGTGTGCGCCTGCGGTCCTCGTAAATCACTGTCGTTGGCAGGCGTCGCACGCACCGACAGCGCGTGAATTGGAGTGCGCGCGGCGGCACGCGAGGGAAATTACAGTGCTGATGTATGAGCGCAGCGGACGCTGGCCGGGCGTCTTGTGTTCTTTTGGCGTAGGCTGGTGGAGTGGGAGTTTTGTCATAGAGCCCGGCATTGCGGACGGGTTCAAGCTGCTGAACGACCCAGAGTCATTTTAGCCCAGTCTGGTACTGAGATGCTGTCCGCATTGGTCGACCGGCCTTCAGTGCCGGGGGTGGTCCGTGCCCAGGAATGCATAGCGTCCCCTCCATACCCCGTCCAGAAGTTGTCCTCGGACAAGGGCTTCATGCGGGCCACCCAACGCGCCATGCACTTTGCTGGTTCGTCGTATGACACCAGCCCGACCTTTTTCGTGACCAGACTGGACTTTCCCAGGGTATACTCGACGACTTAATCCAGCTGTCACCGCCAGCCGAGCGTGATTGCGACAGCGTCGTGCCGTGGTGCCGTTTCTTTCCGCGTTAGCTGCTGCGGTACGGGACGGGGTCGCGGGACCGCCGGTTCTTTAATCGGACTAAGAGCTCGCCGGTGTCCGGTGGTGTTGGATGCCCACATCGCCACCGTCGTCACTTTGTCGTCTAAGTGATTTGGGCTCGCGGTGCAGGCAGAACACAGACAGTCACGGACCCCTTCTGGTGTCGATGCTGCGAGCGTAACGTCGGTCCAATTCCTTTGATCGCTTCAACTAGGATTTCGGGCACGATGTTGCTTAGCCACTGGCAGTTCCGCTCACAAACACACAGCAACGGACACTCGTAATGCGCCTGCTTCAGTTTGGCATTTGCCGGAAGGGCATTTTATGGAACGTTGCATGTTTCTTCTTTTATGTCTGCAGGCACTTGTGGCCCGTATAAAGTGAGTGGGTGGCAGGCTCCCATGCACTTTCGTGTTACGGTAGATGAGGTCCGCGTTGTGCATGACTTATTTGTTGCCTGACTGTATCTTCCATGTCAGAAACCACGGACGGTCGTTGTACGATATGATTGTGGTTTTTTTCTTTTTTAGTGCTCCCCAATTATTGCCGTGCATGTCCCGGTACGGCTCGCCATGGGCTCTGTGTTAACGCACCCTTCCTCCGTTACATAACTCGATGCGGGATGGGACGGGAAGTAATCTTGAGTCGTCTGAGCGGAGTGAACGTCATTTTAACGACACGTGTCCCCCGTTACAGCACCTGATGGGCGAGCTAGAGCGGCGCGAGCGTCAGTTTAACGCCGTCCAGGACCAGGGTGGCTCGCTGGTGTCGCAGCACCACCCGGCGGCGCAGACGGTGGAGGCCTACCTGGCCGCCATGCAGACCCAGTGGTCCTGGCTGCTCCAGCTCACGCTCTGCCTGGAGACGCACCTCAAGCACGCGCAGGTCTCGCGCAAGCTCTTCCAGGACGTCGACAAGATGGCGCACGTCATCAACGAGTGAGTGGCGCCGGGATGAAGCGTGCTGGTGTGGCGGTCGAGAACCCCACAAATGTCATTCACTGAACAAATGTTTAGCTAGCGAAATGTTCCAGCCACACTTGCCGTCGTGCCTAGCGACACTTGTATCCCTTTAGCGACACAAGTGTCGCCGGAGGGCCAAACATCCGTCTTCGGCCTATTGCGCCGCGGGCTACCGCCCATCTGATCTGCTGCTTCCATCTCCCGCCCTCAGGCAAGACGACCGACTGAATGCAGAATTCAGCCAGACCGACTTCGGGCTGGACGAGGGCGAGCAGCTGCTGCGCGACATGCAGGAGCTGCGCGACCAGATGACGCAGCAGTCGGAGGCCATCGAGGCGCTGGAGCACCGCGCGCACCAGCTGACGCCGCAGCGCCAGCGCCGCGACCCTGCCAGCGTCTCCGGCACCGGCCAGCTCACCTGCATCTGCAACTACAAGAGTGCCAATGTGAGCGGGCGGCGGGGAGACGGCGGGGAATGGGCCGCCACGTAGGCCATGTGGCAGTGGGGTTAAGCGCGTGGCGTCGCAGTGCGAGCGGGCGTCTGAATGGTGGGCTGAGGGCGGCGTTGGAAGGGCGGTAGGGTGCCCGCAGCATTTCTGTGCATGACCCGATGAAGCACGCTGTTCAGACTGGGATCGCGGCGGAACGCGACGTTAGCGCTGGAGAATCAGCCTAAACGTGCATGGGGGTGAATTGTCCTGCTTAGTGGGAGACTCAACCGGAAATGGAGTATTAGATGAGACTTCTTTCAGCGAACACCTGGACATGCGCACGCAGCACGCGCTATGTCGCTGTTTCCGCCCAGGTATTTCACACCGATGCCCATCATACCTGCCGTTCGTACCCCCCAGGGGTTGTCTCGCAGCTCAGGCCTCTCGGCATGCAGTGACCTGGCCGCCTCCGTTCCACAGATGTCGATCCGCAAGCAGGAGCGGTGCACGCTGGTGGACGGCAGCCAGCGCTTCAAGTGGGTGGTGCGCTCCTCGGGCGGCCAGGAGGGCGAGGTGCCCAGCGTCTGCTTCCTGTTGCCGCCGCCCGACCAGGAGGCAGTCGACGCCGTCGAGAAGCTGAAGCGACAGTACGAGATGTCCATCATGCTGTGGCAGCGCAAGCAACTGCGCATGCGCCAGAACATGATCTTCGCCACCATCAAGGTGGTCAAGAGCTGGGATCTGCAGCAGGTGAGGTGGCTCAGCGGGAAGGACTTCGGCGCACCTCTCGGTGCGCTGGGCGTGCAGGCGTTTGGACGAAATATCTGTTGCCGGACTTGGTCTCTGATGATGTCAATGACGCGTAACAGCTCAGCTCCGCGTCTGGTCAGTCGGCGTGAACGCTGTCTGACGGAATCGGCGAGCAGAGCTCGATTAGCGCTCCCCGTGACCCATTACCCCGCCTTCCCTCCGCGACGTGATCCGACGTATGATTTCACCGGATTGGCAGCAGCGAGATAGGTCTGTGGTGGGGCTCACGTACTAGAGGCGCATTGGCGGCTGATGGTGCCTTCGTGCCGCATCAGTGCTAATGGTGGTGACGGTTATAACCTACCGATGGACGAGCCTCGAATTCATCGAACCTGGCTGCCCTGGGGTTCGGACTAGCCCCATGGTAAGCTGAGTTGACCTGACCTGACCTGACCTGACCTGACCTGACCTGACCTTGTCAGACCTGATATGACCTGATCCGACCTTGTCTGACCCGACCTGACCTGATCTGATTTGACCTGACCTGACCTGACCTGACCTGATCTGACCTGAGCGGCCCCGTCTACAGTTCATGGGTATGGGCAAGGAGCAGCGCGACGCCATCCGTCGCGCGCTGAACGAGGACGCCGGCAAGTTGATCCAGGAGGGCGACCCGAACGACGGTCAGCTGCGCCGACTGCGGCGCGAGATCGACGAGGTCAACGCCCTGTTCGAGGAGTTTGAGCGGCTCGCGGCCGAGGGTGAGGACCGGCGGGGTCTGTGTGCGGAGCGGGAGCGGGTCGGCCGGGGATGGGGTGATGTATTCTGGCGGAGGAGAAATGTATGTTGGATGGTTGCGAGATGAGGATACTTTTGATGGCTTAGGTAGATCAGCTGATCGCGCATCAGACGATTTTTCATGACTTTGAGGTGTGAATAAAATGCTGTCGGTATGGCAGCATTGTTGCTACTTTGCCCCTTGCTTCAGCATCCAGCCCGCTGTTTCATGCAGTCTCCCTCTTATTGTTGATGTATTTGCAGCGGAAGGATGACATGCAATTTTTGCCACATTTTACGTCACGATTCTATGGATGCCACGGCAATGCTACGCCTAGCCAGGGCCAGGCTAGGTGTAGCATTGCCGCGTGCCATCGACGTCATTCTGCCCTCTGATATACCTCGCACCACGGGCGCCCGCTCAGCCTGCTCACCGGCCGCGCTCACCTCTCACCGGCCGCGCTCACTCTCTCACGGCGCCCGACAGCGAGCCCGACGAACCAGTTCAACACCAAGGTGTCGTCGCTGGAGGTGGAGCTGGAGACGGCCGAGCGGCAGCTGGCCGAGCGCTGCAGCGAGGCTATCCCGCGCCGGCCCGACGACCTCGAGCGGCTCGTGGTCGCCCACAAGGAGTGGGAGAACAAGCTGGAGGTGAGCGGCGGGCGCGACGGCAGCAGGCCGCCGCCGGGCTGTCGGGGTCCGGGGCTCGGTCGCGGCTCGTCCTCCCGGGTGGCGCGTGCTGGTCGGCGCTGATGGCTGTTGTAGCACGGAGAGAGCAAGCACACCGTGCTGTCAGATTGCAACGCTCCGGCTCGTTGGTTTGACATTAAGACGGCGCGACTGTTTATTACTTGTTGCTTGGGACATCCATATGAAGAGTTGCAATGCGTATAATAAAGTCGACTTTGTTTGCGCAGTGCACAGTCGAGTGACATATGTGTTGACATTAACATGAAATGATGTCTTCATTCTTATGTTGGCGATGTCTAGCGTGTGCATACCGCAGATAGCTTTGGTGTTGTTTATTTGGGTGTCTTCGTTTGTTAACTGACTTGGCGGTGCTACAGTGCCTTGCTCACTCGGTAAATTCTCACACTCGCCTCCGAAGAATGCAGCTGACAAACCATCGCATATGTGTCGCAGACAATCATAGGTAACTTAGACGATTTACGCCTTTGGTTCTCGGTGACGGGTGCGTTTGGCCGTCTTCCCAGCGTCACGAGCCGACCCTGGAGGAGGTGCAGATGATTTACGACTCCCTCAGCAAGAAGACACCGTCGATGAAGACCAAGCTGGACAACGTCGTCAGCAAATGGGACAACCTCTGGAAAACGTCACACTTATATATTGAGCGGTACGGTTGAACGTAGTTTCTGACCGTGGGGCGTGTTGTACGAAGACTGTCCTTTGAGTAGAATGCTCTTGAGGCTATTTTATGTATGTTTCGGTGTTGACATTGGCTCTGCTCTGGTTCATGCCCTTGGGTGTGCAGTCAAGTATGTCAGCCTGCTGCTCTCCTATTCTTAGCTGTCTCGTTGTCACCATAGTATTCACCTTTATGCTTTCCATGTGTTCGATTATGGTGCATATCGGTGCATCATGCGCCATGGACTGGATCAGAAGCCTGACCCATCTACCCCGACCCCGCGCCTTTGACCCGCTGTCCTCACCCTGAGGCTGTGGCAGCCTTTGAGTCCCTGGCTCGACATTGATTTAATGTTTTTGACCTGTCCTCCGCCCGGCGCTGCCACCCCCGAGCCCACCCCTGAGCCCCGCCCCTGAGCTCTTGGTTCGACTCTGACTATATCCCTGACCTTTCCCCTGACTCGGCGCCGCCGCCCCTGAGTCCCGCCCCTGAGTCCCGCCCCTGAGTCCCGCCCCTGAGCCCCGCACGTGAGCCCCTGACCGGCCGTCGCCGCTGACCGCCCTGCCGTCCGCCCCTACAGGATGAAGTGTGTGGAGCTGACCATCAGCGAACTGGAGGAGGCCGGCACGATGGTGTCTGAGCTGGAGGTGAAGCTTGCCGACTACCGGCGGCTGCCTGACGACAAGGACGGCCTGCGCTCCGCCCACCTCAGCCTCGTCGACATGCAGAACAGCCTGCAGAAGCACCAGGTGAGCGGCGCTCGGAGGCGGCGCGCGGGGCGGGTAGGAGGAGAAGGAGGAGGAGAAGGAGAAGGAGGAGTAGGAGAGGTCATCACGCTCGGCCTGCGTAGCGGGGTGGTCGCGGCAGTCTGGCGCTGGTGCCGGCACTGTCTGCTGAGGCTGGGATTCGACAACACTCCTCCGCTCGGTGTATGCAAGGCTTCATCCATCACTACTGTTATTTTCGTGAATCGCATTTCGTGGGCACTCGTGGAACCCGATGTGTGCGTTGTGACCCTTGCCTCCCTTTCTCTCCTATAGACTGAGGCGCGCAACCAATATTCAGCGCAATGATCAGTGACGTGATTTGTCGTAGTCGTTTACGCGCTGTCCTCTCGTGCCGCTGTTGGTGACGAAATCAGTCCAGTGCGCAACGTGCTAGACTTCAGCCCTGGTTTCACGGTCTCCAGTCCCATCCGTCAATGACCACGTTAATCATGTGGCTTCCCTTCATCGTCGGTGAGCGCAGCCCGCTCCCCACCCCTCTCACTCCCCGCTCACCCCTCTCTCCGCCCTCTCCCACCGTGCACCGCGTCACTCCGCGCTCTGCCCTGCAGACGGTGATTGAGCGGCTGAACATGGACGTGAGCAAGACGCGCCAGGCGACCGAGCGCACGCGGCCGCGCCAGCGCAACCACGCCGACGTCGAGAAGCTGGAGGACGACGTGGGCAAGCTGACCCGCCGCTGGACCAACTGCTGCGAGGCTGTGGTGGACAGGTGCGGCCGCTGGTGGTGCGGCGGCGGCGCCTGCCGTCGACTGCGGCCGGCCAGGCGCCGGCTCGGCGGATGTGTTTATGCGTTTGTGTGTACAGGACTGAGGGAGGATGGCTGGTGTTGGCTGAGGACGACGTGGTGTTATCCGAAGTGGGATCTGCGGAAGTTGGTTTTGTGTCGTGTGGCCGGAATGGGGAGCAAGCTTTACAATGCCACAGTAGACGATGCGTCATATTAAACAGCTGGAAATGCTGCCAGAGCTTTGTGCGAGTTGCTGGCCACGCCTTGGACTAACCGCTGACCTTCGGCTATTTTCTTGCACCTCGACTGACCGTTTGTGCAATCCGGAGCTCACTTCATGGATCGCAGTGTGCTCATGTATATTCTTGTTTGATTCTGTTGGAAACTTCATGCCGCCTGTCCACGTCCGCTCGTATGCATCTGACGGCGTGGCCGGGCCGGGTCGGTGCTCTGACTGACGGCCAGCGGCCGCGTGCCGGCAGGCTGCGCGCCGTGGACCAGGCGGCCGACCTGCTCAGCCAGTACGAGCAGCAGGAGATGATGGAGCGCCAGTGGGCGTCGCAGAAGGAGTCGGAGGCCCGGCAAGCGCGAGCTGGAGCTCGAGCGGGCCCGGGTGAGTACGGCGCCGGTCGCCGGTGCGCGTCGCGTCTCTCGCGGGGGGATTGTACAGCCCGAGCTAGGTCAGCTAGGAGGGCAGCCGGCGGGTCGGCCCGCGCGCCGGGCTCCGGTGGTGGGTCTTGGGCTCGGCGTCGGGCACGGCTCGCCGGCAGAGGCCCGCGGTAGGAGTGCCGCTGCGTGGTGGCGTGCATGCGAAGCGTTGATGTGCTGCTTGTCCAAAAGGTGGCAGTGCTGTGGTGTGTGTGTTATGACCGTGTTGACCTTATTGCAGCTGTTGTACGACGAGGTTGTCGCTCGTCGGCCTTACATTGAGCGCGCCAACCGGCTGGGTGGCCGCTTTGTAATGCTGGCCCAGGTACGATGATCTCGACCTTCCACAGTGCGACGTATTGTTTTTAAATAAAAACGGTTCACTTCAATGCTGACTGTGGCTGGTTTGTAGTCCAGCGCTCTTCGACTTGCATGGCGTGGTTTTACGTTTGCTTCTCACGGCATGTGTGTGCGTTCCGTAGCCGAGTCTAGTGTGTACAAAGTTAGCTAGTTTGGCTGTGTGTGGCATGCGCTTCGTTCTTTCTGCTTTCGGGAGTCTGGCGACATTGCATCAGCTGAACTAACCACCCAGCGTTCCCCGTGACATAAACTAGCCAGCATCCTCACTCGCACATGACCTGCCCATCTCACCCCTCGTGTGTCCCCGACGTCCCGGGTGTGCTCATCGCTATACGCCATCGGACGCTCACTAACACGGGGTACACGCACAGGAGCGCTCTGGGACACCCGACCCCCGCCCGGCCTGACTTGCGCCTCCTGCCCTGGCATGTCCTGCCCTCCACTCCCACTCTGCGCTGCCCCGGCATGTTGTGCCCTGCCCCGCCCTGCCCTGCCATATCCTGCCCTGCCCTGCCCTGCCACACACCCTGCTCTGCCCTGCCCTGCCCTGCCATGCCCTGCCCTGCCCTGTTTTGCCCTGCTCTCCTGCCCTCCCCCTCCTCCCTGCTCTGCCCTGCCATGCCCTGCCCTGCTCTGCCCTGCCCTGCCCTGCCCTCCCCTGCCATGTCGCCGGGCTCCGTCTCCTCTCTGTCGCTTGGTTTCCTGCACGCCGCGCCGCCCACTAACGCTCCACTAACCAGCGCGCGCCGCCCGCTCAGCTGTACGAGCGCAGGGCGGCCCTCTTCGGCGGCGTCGGCAACGGTGGCGTGTGGCGCTGCGCCGGCCGCGTGGTGGACAGCCTGGACGCGCTGAACGTGCAGTACCAGACGCTGGCAGACACGCTGTTCACCATCGTGCGGCTGAGGAGCAGCGAACGCGGCGCACAGGTAGGTCCCGACAGGGGGCGTGGCAGTCGGCGGGGAAGGAGCGAGTCAGGTGGACCCGACGGCGGGGGTGAGGGGGCGTCTCACGAGGGAGCGCTTAGAGAGCGTACTGAGTGTGGATGGGCGGCGGGGATAATCGAACTGGCGTCGAGGTTGATCTCCAGATAAGATACCCCTGCAAGGCACTGACGAAGGGCGCCCAGCACCACGGCTGCTGCTAATGCCATTGCCCGACGACGAACCAGGATTGGCCGCCGGAGATTAGTGCGCTGGCGACACTGGGGGCGAGTCAGAATCACACTGCAGACGCTGCAGACAGTATCGAACCCCTGATAGCGGTTATGGTGGGGTCATATTGATGGTAGGCTTACTTGCTCAGGGCGGCGTATCGGCCGGGTTGAGATCGGGGTCTAGCGGGACGGATCCGGGCAGGTGATTCCCGCCAGGACCAGGGACGTCAGTGAATGAATCGTATTTAGTAGCGTCGTTCATTTGTGATCAGTCACAAAGTACCCGCGAAATTTGTTTAAACGGCTGCCGTTGTTTCATGTCATCCGCAGATACACTCGACGGGATTGGGGCACAGACATTTTTATTTGTTGTTTGTTTTGTTTGCCCTGTTTGATTTACCAACAACAATGCGAGTTTTTCTTGTTCGATCCTCGCTATCATCCTCCATTGACACTGCTTGCAGATTGTCGAATGATTAAAAAACGCAAAAGCACACTCGTCTATCTCTTGAAGTTTACAATCAACAACTCATACCCCAAAACCTATTTGAGCACCTTATCTTTTGTGTCTAAGCATCCCACTTTAGGATGTCACTTGCGTTGTACTTGACCATGTCGCCCCGTGTTTTTGCCATCGCTCTTGAGTGGCCAGGGACTGGTACGGAATGGTTGTTGACTCGCCCTTACCGAAAGCGTACTGTAAGAAGCCGCCGCGTGATCTTATCGGCTGCGCTGTAACGGGTTTGGCGGTCCGGGGTGTTGTTCAATGAGGAGTCTGCGGGTTTACATGGCACTCCACTCCCACCCTGCCGCCGGGTCCACCTGCACCGCTGAGAGGAGGGGGGGGGGGGGGGCTGGAGTGGGTGGGTGAATGGGGGTAGTTGGATGTCGCAGCATGCCGAGTCTGTGTTTGGTTGTGTTCCGTCGTGGTCACCAGCAGCCGACGCTGAAGGGGATGACGTGTCGCCGTGTGTGCTGTTGTGCGTCCCGCCCGTCCACCTGTCCGAACGCGGCCTGGCCTCAGCGGCCGGCGCCTTCTGGAGCGTGATCTCACTCGTCACCGCCCTACAGTCTCCTTCACACACACCCGGCCGGTCTTAGGGAGATCTGGCGAGCGCGCGCACGCCGGCGTTGGGGTCGCCTTTGCGCTGGGTGCTCGGTATCGGCAGAGTTGGCTGGCGTCTCTTCAGTTTTCATTGGGTTCCCGACGCAACTCTACGGTTGCGCTGAAGCATTGAGTCCCTCGATGCGACGCTCGCGGGACGGGCCGTCAACAGGAAACCACGGGCGTCCGTGCCCGCGGTCCGTCCCCAGCCGACCGCGGCGCCCGCTGGCCACGCGCTCGTCCCCAGCCGGCCAGGAAGCGAGGCCGGCGCGTGGGCGGCGCGTGGGCGCCCGGCAGAGAGCAGCCGCGCGATGAGCGCCGGCGCGTGCCACAAGGCCGGCGTCCCTATAAGGCCGGCTGCTTCGAACCGTACGATGGATGGTCCGCGACGGACGGCGGAGGCGGCGGGGGTGGTGGCGTAGCGGCAGGTTCGTATGCAGGTGGAGCGCGCCGTCGCCCTCCGCGCGGCTACCGGCTGATGCAAGTGGCGGCACTGACCGGTCCGGGCGGCGTCTGCCGGCTCGCCGTGCCATCGGGGGGCCGGGTCGAGGGCAGAGCGGCGCGGAGGGATCGCCCCGGGCGTCCACCGCGACACCGCCCACCGCCCGGCCGCCGCCACCGCTCATGTTAAAGTCAGATGCATTTTTTCGCCGTTGTTTGGCCGCCGGCCTAGCCTTGGAAACCCGTTTGCGCTGCAGAGCGCGGTTTAATGGCCTCGTTTTGCGGTGCCGCGGGTGTGGGGCCGGCCGCCATCGGCGGCGGCCCTCCTGACGCGTGCGGGGCACGTAGCCGTCGTGTTTGTCGGACGCCCCAACCCGTAACGGCGACACCTGTTGTCCGCGCGCCGCGCCGCTGCCATCGCTCAAACACTCGGCGGCCGCACAGTGGCCTAAGAGGTGCCGCGCACCCCGCGCCGCCCGCTTATGTAGCGAATCCAATTTGGAGGCATTCGTATGCAAAGGCAGGTCTGGCTTCCTCGCGGCGGCGCAGGGGCTGGTGAGAAATGGACGCCGGGCGGCGCGCGGAAGGCGGCCGGCCGGGCGGAGCGAACTGAGTCGCCGCCTTTCCTGGACGCTTATCGCTGGCGCGCCCGGACAGATCGGGCTGAAACAGACGGGAAACGGCTCCGGAGGCCGGGCGGGAGGCAGTGGGGCGGCGATACCATCGGGCGCGCCGCGCGGGCGTGGGACACGGCGGCGCGCCGCCCACTCTGCGCGCGCCGATGAAGCCGTCGCCCGGCGGAGGCGCCGCGAGCCGGCCCGGCCCGGCCCGGCCGCCGCCCATCAGCATGCATTGCCCCGGCGGCCGTGTTGCGTCCCGCGCCGCGGCAGATTGATAGCGCGCCGGGGCGCCTGATCGGGCCGGGCGTTGATAGTCGAGCGGCCTGTAAACACGAGCGCAGGGGCGGCGGCGGCGAGCGCGCCCGAGCGCGGCGCCGCCGCCGCACGCGCCGTCTCGGGTCGCCGCCGCCCGTGAGCGCGCCTCGAGCGGCGCCGCCAGTGCCGGCGGCGAGCGCGGCGCGACAGGCGACGCGCGGCCGCGCCCCCGGGCCGCCAGCTGAGCGGCCTCGTCGGCGTCGACGCCGAGCCGGTCGCCGGGCGACGGGACGGCAGTGCGCCGTCGTCGGCGAGGGAGACGGCGCACGGCGCGCGAGAGCCAGCGGTGACCATGTGGGCGGGCGGGCCAGAGCCGGCGTCGCCGGCGCGCCCGCTGCTCCGCCGCCTCCTCTCCATCCAGCTGCTCGAGGCAAGTGCTTCCGGACCGGTGACGTCACGGGCGGCGCCCGAGGCTGCGCCGGTCGATCGGCGGGGGTCACGGTCGGCCGGGGGTCACCGACGGCCGGCTCGCGGCGGCCGGGGCGCGCCGCCGGCGGCCGGGCACCGCCGACCTGCCGCCGGGCCGCCGGTGCGCTCCCGGGCGCCCACGTGCGGCGCCGGCCGGCCGGGTGACGTCACACGTGCCGAGGTGGCGAGAGCGGGTGACGTAGTCACCGGCCGGACGCCGACCGGTCGCGGCGGCATGGCCTCGCCTGGAGCCGGCCCCGGGGCTTGGGGAGGTGGTGGCTGACCGGGTCGGGCCGGTCGGAGAGGCGCCTGTCGGTGGCCGATAGCCCGCTCAACACGGTCGATAGCGCCGAGGGAAGCGCGCGGGCGGAAACGGTGTTGACTGATCTGTCCCTTTAAACGCGGCCATAAGGCGTGATCACAATCGATCGTCGCCGGGAGATAAAAGCCTCTGTTTTTAGTCGCCCCTTACATGCTTAGCGCGGATGGTCTGCTGGCACGCAGTAGCTGGTGCACGAAACACCAGCCCACTGACCGTGCCCGGTCTCCCCGAATAGCGACAGTCGAACCCGGCCATTCAGCGATGGTCTGACTGCCGCGCATGACCGGCCGCGAGTGACGAGGGTGCGACCGCTGCCTCGCCGCTCGCCGCCGCCACAATGGCCGCCTGTTGATATAAATATACTTATGGCGCGGCGCGCGGCGCCGGCTGGCAGCAGCCGGGCCGCCTGACCTCCGCACGTGACTCCGGCTCCGTCGCGCTCCGGCCGGCGGCGGCGGTCGCGGCGGCGCTCCATCGCGGAGGAGCCGGCGATGCGGCGGAGGCGGGCGGCGACGGTGACGGGTGGGGATCGCGCCGCCGTCTGGCGCGGCCGGCCGGCGGAAATGTCGCCGCCGTCGCGCCCGCGCCGGCCGGGCGTTCGTCACTGTCGAGGCCGCGCGGCGTCGGCCGGCGGCGGTTTTTGTCCGCTCCAGATGCTGCTCGCTGAGGGCGGGGCCGGGCGCCGGCGGTCACGTCCGTCGTCGCCCGAGCAGCGTCGCCGACGGGCCGGTAGGCCAGCTGTCGACGGCGCTCGGCTGCGCTGGACTCGGAGCTCGGAGCCGCGGGTCAGAGGCGGACTCAGTCGCGCCAGCTTGGGAGGCAGCCATATCGGCTGCGCTGGACCCGGAGCTCGGAGCCGCGGGTCAGAGGCGGACTCAGTCACGCCAGCTTGGGAGGCAGCCATATGTGTTTGCTGACGCCCTCACTTCACGACAAATGACGCCAGCAGAGGTTGTTCCTGACAATTCACCCGACGTTCTTGACGCCATCACGCAGTCAGAAAGCATGAGCGAGCCGGTCTCCCTTGCCTCGCCGCGGACCGAGGGTAAGCTGCAGACCCTGGCCGGTGGCGGCCAGCGGTGGTGCCGCCGACGTCTCTGGGCGATCGCAGCGCCTCGCCCCCGCCCGGAGCCCCGCTCCTGACCCCGGCCGGGCGTCGCCTCGCGCCCGGCCGTGTTTACCGCCGCCGCTTGGAGACGGAGGGCAGCGGTGAGCGGCAGCTGCTCAGTTGCAGTCGGCTGGCGTCGGTGTTCAGATTAGCGCGTTGGCGTGTTTGAAACGACGCTGGCGGTCGTTTCGGGTCATATGCCAACAGACGGTGCTGTGAGGCTTCCAGCGCGTTCAACTGATGGTGGGAGGGAGCGGGGCGCATCATTATTTTTGTGAAGGGGAGCCAGGTGATCACGCATAACGCTGATTTTAACTTTCTGTCGTCAGTTCATCCTCACAGATTGTTTTTTGCCGATTTCGACTTTGTTCCTGAGATATTTCGGCCCAAACGGAGCTCATGTTTTTTTGTTGCTTTCTTAAATGAACTTTTTGGTTGTTTGAGTGAAACATGAGTGTCTAAGGGGGGGGGGGGCATCCCCGCCTCCTTGGCTGCGCCTCAGAGAGCGACGACGCGGCCAGGCCAAGTGGGTGGCAGTTCTGGCGCAGGCGGCGCGACACGATGGCGTCATGCGGCTGTCTCGGCTGCTCTATCTCGGGACCGTCCGACATGCGAAACACATGGTAGATGGCGCGTCGGCGCCTTGTCCCATTCATTCCAGCGGCCTTGTTTATGCACAGCCAAATGTCAGCAACAGTCAACCCGGGCTCGTCTTGTGATTGGCTGTTGATTTACGGCACTGCCGCATTGTCGTAAATCAGGCGGGACGGCTTGCAGACGCGTCGTAACAACGCCGCAAAAAAACAGCGGAAAACCGATGGGTCGAGGTCCGACTCCAGCTGGCTGTGGCCTGACGACGACCGGAGCTCGGGCAGCACGGCTGCCGCCGTAGTTCACCCCGAATGACCACCCGACCCGGCCCCGCGGTGATATTTCATCGTCATCCCGCCGTCACCAGCGGGGTCTGTGCGACCCAGGCCGGCGGCTCGATCCTCGGCTGTCGCGAGCTCGCCGCATGTCCAGGGTCGGCAGGGTCACGACGCTCGCTGGGCTACCACCGGCGGGGCAGTGCTGTCCGCCGGGCTCGCCGGGGCCTCACAGCAGGCGGCTGGTACGGAGGGCAGACGGTGGGGCTGGGTGGTCAGGTGGGGCGCGGTTATTTATTGAGGCGGGCGACTGCATCGCTCATTAGGGCCGTAACCTGTCACACCGGCTGACGCGATAGGCGATAGGCTCTGTGAGATACGCCGCACAGGCTTGCACCGTTTACGCTGTTTGTATAATGCTCGCGCCTTAGCTGGGGCCTGTAGATAAAAGGGTGCGGACGTCATTAAAAGTTTCAAGTGTCAGATAACCCTTCGCCACCAGGAAGACAATGGCGAAGCTGCACCTGATCAATGAATGAAAAGGAAATTCCGGCGACGCTGAATGACATGCACATATTAATGAACAGAACACTGTGGCGGTGGGGCCGCTCTCTAAGTCAGACGCAGACCGACCTCCCCTGACCCCGCCGGCGCGGCTCGGTTTTGACCCGACCTAGTGCGCGCCCCTTTGATTGGCGGCCGCTTGGCTTCACGCGACCCCTGGCCGGGGTCGCCGGGCCGCCGTTGGGACCGCTGCGGGACCGCCGGTCAGCAAACCTGCTGCGGCCGCCAGTGCCGCTCCACCTGCTGCGCGTGGGCGACGGCCGTCCGCTCCGCCCGGACAACCATCTATCACGTCATCGCCGCGCGCGGCGGTCCACCGGCGGCGGCGCGCGCGCTGTGATTTATCCGACGCGCCGCGCGCCCACGCTGATCGCCGCCCCGGCGGGTGCGCCGTGCCCTGCGGCGCCGGCGGCCGACGCCGGGTCAGCCGCGCGCCGGCCGGCCGGGCTGAGTTGGGGCAGGTGCGTGCGTGGGGTGGTCGGGTCGGGGCGTCCGCCGGTACGGGTGGCGCGAGAGACGGCCGGGAGTGGCGGGGCGTGTGACGGAAGAGTGACGGCCTCGAGTGACGGACGCGTGGCCGATAGACACGTGACCGGGGCGGTGAGCCGGTGCGGACCGAGTGAGGGCCGTGACGGGGGCGGGGCTGCGATGACCTCCGAGCGCTCCGTGCAGATGCTCGAACCTGACGGTCACCCTGCACGACCAGGTGTCGGTGCTGTGGCGTACCCAGCCGCCGCCGCCGCAGGTACGGTCCCCCGCCCCGCGGTCCCGCTGGCCACACGCTCATGCGCATTGTGGCCTGAACGTTCCAACAGGTGCGTGTTGCCTAATTCCCCCGCCGCTAACCGCCTCGGGAGCGGATAGTACCCTGCTTGGAAGGACATCCTGCGAGATCCAGATCCCGCAGAAGGGCGTCGGCGGTCCGGATCCGGGTCCCAGATTGTAGGATTACTCTGGAGGATTTAAGCATGCATCTCTCCAAGGGGGATAAAGACCGGCTGTACAGGAGGAAGCTCTGTTGATTAAGTGCGACGAACGCAGCGCGCTGTCACGTCGTTCGTGGGTGGGCCTTTCGTGAAGTTGTTTACACGTTAATAGTTGACACACAGTTCAAATCTCGTGACTCTCATGTGTTTATGCATGCGCGCGCGATAAAGATGCGCGTGGACAGTAAATGACTTCGGACTCTCAGCTTTCCAGCAGGTGCACTTATCTCTTTGATAACGCGGTGAAAGCTCAAATCAGCGTGGATGATTTTTTTGTTCCGTCACTGGGGCTAATCAAACGCCAAATGGCCGCCTCTGATGGTTATATATATCGTGCGCGGCTATCGTTACCCATCGTTTCATCTCGTTCTCCTCTCTCCACACAACGCCAGGGCAAAGACACTATATGCGCCTTGCAGCGGGCTTTGTTCCATGCATGACCGTGGTAATAGCTAACCGTTTATCAGCCGACGCTGGCGAGTGCTGCGCTTGTCCGAACCAATCTCGCTGGGCGTCATGCGACTCCCGGGGCCACTCCAGCGCGTTGTTGACCTGCCACTGGTCGGCGGCGGCGTGGCGGACGAGCCAGTGCACGGCCGCCCTTGTCTTCTGCACTGGCTTTGACGACGCCGCGCCCTAGCCGATAAACAAGGCGGAGGTGGCGTCGCTTCCGTGGGCTCGGTCGGACCGGTAGGGTCGGAGCTGCTGCGCGGGCCCTGGTCAGGCACGAGGCTGGTGGTCCAGTATGGTCCAGTTCTGGCGGTCCTTTGTTCGGTCCTGGTGAGTGCTTTGGACTCGTTATGGTCGGAGAAATTCAAGTCAAGTTCAGGCTAGTCAAGGAGCACGGCTCTTGTTTGGTTTCAGATCTGACGCTGTGCACGACGAACTGCCACGTTGCGACCCACCCCCCAGCCACAACCTGGACGTAGCCGCCTCCATGCCTGATCTGTTCGAACAGGCCCGCACCTCTCACCGGCTGCCGCCCTTTCCCCGTGCTGCGGTCACCGCCGCCGCCCCGAGTAGGATGCCACGTGCCAATCGCGACCACGGGGGCTCAAGGGGGAGGGCTGAGGTCTGGCTGGCGATGTAAGGCCTGAACGCCTGAACGGAGGGGCACCGAGACGACTAGGGCTCAAGAGGGAAGCTGAGGTCTGGCTGGCGATGTAAGACCTGAGCAGAGGGGCACCGAGACGACGAGGGGCTCAAGCGGGAGGTGGCCGGCCTGGCCGGCGGTGGGATCCGAGCAGAGGGCACCGAGCCGACGAGGGGCTTTAGGGAGAGGGATGAGGCCTGGCTGGCGATGTCGGGCCTGAGAGAGGGGCACCGAGCCGACGAGGGGCTGTAGCGGGAGGTGGCCGGCCTGGTTGGTGATGTGGGGCCTGAGCAGAGGGGCACCGAGACGCGGGGGGGGGCGGCGGCCACAGATCCCCGGCCATGTGTGGAAGCCGGGAATGTCCGGACAGGACGACACATCGCGCGGCGACGTGTGCTGCATCGCCCCTACGAAAGGAGCCGCCAGTGGTGCGGGCAGTCCGCGCGTCTCGTGACAGCCGTCGATGCGGTGAGCAGCTGCACTGACGACGATGGCCAGTGAATCAGTCCGCACCACTTGCCAGTCGTCAGTGAGGACAGCTGTACATGACAGTCATGAGCGCGGCTGGAAGTCGCAGCCGATCCATGCGGGGCGTGAGCGGAGGAGCGCCCGGGGCGCTCCTGACGCTCGGTAAGCCGCGATGAGGTCTGAATGCAGGCCACCTCTGGCTCCTTTCGGCAGTCGTTGTCTGTCCCTCCTGTCACAGTGTGTCTGGTTTTGTCTTCCCGCCCGCTCGCGAGCGCCGGGCCATGCAACGTACAGCGAATTTTTGTTCGGTTCGCCAGATTCGGAGACGCCGCCGTCGCCGGCTGGCAGCCCCATGACTTCATTGTTGTGACACGGACAGATTAAGCGACCGGTGCGTGGTGTCGCCCGCTACGCTAAACCAACCACCCCAAACCAAGAACACCGAACGCCGTCACCCGGCTAAAAGAGAACAGCGTTTTTGTCAAGGAGGCTGCCCCGCGGTTCATTCAGAAGCTCGGGCGGCGTGATAGACATACACTGCATGTTGACTGCGGCCTTTTGAAAGATGGACGGCGGCAACCGTGCAGAGAGTAGTGTGGTTTATCGATGGGCATAGCGTTGCCCTGGGCGGGCTCTCGATGTACTGCATTGTGTTTGATGCCGTGTCATACGTCAGTGTAGACCAGACCGGGACACGCTGAATGTCACGCATTTATTAGGCACTTATTCTCTGGGGAGCAGCAGGTCCTTGGAGACTGGACGGTACCTTTTGAATAAAGCATCCATATATCTAGAGTTCACCGCCTGCATTTAAAGCGTATTCAGCGACTCCTTGAATTTATCTCTCCGGGATGACTCAGCCAACGTTTTGCACTGAGGGCAAGCCTTACATGTTGGCAGTACATTATCTTGCAAGAGTAGTGCCTGGGGTGATGCCACAGGAGCTCCCTGGACGCGGCAGGGGACACCGTACTGACCACTAGCCGTGCTCGCATCCTGATCACACCGCCCACCACCGGTCAGCGCCATCACCGTTACTCTCGTCACGCCCGCGGCACGCCCCGACGGCGCCCCGCCCCCGCTTCTCCCGGTCTGCGTGCCGCCCACGTCGGAGAGTCCTTTGGAGGCTGCACGGCAGGAGTTGGCCGGGCGTCAGAGCCGGAGCGGCGTCGCGACGGCCCGGCGACGGCCGGCCTCGTAAAGCCGTCGCGGCCGTTGTCCGAGAGCGCTCGAGCGCTGGTTTACTGCGGCGACAGTGGGCGGCGGCGCCGGCGGGAGGGCGGAGGCGGGGGACCCGCGCCGCTCCGGCCAGGCCGCGCCGTGCGGCTGGGAGGCGCGGGTGCGTTGCCGCCGCCGCCGCCGCCGCCGGCGCCCACGCGCACGGCCGCCCTGTCGTCGAGTCGGCGCCGGCCGCCGCCGCGGTGCGCCCATGGAAATGCGAGCGATCCACGCCGCGATAACCATTGAGCCGGGCGGGCCGCCGCCTCCTGCAGGCGCCCCACGCCCACCAGCGCGGCCGCCGGTCGGACCGGTCCCCTGCACGGCTGGCCGCCCGCCGACGCCGGCCGCATGGAGAGCGCCGGCCGGCCCGCTCGGGCCGCATGAGCCCGGTGGGAGGGGGCCGGGCGAGGGCCGGCTCGGCGGCGGCCGGCGGCGGCTCGCGCCGCTGCGCTCGCCTGCCGCTGGTCCGACGCCGGCGCTGCAGGCTGGCCTGTGCGTCAGCATCCAGGGGTGTCCAGCGGAGAGCACCGCCCCTGTCTGCCGCCGCCTCAGGCTCCGGCTGTTGTGTAGGCTGGCAGACGTCGCCCCAGTTGCGGCCGCCGTCAGCCCGTCTGCGGAGGCGCACACGGCGGCCATTGTGTCTGAGGTCACCCGGCGCCATGAACCGCAGCACGTGCAATGGAGTCGGGCTGCCCCGCCCCCTAATCCCCTTTTTGTCAGCCCCGCCCACCTCCCCCCTCCCCCTCCCCCGCTCACTCGCGCTCAATCTGCCGGCGTCTTGTAGCGGGCGTGACCTCCTGAAATGGCGGGCTGCTGAGCGAGGCGGCCCCGCGCGCCCCCGCGTGCCGGGAGGGCGCACGAACCGCAGGGATGAGCTCAGCGGACCACATGGTCCCGCGGCTGGCGCCATTTTTCTGGCGCGCCCCACGGCAAGCCGCTGGTGGAGCGCGATTGTTCGCACGCGGCGGGGCAGGAGAGCGTATGTTTTTGTACGCGTCCGGCGCATTGTGGCGAAGCGCAAGTCGAGTCCTCGTCGTCAATGGTGCTCTAACCACAGCGTCGGTTAAGTTACGCGGTTCAGGGCCCGCATCGTGGGGAGCCGGTGTTTAACATGTCCTGCAGGCTTGGCAACGTCCTCTCCAAACATGGCGTATGGTCCCTATTGTGACCGGTGTGTGATAAAAACATGGCCACACGAAGCGTTCAGTATATCAAGCTTAAGTACTCTGGCCATCTGTGTGTAGCATACAATTCATAGGAAGCTTTAAACGTCAAAGATTCATGTCAGGCATCTGCATTCGTCAAGCATCTGCATTCATGCAACATGCGAAGTGGACAGACCATCTGCCATCTGCTCCCCGATCTTGTCCTCTCCTGTGTCATGCCCCGCCTGCCGTTCCAGACGAGACGGCTGTCGCCATCGCCTGTCCCAAACGCGACATCTCTGACCTCCCTTTCCCGTGCCCTCTCCGTCCGGCCCGCGTCCGTCCCGTGACCTCTGTCGACCCGTCCCCCCTCCCCCGCGGTGAGCGGCGCCGCCCGGTCGGCCCTGTTCCCGTATGCAGAGCAGGTGGCGCTCCGGACCGGAGCGTGACCGGCCGGCCTGCACGGACGCGCCCGGTGGACGCTCCGGCGGCGTCTGGGCCGGGTCGGCACGGCCGGGTCGGGCTCGGCCGGGTGCTGTGACCGGCCGGCCTGAACGGACGCGCCGGTGGACGCTCCGTCTGGGCGGGTCCCGGCCGGGTCGGGCTCGGCTGGCTGCTGTGACCGGCCGGCCTGCACGGACGCGCTCGGTGGACGCTCCGGCGGCGTCTGGGCCGGGTCGGCACGGCCGGGTCGGGCTCGGCCGGCTGCTGTGGCGTCCGCCCGCTGCGAGCTGCTGCGTTCGTGCACGGACGGACGGGAGCGGGTAGGAAGGGCCACAAGGGGCGCCACGTCCCTCCGGCTGGAGCTAATTTACTCTCATTTTCGCTGATAGACTGGTGTCATGCCTCCTTTTATAACGCTTGTACTCCTCCGTGAGGAAGTTTCTGCGTATTTTCTGGGGACTCGGTATCCCAATCCCTTTTTAAATGTGCTTGGAAAAAAATTGGGACCTCTCCCGTATTCATACCATTACAACAATGCTTGGTCGGGCTTGGAACAAAAATTGAAACCAGAATGACCCGACATTACTACGAGACCTGAACCTGAACCCGCACTGTACAGCACAGCCTGAACAGGACCGTCTCCGGGCTAACGCTGACCGGATCCGGCGCAGTGTTCGGACTCGGCTCACGATGGAGGCCGGCGCGGGCAGATCGGAAAACGCGAGTCATGATTGGTGAAGAGCCCGACTGGTGTAGGGGCACGTGCCGCCGTCGACAACGAACGCTGCACGTGACCGCCGGGGGATCGCGTGCCGCCGGGCCAACGAGAGCATCGCCTGCTGGAGGCGGGGTCACGGACGGGGGCACAGCCGTGATCGAGAGCCGTGAGCCGTGATTGAGACGCGCGCGGTCACGGCGGGGGTGTGAGCTTTGGGTCGGCGATCTCGCTCTCACCGCCCCCTCTCTCTCCTTAAGAACGTCCGGTGCGTCTGGGCGTCGAGACTGGGTTTGGCTGATTGACGTTTGTGTCCGTGCCGTGCGAGGGGTCCCGCATTATTTGCTTTTTTGTTTCGTCCGCATACGGGGTCCGACCGCGATAGCCGACGGCCGCCGCTTTCGCCTGTCGCGCGGCGGAGATTCGGCCCCGCTTGAGAGGAGATTTTGAGAGGTTCTGTCCCGAACCTTGCCGCCAGACACGTTAGCCGATGAGCTGATAGGCTGTTCGATGACTGGTGGGTGTGGATATGTGGGTTCACGTACCGGCCGCCTCCGTCTGGTGGCGCTGGTGCGGGATACAAAGTTACCCGTTCGCGTATTCGCCGGGCGGCGGCGTGGTTCGGGGTGCGTGGGCGTTTAGGGTGGCATGTAATGGCACGGACCGCTCATGCTCGTAGGATTGCATAAAGTCACGCGCAACATGGTGCAGCGGACCTGAATGGAACGGGCTGGAGCAAGCACCGAGCATGGTCATGGTTTTTAATTGGACATTCCGCAGTAGGGAGATGGGAAATTGGTCTGCTCAAGGTCCCAGATTGCGGCGTAAACTTTCAGTGGCGGATTATCAAGCGTGATGGGCTGGACAATTGTCTTTGAAACCGTATGTTGTCAATGCTTATGTACATAGCTTACTGCAGTGGAAGTTTTGCGATCCGCAGGTCATATCGTTTATCGTTTCCTGGGAAAGCGTCAGTATTTGTAGCTGTGAGGTCCGTTGGCGTGATGTTTTCCCCTCGCTCCGACCACAGCGGAGCTCACCGAGCCGCTGTAGCGTAAATATATATGACGTGCCAGCGATAAAAACGGAAATGCAAGGTCGCACGCCATAAAGCCGAAGCAAAGCCTTGCTTACTACTCAGTTGCGGGACGGCGGGACGCCGTGATCCAGAGGCGCCGGAGTTTCAGCTCCGTGCGTCTGGCGCAGCTTTGCCACCGTCGTCGGACGCGCAGCACCACCGATCTGCAGCTCGGCGCCGGAGGGCGGGCCGCCGCAGCCGGAGCCGAGAGAACCACATGGCACGCGCCGATGTCTTCCATTGAACGCTCCTCGATATTTATGCATTGCGGCGCCATTTCACGTTAAGACGTTAGGGCGTCATGCAACCGTGATGATGTACACATAAACCGGCGTCCCGCTGTAAGGCGGAGTCGCTGAATGCAATGCTAACCGGGCCGGGCCCTATGCTGCCCCGCCCCTGGCGAAGTGCCGCCTCTGGAGGAGTGCGGCTTCGGGGGGGGGAAAGGGGGGAGGAGGAGAGAGGGAGTGTAGCATGTTTACCGACGGGAAGCGTGGGCACCGCCGCTGACATCTGCTGACAAGGACACGGGGTCGGGCGGGACCGCAAGACGCGACATCTGACGCATTAGCATGCGCTGAAGGATGGCGGCGCTCGAGCGCGGGCCCACTCTTGTCTCTGACGCGCCGCCCTCGCCGCCGACTGGTCCCCGTCGTCTCGGGGGCGCCGCTGTCCTCTTCGATGCGTCTTGGCCGCGGTGACACTGTCAGGTACCTGCTGCAGAGACGCCGCCGTCACTGCGGTCCGCCTCTGGGAACAGATCGCGCGATATGCGTCGGAAGGCGTGACTGAGCAGCGCCACCGTCAAAATGGCCCCAGAAAGTCTCAGTGAAATTAGCCTCAGCGCTCTCTCTGAAGGTATTGTGCAGTGCCACGGTAGCTTCACGAACGCTCACAAAGACCTTACGATGTTGAACATGGTCGCCGGTGAGGGTGCAGCGTAATCGCCCAGCTTTACAACTATGAAAGAGGGGGGTGGCAACGTGATACGGGCTCAGCGCTTGTGCAACACCACATGAAAATGGCCGGTCTGGTAGGGACAGGTTTCGGAGACCGACGATTTTTGCAGCGTGAGCCGCGCCTTCGAGGAGTTCTGACGCCGATAAGTCAGCTGTCGATGTGTTGGACGCGATCATGTGGATGGCGCCTCAGCGTCTGGTTCATTTCAGGCGTGGCGCTGAGCCGGTATGACGTATGACGAAGACTCCGGCCGATTTAAGAGGTTCGAAACTAAAATGAGTCCCCAACGTGAAGGCCACTCTTTATCTCTCAAAGAGATGGATTCAGCGGAATCGGCAGGCTTTGCCCGCCGACCGCGTGATCCTGAGCGCGCGCTCGGCCGATTCCTCGAACGTGACCCGAATCGACCCCCGGACCCCACCAACCTGACCAAGCCGCACTCTGGCCGACGCGACCGGGGCGGGGGACGTGCCCCCGTCGGCGTCATGTCGGCACTATCGACCGGCGGGGGCTCCTGGCGGCGCAGTGCGACCAACCGGGCCCGGCCAACCCGTGCCCCCGGCCAGTGGGGCCGCCGCCGGACGCCGTGGAGGTCAGACTCCTTCTGGGGCACGCCGTGCCCTCGCGGCACCCTGCGTGCGGTTGAGGCGTGGCTCCGGTCAGGGGGCGTGGCCAAGACGAGCTCAGGGCATCTAGGCTTGTGACCAGACGTGGGGAGATGAGGTGACCTCTGTGGAGGTCAGTGTCGAGACGGTGGCTATCAAGCCTCCGCGGGGCTGATCGGCGTACGGAGGTCGAGCGTCCGCGATGGAGGTCACTGCCAGGATGGAGGTCAGTCACACCCCGCAGAGGGCGCTGAGTGCGGCCATCACTCCGTGACTTCCTCGCCATCTGCCGCCATTGATTGGAGTCTGATCAGACTGCAACAGAGGTCAGCCGTGCCGAGTTCCTTGTGCTCGTCAGAGGTCACCCGCCGCCGCGGGGTCACCGCTCGGCGAGACAGTCGAGTCAGCTGATCGCTGTCTGGCGCGTGCGGCGCGTGACCCGTGACCCCCACTGGCGGCAGCAGTGACCCGTGACTGCCGGCACGACCCCAGCGCCGGGCTCGTTAAACCACCGTCGACACTGGCTCCGTTTTGCCCGTGACACAAGCACTGACGCTCTTTGGGCCATGCGTCTGTGTGTTTAGGGGCGGGAGGTGATTCTCGGTTTTACCCAGGCAGAGGAGGGGCCGAGCACTGGACGACGCGTCGACAGACAGACCGCTCGGCCCTACACATTGTCTAGCGGAAGTGGGCACTAATGTCAGGCGGCTGCTGTCAGCGCTGACTGATCGCGTCAGCGTGCGTCGCCAGCGCTGACTGCTGACGTCAGCGTGCGTCGCCAGCGCTGACTGCTGACTTCAGCGGGCTACAGTACGGGACACTACAGTACAGTACAGTACAGTACAGCCTGCCTGTCTGCAGGCGCCAGAGCGACGTCAGGGGTAGCGTGGGCCATCAGGCGGCATCGGGCTGTGGGTCGTGGGCTTTAGCGAGAAGGCTTGCGTTGGCGTTTGACCGCAGCCGGCGGGCGGAGAGACGGATTTTGCCTTGCGTTACCGCGAGACGCCATTCCGACGTTTCCAACGCCGCGGTCGCCTGCATTAGGCCGTTCGGGCAGCTTCGACGTGGCATCCGACTTTACGGACCTGTTCTCGCCCACGCGAACATTGTTGGGCGTGCAGCGTTCCGCGTAGGGTCACGTCATTTCGTTGAAACCAGCATGGCAATCTGGCAGCCATGCTGCCATATGGCGTCCGTCTCGGTCTCGCCGTCACCTGGCGTGGTCTGCGCAAGCGCAGCGCGCTTGGCGCCGATGACGTCACTTTCTGCGGAAAGAGTGACGTCATATCGTGCCGCGGAATGTTATGTCACCGCTCCTCAGGGAAGGCTGTCAAGCTGGTCTAATGACTCGTTGGCGCCCACGGGAAAAGGCAGACGCATGTGGTTTATGGGGAAGGGGGGAGCGTTTGCTGCTCTCGGCTAGCCCCTTCGTCATGTACTGCCGACGGTCCGTGACGTCCCGGGGACATATTTACCCGTCATGGACCACTGGCACATCGTCGCCCGTGCGATGGACGTCACTGCTATGGCGACTGCGTGGACCGCCGGCCTGGGCGCCAGAGGAATGTGTTACGGCTTCCCTTGACCGGAAAGTGGGTGCTGCTCACGGGCCGCCCATGGGCTCATGGGCTGCCCAGCGACACTGCCGCACGCCACCCCGTCCCGCCAGTAGACGGGAAAGGAGCGGCGTGGGCCGACGGCCGCCGGCGCCCGAGTCGCCCACTGTTGCCGTGAATCTCGGCCCAGCTCTTGGGCCGGGGTTAAGTTGGCGAGGAGCTCGGCCCCTGAACAGCCGGCACCGTTCTCTCCGCTGGGGGCGCTCGGGCGGTGGGCCGGGGGAGGGGGCGGGGAGGTTAGGCGGGGAGGCGGCGAGGGCTGTCGGGCGTGGGCGGCCGCACGCCCGCCATGATTCGCGCTGCGGGGGCGCCGGCTGTTGTCGGCCCGTGGGCACAAGGCACGCGGCAGAACGGGTCCGGTTCGCCGAAGCGCCGGGCGGGCCTTGCAGGCCGCCTGATGGCAGCATTGACCTTGGCGGCCAGCGGACGCCGGCCGGTTATGCCGCGATTACGAGCCATGCTCGGCCGGCGTCCCGGCGGCCCGGCCCAGCCGATAGGCGCCCCGCACGGGACATCGGTCCGACTTGAGGGCCGCCCGGCCGCCAGCGGACGGCCGTCGGCGAGGGCGGCCTCCTCCGCTGTCCTCCGGTCGGCAGTTTGCTGGCGTCGGTGGCGTGTGTGTCCTCGAAACGGTACTCGCCGCTGGTCGGCCGAATGTAATGTGATGTTTTGTTTTCCTGCCGGGAAAATCGAGAAGCGAGGGGATTTCTTTGCGTATATGAGAGCCATTTGGCATGCGCAAAATGAATGCTTGTCGAGTGTGTAACGCGGGTGCGCGATCCACCTATCCCCTTCCGTGGTGCCGGGTAACCACGGCCTGAAATCCTGTGATGTCGCCATTCTGGCCCAGCCAGCGGCCTCTAGCGGCCGGCGCCCCACCCTCTTCCTCTCCCGGAGACCCCACGTGGACAGGGCGGTAGTAATTGGTAATTTGGTATCCACCTCCGCGCTGGCGCATGACACCAGCCGCTAATGTGTCGGGTTGGGGGCGCGACGGTGGCGCCGCCACGTGGGTGGACGTGACAGATGAGGGGCGCGCCTTTGGGTGTCGCCGAGCCGACACGGGCCGCTAGCTCTCCGGCCTCAGCTCTCGCTGCCCAGTCAGCGGTGTTTGTTTCTGGCATCTTGCCTGTGGCCGGTGGTTCTTCGGCTCGTTCACTGGCTCGTCAGCTGTGTGTCGCTGGCACATCAGTTGTGCGTCTTTGGTGCATCAGCTGTATGTCAATGGTTCGTCAGCTTATGTCAAGGGCTCATCAGCTGTGTGCCGGTGCTCATCAGCTGTGTTTCACGGGCACATCAGCTGTGTACCAGTGGCTCATCAGCTGTGTGTCTTTGGCTCATCAGCTGTACATTTTGCTTACCAGCTGCGTGTTGCTGACTCATCAGCTGGTTGCTGCTTGCTCATCAGCTGTTTGTCGTTGGTGCGACAACCGTGTCATGGCCCTTTCTGCGGTGTTGCTGGTTAACGTTAATCACCGGCTAAACATCTACATATTTCAAATTGCAAAGCCACTTATATCCTCCCCACCTTTTTGATGTCGCAGCCTTTACAGCCTTGTCCCGCATATTCTCTCCACGCTACTGGCTATCCAGCTCTGCACAACACACGGTGTGCTGGACGCTCTCGGGCTTTCTCTTCTGCTGTCGGCCGGCCGCCGTCCCATCTCAGCGCCCGTCAGCGGGTCAGGTATCCGGCCGACCGGCCGGAGAGACAGGGCACCTGTTAACTCAGCTCCATGTTTGTCCATCGGGAGGGCTCGGCCGACGGGGCGGCTGTCAGGACGCCCGCGGTCTCCCCCGGCTAGTGCTAGCGGGTCAGGTGGCTGGGCGGCTCAGGCCGGGGTCCGGAAACTCAGGCCGGGGTCGCAAACTCGACGAATCCGTCGAGACCGGCGGCTTTGCGAGCCGCCTGTCGACGCGGCGCGCCAGTGACGCCGATGGCCCACGTACAGGCAGCGAGCGGCTCCAGCTGGTCGCCTGCACTCATGCCGCCCTCCCCCTCCCCCCAGCACCTCAGTGGGCGGTCAGGTCGCGGCTGAGCGCCCGCAGGCGCTCCGCGCGGTCACCGGCGCCTCCGTATAAGGCGTCCGTCACGTCGGCTGCTGACGTGTCGCCGGCGGCCGTCGCCGCGCGGCTGCAGGCCACATCTTGATGGCACTGACACGGCAAACCCGTTCTGCCGGTCGGCGGCGGCCGGCCGCCGGCGCTGCCCACTTTCTGGCCTTGTATGGGCATGTGGAGCCGGCGGTGCAGCCGGCACATGCCGTCCGCGTCGCCCGGGGACCCCGGAGCCGGCCAGCGGGGGCGCTCGCCGCCCACTCGGTGCATCTCGGCGGCGGACGCGGCGTCTCCTCCGCGGCCGGCCGCGCCTCCCGGCCCGGTTATGACCGCCCCGCGGCCACTCGGAGGGGCGGGCGCGCCGCGCTGGAGCGAGCGGGCGCGTCGCGGCCCGCCGCGGCGCCGGCCGGCTCCGCGGCGTTCCCCGCGGCTCCGGCGGACGGTCCGCGGGGGACGCGAGGGCTCGTCCGGGCGCTGACGAATTGGCCGTTTCGGCGGGAGGGCGGCCGGCGCGCCGGCGCGAGCGCAGGGGCGCCGCCGAGGCGCGCGCTGCACAGGTGCGCCCGCCGCCGCAGACCGACCGACGCCGGCCGGAATCCGGCCGGCCTGTTGGCTGTCACTGGCCACGGCCGGCGGCGGAGGCGGCCGGGCTGGACGGCGCTGGCAGGAGGAATGGCCACGGGAGGGGGTGTTCGTGCATTCTGCTGGAGCGGGCGGGGGAGGGGTCCGTGCAAGTGGCCAGGACGTGCCGTCCGCGGACGCGGCACCTCGCCAGCCGTGGGCCATTACTCATCGGCGTCTATCTATGCATGTATCGGCGGCGACCATGCGGACCTTGTTTGGTAAGCGGCCGGCCGGCGACAGCCGACTTTTCCAGAGCGGTCCGGCCGCCTCACGCCATGAGGCGAGCGTGCGCGCAGCCGGGTCGTGCCGGCCGGCCGGCGTTCCCACCAAAACCGGCGCGGCGGCGGCGGACGCGGCGCGGCGCACGGCGGCATGACGGGTCGCCGTGTCGCGAGAGGGCACGCGCAGCATCTGTCACAGGCGCCGAGGATCGCCGCACGCCGTCCCGCCTCGCGGCCGCAGGAAGCTCGCCCTGCCCGTGTTGTGGCGGCGGCGGCAGCGGCGCGGGCCGTTCTCGGCTGTTTTGCGGACGGCGTGTACCACGAACGGGATGAGCTGTCGCCGTCTGGAGCGTTGCGTCAGACCGCACGCCTGACAGCCGTTGCCGCCGCCGCCGCTGTTGCCTTGCAAAGCACGTTGCCATCTATGGACCGAAGTGCCGGCGCTGCGCGACTGTGAGGCATTGTCAATTTGCTCTGGACGGCGCTTGTTGGTCTGCACACCACGTCCCGGCAAAGCCCTTTAAGGGCGTGCGCTGGGCCGATCAAAGGCGACCTATGTGAGTCGGCACTTAGCGGCTGGGCGGTACCCGAGAGTGGTCTGCGCTCCGGCTGTCATGGCACCGGCGTCTCTCGCGGCTCACAAAAACACACACGCGGCCAGGCGCAGGCCGACAGTCTCTCACCTGGCGCTATCTTGTTTCTCGCTCTCTGCCGTTACGCGCGCTCGCACCCGGGCCTCGTATCCCACCCGTGTTGCTCGGGCCTCCCGCTACGCTGCCGACCTCGCCCAGGTGTCGGCCGTCGGCGACAGGTGTTCGCCGTGGCCGCGGGGCGTCGCCGGCCCAGAGACGCCGTATACGGCCGTGTAGGGCCGCCCGCCCGCCGCCATCGGCCGCCGGCCGACGCGGCGCAGCGTGCACGGCCCTGCACGACCGCGACGCTCCGGCGTTTCCGGTGGGCCTGACCGGCGGTGACCCGCGGCGCGCTGGCCCCGCCGGCGGCAGGCGAGGTCGCCGCGAGAGGGCGGGGCGGCTGGCCGCTGCCCCGGCCGGCCCGCTCCATTAGTAACAGCGGACAAGTGGGCCATCGCATCATCGCGGCGCCGCAAAAAACCGCCCGCCGCGTCGCGTTTAAATGGCCGCAGCGAGACGCGCCCATGACTGATGACCGTTAGCGCGGGAGGCGTCACGGTGGCGAACTTGTTATGCACAGTGGCGCTGCCGGCGGCTGGCCATCGTGGGAAACATTAGCAGGTGCGATGCGGCCCCGTGGCCTTGTGTACAGGCGTTGAAATGGAGGATGCGGTTCGTCAAAAAGTGGTTGTGCCGAGTGGATAAGCACAGACGCCGTCGGGGTTATCGGTCTGCCCTTGGTGAGAGCAGGCTGTCTTGTCTTGGTGCTCATTTGGTGATGCGATCTTGTTGAGAGCGGTGTGGCTGTCGGGCTCCGGCCTGTTTTGTTGGTGGTTAGTTCCCGATGTTTTGTGTAAGCATCGTTACCTCTCGTTTGCGCCGCCAGCCCAGAGCGTGATTGATAGGGCAGATTATGATTAATGAGGTAACGCAAGCACCCTGCGTGGGCGTCATTGTTGCCTTTTTGTTGCTAGTTTATTTTTCATCCTTTATTGTTTCCGGTTGCAAGCCCGTACTGATATGTCGCCAAGTCATCACCGGGTAGCAGCGTGATTAAGGAAGAATCAGCTCCGCTTGCGAGGACCGCGGTGGTCCCGGCCACGAAATATTCAGATCAGTGGGGGGCGAAAGCGCGGCGTAGATGTGGGGTTGCGTGGCACGCCCTGGTTTGTCAGCGCCGGCCACATCCCCGGCCCTTCTCACCGCTGAGCGGATGTTGAGGTCGCTAATGTGGCCGTTCAGTTCCGTGCCGCTGTGTGCTGGCGCAATGGCCAGCTCCACACCCAGCGCCGCCGCACGAACAGCGGCGCGCGCAGCTCGTGAGCGATCGTGAGTGACCGTGGGCGCGGCGACGTTCACGGCCGGCCAGCTGGGGCAAGAGGGGGTGAGGGGGGGGGGGGGGCGAGGCGGACTTCTGTGCGTCACGCTCGGGGCATTGGCACCACGTGACGCTGAGGACACACCTGGACGCGTCCATCCCGGGCCTTTCCCCTGCCCTGGCCTAGACTCACAGCATCCTTATTTCACAACTCATTCATGACGGCTACAATTCTGTTCTTGCCAAATACGACGCGTTAAAATGGTTCGTCTGCGCCGTCCGTCGCGTCCTGGGTGTTCCTAGCTGCACCCGTGTGACCGTGACTCTCGGTGACTCGGGGGTGACTCCCGACGCTGTGCCCATGTGGCCGTGACTCCCGGTGACTCTGGGTGACTCCCGGCGCTGCGCCCGTGCGGCCGTGTCTCCCGGTGACTCCCGATGTTGCGCCCGTGTGACCGTGACTCTGGGCGACTCCCGACGCTGTGCCCGTGTGGCCGTGACTCCCAGTGACTCTGGGTGACTCCCGACGCCGCGCCCGTGTGGCCGTGACTCGAGCGGAAGGCCCCGTGGCGGTCACGGACAGACGGCCGGCGCGATTCAGGGGGCGTTAATGAGATGTACGTGCTTGCCTCCAGCGGGCCCGCTAGCGCTGTTAGACTTGCAAATAGAGGCGACCTCTCGGCTTATTTGCACGATGATCCGACGGGCCGCCGCCGATGCGAGATCGCCGCGCCCACTCGCACAGTGGGCCGCACCATATCCAGGTATGGCTCCGCCTGGCTGAGCACCGGCTCCCAACACGGCCCTGCCGACATGCAAGAGCCGAACCGGGCCGGACGGGGCGAGCTGCAGGGGCGGGGAGCCCGCCCACGGGGGCGGGGGGCGCTCCTCCGCCCCCGCGGCGGCCCCACGCGCTCGGCGCTGGCCGCTGTTGACTGTGCGCGGCCGACGTGGGATGATGCGCGACCTTGCCGTGTTCGGATGGGCGCGTCAGGTGGGGCTGAGTCAGCCCGGCCGCCTGTGTGTCGGAAGGCGCGCCGGAGATGGGGCTGGCGCGGTCGCCGGGCGATCGGGGAGGCGCGGAGCGGCGTCTGAGATGGCGCCGCGGCGCGGACGGACGTCGTCTCGGGGCGGCAATGTCAGATCGAGATGACAGTGTCAGCGGTCGGCTGACAGCGCGTGGATTGATGTGGGGGCGGGGCTGGAGACACGTTTCGTCTTGCGACCCGCAGGAAGTGGATCGCGGATGGCAAAGTGAGACTGGTGGCAGCAGGCGGACTTGCAGAGGGGAGTTGAGATCTCGCCGCGCGCGCGTTCAGTCCCATGTTGCCCATATTGAGTCAGCAATGTCCGGAGCTGCTCTGTGGTAATGGTAACGGCTGGCTGCTTCAAATGCTCTTCCGCAATGCCTTGGCTTGCCCCAGACACGTCTGGCGTTATTCTGCAGGGTAATGTCTGCTCATTGCATTCCGTCTGCAGCTGCGGCACGCCTTGTCTGGGTGGGTGTTGTTTAGCCTCCCTCAGTCCCGACCCCGCCTCGCGCGATCGTGTCTGGACCAGCGTCGGCTGACTTCACACGGGCGTCCCCGACGCGTCGCGTTCGACGCCCGTCGGCGTCGGCGTCGGTGCCGGCGCAATCGGCCGGTGCTCTCCGCCGGTGCGTGCGTGCAGTCTCCAGCCTCCGCCGCCGCCGCCGCGCCGCCGCCACCGCCGCGGCGGCGCCGCTGGGTCAGCTGATCGAGACAGCTGTTTACGAGCCGGCGGCCAATTCGCGCCAATTTCACCCGGTTATGGCGCGCCCTCCCACGCGCGGTTGGGCCGCTCTCGGCGTTCGGCGACTGTGGGCGCCGCTTGGCAGGCGGCGTGCTGTCGCGTGCCCTGAGGCGCCAGATGTCGCCGGCGGGATTGAGCCGCCAGGTCGAAAGATCTGGGCTCGACTCTCGTTGTTGGAAACTTTTATTGGCTCGGGTCGCCATCATGAGTAACGGGGATAATGACATCAGCGGTTGCATGTGGTAGCCGACAGAACATCGCGTCTGAGATCGAGTAGAAATAGTGTCCGTTCGTCCCTGGAGTGAAATTTGCTCCGTGCTCAATGTTCGCACGTCCGGGCCTCGAACGAAGATGAAGCAACGGGATCTGGGCGGAAGGCTTCGCCGCACCAGCGACGAAATTGCTGGTGATGGAGGGCACGTTTTTGTTCCTGATCGGGCAGAGCGCCATGTGGGTGGAAGAGTGTGGGGGTCGCTGATTGGACGAGATTGCTGTCGCTGGGCCGATGGACACCTCTGGCTCCCAGGCTTCCGCTCCGAGGCGTGGGTGGAGCAGGTCTGCTCGATGACAGAATAGAGCCGTTGCTACCGGCGCCGGGTGGAGTACACGTTTGCTGTCTGGGGACCTGGGAGCCCCGGTTCAGCCGCCGGGCCGTGCGGTCCGCCCGCGCGCCGCGGGCCTACCTCAGCCCGTCTGGGTGGAGCTGCCGGCGGAGTCGAGCTGCTGGGGCGCGCCTCTGCTCGGCCCGTAACGGGAGGGTAACCGCCCGGCCCGAGGCCCAGGCGGAGGCCGCGCCGGCCGAGCCGGCCGACGGTGGCGGCGGCCGACCGGCGCGCGACGCGGTCCTCCTGGATGGCGGTGATGGATCGGCGCACTGGGCCGCGGCGGCTCGGGAAGAGTTGGCGGCGCCGCTGCGGCGCCGATGCCCGTCAGAATGCGCCCCGTCACGTCCGAGCCGCGGACGGGCGACCCGCCGCTCTCGCGCTCTCGCCTCTCCGCCCCTCGCCGCCTCTCGCCGCCACCGGGCCGTCCGCCGACGAGTGGCGGGCGCCCGTGTTGTGGCGTCCGGTTGGCGGCCGAATGGCTCGCGCTTGCGACCGCGCCGAATTGAACGGAAGGCCCCAATGGACGCCCGGGCGCGCCCGGCCGCCGCGCTGAATAGACGCGACAGCGCGGTCGCCATCTCACCCAGGGCGGACGCCGAGCCCTCTGCGTCTCCCGGCTCGGCGACAGGCCGGGCTTAGCCGGCCGCGGCGAGTCGGCGGAGTCGGCGTGTCGCTGTCAGGCGCGGTGCGCGTTTTTGCGGTCGCTGAGCGATGCGTGTGGCGCGCCGGCCGGCCGAGAATGTGCGATCCCATCATCGTTGCGCCGACAGACGATATGTCAGCGCGGCCGGCCGGTGGGTCTGTCGGTGGGTCTGTCGGGTGGAGGCGGAGGCGGCGCCGCGTGGGCGCCGGGGCACTGCAGGGCCCGTGATTACAGCGGCCGTGAACCGGCTGCGGCCGCCACGACTGCCGCGGGCGCCAGCTCTTGGCTCCGATACGATCTCTATTTACTGCCGTTGATTCGGCGCTGCGCTGTGGTGCATCGCAACAGCGGCTGCTCCGCGGCCAGGCTCCCTGTCCTTCAGTCCTCCGCTCCTCCCGCTCCTCCCGCTCCTCCCGCTCCTCGTGCATAGCCGGCGCCGTGTGACGCGGCGCCGGCCGTGCCGCCTCGGCTCCCACATATGGTGATGGCTGTCGAGGGGGCGGGTCTCCGCCAGCGGTCGGCCCCCGCAGCCGGGCGCCCGGCCGGCCGCCCGCCGCCCGGCCGGCGTCCAGTCGCTCGCGGCCCCGCATCGCGTACAGACGGTGCGTCACGGCTCCCGACCGGCCGGGCTCCGGCGGTGGCGGCGGCGACGGCGGGCGCACCGCTGGCCCGACCATGTGTTGGGTCGGCGGTGCGACCGGCGCCGCCGCCGCCGCCGCCGCCGCCGCCGTCGGCTGCCGCTCAGTTTATTTGCTGCGCTGTCTGTTGTGCTGCGTTGTGTCGTGTCGTGTTGTGTTGTGTCTTGCCGCGTGTGAGTGACCCCGGTTTCTCGCCCGGCAGTGTGATGAAGTGGTCCCTGTGACTCTGAAGACGTTCCGCACCGAGCTCAGTAGTGCGCCCGCCACCGCCGTCGCCGCCGCCGCCGTCGACGCAGACGTCATGGACAGCAGGAGGGGTCGTCCGCACCGTCACCTCCCGCAGGTCAGTCCCTGCCGCCGGCGCATGTCCGGGCCGCCGCCCGTGGACTCCCTGGGTGCAGGGTGGTCGGCGCCCGGGCGCTGGGAGGCTCGATGGTCCGTATCCCTGGGCCGTCCGTCATCTGGCGCCGCGCTGTTTCTTCTCATGGGCTGAGGCGATATACTTCATCGGTTCATTTTTCTACGTCCCTTGCATCGCGGGATCGGCCGGAACCCGGCCCCGCCTCGAGAACTGCTGTCTCACAGCTGGTGCGGGGGCGTTCTGCAGCCGGCAGACTCCCGGAATCTCACGCGCGATAGCGTCCCGCCAAAACGAGCCCGCCACGCCGCGCGCTGCACCGCCGTGTGCTCGTCCCTGTCCGCTCCTGTCGGAACGGGTCGTGACCTTTCCCCGCATGCCTCTGGCAATGACATGACGGACGTTGGTAACCGGGCGGCGACACGCGACGGGAACTCCTGGGGAGGGCTGCAGCGTGCTCCGTCCAAGCCCGGGCTGGTCCGGGCGGGCTGGTGGCGGCCAGGGCGTGTCCGGGTGGGTGACGGCGTGGCGGAGCCCCGCCCGTTGCGCCCCGACTCGCGCCCGGTACAGTTCCGGCGCATGGACGGTTTGGCTCGTGTTTTTTGCAGCGAGTCACGACTCGAGGAGTAAAAATGGCCAATCGTGGGCAAGGGTCTGGGAAAGAGGTGCAGAGTGAAGCAACGCTCCGCAGCCGTAGCCGTGTTAGGACGGCAGCTCTGTAGAATCCGTGCTCTACATGGGGATAATTTTAACCCTGCCACAACTCTGCGCCGTTTTTGGTCTCGTGCTCAGAAAGTCCCTTTCCCAGTCTATCAGCTGGAATCTATCGCCGCCAGAGGATGAGCGCTGCACGCCATGCCCGGTGCAGCGTCGCTATCGGTCCGAACATCAGCGCTCCCGCTTGCGGTGTGATCCCCCGGCCGTGGTGGTCGGTGGGCGCGGCCGCCCGGCCGGCGCGCTGACGTCACCCGTTCGGGGTTTGTTTGCGGCGAGGCGGCGCTGTGGTCTCGTCCCTTCCTGCGATCCATCTATCGCCGAGCAGCGCGCTGGACAGCCGCTCAGCGGTCACGCCAGGCCTTCCACGCATGCGGAGCTCTCTGAAGTGTGACGGCATTAGCGTGGTTACGTAAGAATGAAATCATTGGCGCGGCTTTCCGCCGTGCAGCGCGCGCTTGCAGGGATTGTGAGCGCCGATGGAGTTAAGCCGTATAGTGCGGGACCGGCGTTTGCGTCGGTTTCGTTCTCTGAAGGTGCCTCAAGCGCAGAGATGGTCTAGCCGGGACGACTTCTATCCCGCTCGCCCGAGATGCGTCGCTGCTCCGCCCTTGTCGCGGTGCCGGGCGCGCCCTGCTCCCAGCTCCGCCCCCGCCGCGCCCCTGCCGCGAACGAGTGCGCCATTGTCAGTGGGCGGGCGGGTGTTTGCTGCGTGGGCGGCGTTGCGTGCAGCCGCTCTGCTCGGCTCTGGCCGGCAGCGGCGACCTCGGCGTCTCGGCGGCGGCGAGCAGCCGCTGGTCGAGCTGGTCGCTGCTGGGCGACGCCCCGCGGCTGCTGGTTATCCCGGCGCCGCCGGCGGCAGCGCGCGGCGGTGATGGACGAGCTCCATCACGGGCCGCGTGGTCCGTTGGCCGTGACCGCCGGGTCACGGGCAGAGGTCAGGCTGCGCCGCGTCAGCTTCGCTCTTCGCCGGCGCGGGCCTGTGTCAGGTCGTGACAGGTGCGTGGGTCCCGATGAAGACGAAGTCCCGGTCGCATGTGGGACAATTTTGCTGGCTGCGCTCGGGGCGTGCCGCTGGCTCGCCGGTTGTCGTAGTGTGGCACGTTGTCTTCGAGACACACATGGTTGTGTCGGGGGGAGGGGGGCGGGGGGCGATCTTCTCGACGGCCGCCGATGGATCGCGCAGTCTTGGCGAACGATGTCGGTCAGCTGTCTGTAGCCGCAGCTCTTTTCCGTCACGCCTCCTCGGGCAGCACCAGCCAGCCGTGTGCTCAGACCCCCCCCCCCCTCTCCTCTGCCTCCTTCCCCTTCCGCCGCCGCTCGGCGCCCCTGCGTCGGCAGCCGTGGCCCGCTCCACGTCTGGAAGAGGCACGGTCCGAATTGGTTCCGTGGTCCGGGGTCGCCGGCCGGCCGGCCTGTTTTGGGCCGGGTAATTGGGCGCGTGCCTCTGACCGGGTCGGGAGGAGGCGAGGCGAGGCGCGCCGGCCGGCCGGTCGGTGCCGGACGCCCACGCTGCACGGCGCCGACCGTGCAGCCCATGACCGCCCGGCTCGTCCGCGAAACCGGCCGACACAATTGCAGGAAGCGGGCCGCTTGCTGGCGACGTTCGCGGTACTCGACGCGCGGTGCATTGTGGCGGCCCGGTGACGCGGCTGACGTGACCTCCAGCCACCTGCCGCCGCAGACGAGGGTCGTCGGCGGCCGGCCGTGGGCGGCGGCCGCGCTCTCCGGGCTATCTGATGCGCGCCCATGGCGCATTGGCGTCGCGCTGAATGAAAGCCAGGCGCGCCGAAAAAGCGCCCCCTGGCGGGCGGGCCGGACGGGCGGTCGGCGCGCCCTGCCGTGCCGCCGCCGCCGCCGCCCCCGCCTGCGGGCAAAAACGCGCCGTCGCCGGCCGGCCGACCTGGGGTCGCCTGATCACAGGCGGTGGCGGCGGCGCGGCCGCCGGACACATCACGACCGGCGGTGGGTGGCGTTTTTGCGAGCGGGCCGGCGCGTCCCGCGAACTTTCTCCCGCCGGTCCGCGGCGCGGTATTGCTCAGGTGTCGGTCACTGGACACGGCGCCGCGGGCCGACGACGAGGCGCGAGGATTGATGGATGGGTCTTCCTCTGGGGCCGGGAGCGAATAGTGAAACACGGCCGGGCGACGCGCAGGACGTTCCTCAAGCGCCGGGAATGATGCCGGTAAAACGGCCGGGAAAGTGATTGGTGTCGATGCGTGGAATGCACCGCGCCCCACGCGTTCGTGCCACGTCACACTGAATGTTTCGTGTGTCACTGTCAGGCGTTGCAATCATCAGCGTTAATGTCAGCGCGGCGGACGATGACAGTTCATCTGTGCCGCTGAGTCACCGCTGACCTCAACGCGCGGCGCCGACAACGCCGACTCACGGCACTCCACTACCACGCGGCGGGAGAGGAACCGCCCGTAAATCGGCACCGCCAGAACGATCTGCCTTCGTGGTACGTTTGGCCGGTTTACTCCACATTGTACCCGGCCCAGCGCGTGGTCAAGAGTGGTGTGTGTGTGAACGACAGGCCGGCCGCCCAGCTGGGGCGCTTTTGTCGGCGCCGCGTCGGAATGCGCGGCTCGTCGCCATATGGTCTCGGGTCGCGCCATCCCGTATTCGCTGGCGGGGCGCGCGCCTTGCGTAACGGGCGGCCCGGATGAATGGACAATGGCGCACCCCCTAGATGGTAATGTGGACACCGACCGCTGCAGGAGCCTCCAGGAGCCGCGCCATTAGCATTCGCGGGCAGCGCGCCGCTTGCGCAAATGATCACGGCGTCGGCGGGGCTGCTGCCTCACGCTGCTACCAGCGGACTCGCGCGGGGCGTCCGCCGCGGTGCGCTGCTGCGACCCTGGCCGGGCAGTGACTGGGGTGTGACCAGGCGTGGTCGCGGGCGTGACCGCGGGCGCGGCCGGGGGCGGCGGCGCGGGGGCGGCGCCGCCGGCCGCGGCTCGGCGTGTGGCGTCGCCGGGCGCAGGCCACGTGCGGCCAGCGACGGGCCTGACGCGGTCCTCCGCGTGTCGGCCGGCGGGGCACGCGTCCCTCCGCCGGCGGCGGCCCGTATCGGGTGGCGGACGGACCGGCTCGCCCGCGCCGACACCGTGGGAGCCGCGGCCCCGGCCGCCGCCAGAGCGCCCAGACGGGCTCAGGCATCGGCGCTGGAATGCAGTGGAGCGGGCGGGGGGGGGGGGGGGAAGGTCTGGTGTGACCCTCTCACTTTCAGATAAAATTATCAGTAAACATGTGACAATGTAGAGAGATGTTTTCACTGGAACACTGTACAGCCGCCATTTTCTGGGGCATTCGCACGCCGCTGGACTGACCGGACCGGACCGTGCGCCCCACCAGCGTCTCATGCAGACGGCTGGGGCGGAGACGCCCTGATCGAGTCTGATGGGGCCGGTCCGCCTCCGGATTTTTGGCATTTCAATTAGAGCCCACCCAAGGCCCACCTTCACGCTGACGGGCGTTCGCGGCAGGGCCGTGGCTCGAAGTCACGCAGGTATACACGGTGGTCGTTCTTTTTTTTCACGTCTGTCGGATGGTCGGCGACGGCGGCCAGCATTGCCGTTGCATTTGTCCTCGAGAAACTTAGGCGATCTCGTGCGATGGCGTTTGGCCTCGAGTCGAGCCGGGCGTTCATTGATGGCCGATCATGTATGGAAGCCAGTCCAATCTAGCCCCGTCGGGAAAGTGGAGAGCATGATATCTTGCAGAACCGGTTATGATGGAGAGATGTGTTGCATCGCCATGATGTTCATGAATGATATCAGTCATGGATGTCGTTTATGATGGTCCGACCTGACCTGACCTGACAGAAACTGAACTGACCTTATCTGACCTGATACGACCGACCCGATCGGACCGTACCTCTTGACTGGTGATCTCATGACCCGACCTGACCTGACCCTGGCCGGATGGATCTCACTTCCCTAACTGACATGAGTACTACTACGTGACATGTCATGGCCCTAACTAATCTCACCTGATCTCGGCCGACCTGAACTGACCTGATCTGATCTGATCTGATCTGATCTGATCTGATCTGATCTGATCTGACCTGACCTAACCGAAACCCGGGCCAATGACCCCTGCACTCACCCCTTCCGTGGCACTAACGCGACGTCAGATCCGGTCTGGCTGCCGGCCACTTCGACGGTCGGGACAGCTCCATGACCAGTCAGACCGCCGCGCGGTGCCAGGCTCGCTTCAGTCTCTGCCGCTCACGCTCTGGCGACCGTCAGCTGGCGACGGCGATTCCGCGAACTCGTTCTGCAGCCCCCCCCCCCCCCCGGTCCGTTACGTCATTAGCAACGGCTGGCGGCGGGCGGTGACGTCATCGTCGCCCGTGCTGCGGCGCCGCGCCGAGTGCGTGCGCCGCCGCCGCCGCGCAGTGTGAAAGTGGCCCTGGAGGACCGGTCGACGGCACGCACATGGCCGCTCTGCTTCTGGGTCAGTCCTGGGTGCGTGCAGGGCTGCAGGGCGAGCGCGGCGAAGGCGGCGAAGGCGGCGCCAAATAAGGCCGGGTCTGGCGCGAGCTGCACCGCCGAGGCCTCCTGGGGGGGGGGGGGGGGCTGAGCGGCGGGGAGTCGTCGCCCGTCCTGCCGCGGCGGGAGGAGCGCCTGCGCGGAGTCGAGCCGCCCTGCTGCAGGGAGCAGCGATCAGAACATCAGAACACGCGCTTGAGCGGGCACAATGGATTATGCAGCAGCGTAGGCTGTCGGCTGCCGGCTTGCCGTTGATCAAGAGGCTGAGAGCCTTGAAGACGACGGGGAGGGATGGCTGGAGCAGAAGGGGAGAGATGAGTGAGCCTGGCTATGGGGTCAGTGGCAGGGGCATGCCGGTCGTTTGTTGCAGTGCTCCGGACATGCACGGAGCGTCTCTTGCGGGGTTTATGGGGCGTGATGGCGGTTCCACTGGCATGACGCATCCTAGCCTGCACGGACACGCTGCCTGCCCCGCTTGAGTCTCGCCCCCCACCCCCGCCCCCAACGACGCTTGGGACCGGCACAGCGACCAGGCGTGCCGCCGCCTCCGTGACGCCCCGGCGTCGGCGCCGCCGCCGGCCGGCGCGGTCACCTTGAAGCGTCGACGGCCGGCGGCGCTCGTGGGAGACGCCGCCTCACACTTGAGGGTCGGGAGGCCCGGCTCGCTCATGCTGCGGTGCTGCGGTTACCGCAGCACGGCACAGGGCGGTGGCCGTGGACCGACGGCTGACCAGCGAGCGGCGCCGGGCCGCGTCAGAACTGCTCCTCGTGGCCAGCGAGCGGTGCCCGGCCGCGTCAGAGCGGCGCCCGGCCAGCGAGCGGCGCGGCCGCGTCAGAGCGGCGCCCGTGGCCAGCGAGCGGTGCCGGGCCGCGTCAGAGCGGCGCCCGTGGCCAGCGAGCGGTGCCGCCGCGTCAGAGCGGCGCCCGTGGCCAGCGAGCGGTGCCCGGCCGCGTCAGAGCGGCGCCCGTGGCCAGCGAGCGGCGCCGGCCGCGTCAGAGCGGCGCCCGTGGCCAGCGAGCGGCGCCGGGCCGCGTCAGAGCGGCGCCCGTGGCCAGCGAGCGGTGCCCGGCCGCGTCAGAGCCGCTCCCCGTGGCGGCCGCCTGATCCGCGGTCACGGGGACTCCCCGAGGCCAGTATGTGGGGTTTGTCGTCTGGCGGACGCTCCGCTGCGCTGGCGGCGTGCTGTCCCGGTGATGTGGAACCTCGGACGGCAGGGGCAGGTAGCTGAGAGTCCGCCTGCAGCGGAAGAGCAAGCTTGGAAGGATGATGCGTGGGGGCTATACCGAGGGACCTCCTTACAGTGATTTGAGGGGTCGATGTTGGGAGGGGCTCACTTCACCGTCGCCGCCGATGTTCCCGCCCCCTTACCCCAGTGCTGCCGCTGGTGCGGACCCTCACAGTTAGGCCGCGGTTCTCCGCGGCGGCCGCTCTCCCGGTGCGGGACTGAGGGGTGCTGCCGGCCATGTGGCGATGTGACGCCGGCTCGTGCACAGGCGTGACTTATTGGCGGCGTCAGAGACGATTTCGTGCTGAGCCTGGCCATCTCTGGCTACGCCACTGCCGTCAGAGTCCTCAGAATCCTCAGAATCCTCAGAATCCTCGTTGTCAGCAACGCATTTTAGCAGACAACGCAGCTTGTTCCTGTGGTCCCCCAGAAGACAGGGTGCATGTGCCTGGCCTAGATGTTTCCAGTTATTTGCTGACTTGTAGGGTGTCGGGTGTAGACAGATTGCCATCTGAAGCTTTTTCGTTTGTTTGTAGGATACTTCTTTGCATCCCGTTGCGCTTCTACGTGAAATTAGGCTCTTCCTACAAATCAGATCGTTTTGTGTAGGTTTCGAACCGGTCCTTACCTCGTTAAATTCTCGTGACGAGCTGGCCGTAATTTACAGCTGCGGTGTCGTTAAGGCCTAATGACGTCCATCAGCATCCGCGGCCCCCGGTGGGCCCCGCTGTCCCCGTCACCATCTCCGCCGTACACGCGGCCGGAGCCCCCCTCATCAGCGCGTCAGCCGCCTGACGTCCGGGGCCGCGGCGTGGCGCCGGGCTGGGACGTGGCGTGGCGTGGGTCGACACGGCCGCTCGCTGTGGCAGCCAGCGTCGGCGCGCGCCCTGCGTGCCAGCCGCCGGCCGGGCGCCGGGCAATCACAGCTGCTGTCGCGGGCCGCTTTCGCCGCTCGGTCGCGCTGCGAGGGGCGGGCAGGTCGTCCGATAAGGCCGGGTCAGCCGCGCCGGCCGGCCGGTCAGTCTGGGGCTTACAGGTGGCGTGGTGGTGCCGCTCTCCCGGCGCGGCCCCTGCGCTCAGGTGCAGCGGCCGGCATGACCGGCCGGCGCATGACATCATCGCCCGGCGGCGGCAGCAGCGCCGGCCCGGCCGGCCGCAACGCCGCCGGTCCAGCCGCTGTCCCCCTGCGCGCTGGAGGGGCCGCGTGCCCGACGCGCGGGCTGCGCCAGCCCGCGTCACGCGTGCGCTCCGTCGGCGCGCCATGGCGGGCCGGAGCTCGGCCGGCGCCGCCCGCCGGGCGCAGCCTTGTACCGCGCCGGCGCGCGCCCTGCAGCCGCCGCCGCGCCGAATCCAAGGTCGAACTGCCGGCCGGCGCGCCGACGCTGCCGGCGCGCGAGGCTCCCCCGGCAGAGCGAGGGCCGCCCGGGGGGCTGGGCGCGATGATATTCCGTCGGGTGGAAGCGGTAGGAGCACACTTGTGCCGGCCTCAAAGGCAACCGGAATTGGTTCATCAAAAAGCCTAATATCGCGTTGCATGGACCGGCAGGAAGGGCTTGGCCTTGTGGCGTGCCGTCCCGCGCTCGCGGCCAGCAACAGCTGACGGGGCGGCGGGCGCGGCGCGCTCGCCTCGCCCCGGTTCGCGCCAGGCACGTGTGATTAACGACAGCAGAACCGATTGATGACCGGCCCTTCGCGCGTGTTTAGCCACGGTGCATTGATCCGGGGGACAAAAACACGCCCTCCGATCTGTTTATTTGTATCCGGTCGGTGTGACTCACGCCGGCGGCAGCGAGCTAGTGGCGCGCTCTGACCGCGCCGATAGTGAGAACCGCGGCGCGGCGGCGGCTCGAGCGCCGCCGGCCTGTCAATATTGACATTACGTGACTGGATGTGAGCATCTTTACCAATGCGCGATGCGGTGACACACTTTGAGATGGTTTATCGGCGCGTTGTGCTTGCTGAGATGTGGGTAGAAAATGTGATAATTGTGTCCTAACCCTTCAAGGGCACGACTGATTTGATAGCTCTGCTTAATCTATTCCTGAACATAACCTCTCTGTTATTGTAAGTTGGAACTCCTTTAGGGCTCCTCGTTATGAGTGACAGCCTGAATCCCTAATTTTGTTCAGATTATATCCACACATACTTTTTGATTGCACGAAAACGGCTAGTATGGATGAGACTATGCATGGCGCTTGCCTGCTTCTGCAAGAGGTGACGAACATTAAGCGTTGCGAATATTGCAGTGCATAATGCACTGCGATGCACCAATGTATTGCGAAGTGTGCAATGCATTGATGGACCTTTTTTGAAAAGAACGGGGAAACTGCAGTCCCTCTTTATGCATGGAACCCTCCACCCCCTGGAGGGAACACGCCGTTTGAGAAGCATCTTACGTTGAACGACGCGCTTCGTCCAAGTTGGCACGATTTAGCAAGCTCGTGGCAAACTGCGCCATCCGGCGTCCGACCGTAGTGAACGGCTTTCGCGTCCCAACCCGAGCTGGTGCCGCCCACAGTGGAGGAGGGCGACATCCCGGCCGCCTCGCGCGCCCCCAATATGAATGAGCGCGGCCCGGGGGCGGGGAGGGCCGCAGAGCGCGTCTCGCGCCGGACGACCGCCCCTGTCCCGGTGAAAGCACGGGCGCCCTCTGGCCGGCGGCGGGCCGACGTGAGGCACGTGCTGCTGGTGCTTGTCGGAGATCCTCTCTGACCGGGGGTGCCGTGGGGAGGCAACACGTCCCACCGCTGCCACCAAGAAGGCGGGATGTAGGCATAAATCCGCAATGGCTCAGCGGAAATAGAACGTGACTCTGAGCTCCTCCGGTATTTGATTCGGTCATGTACGCTTTGTTAATCCCTCCGGAGCGGGTTTTGCGGAGGACTGGCTTTCGACATATGTGGCCGATTTGCCCGTGCAGGATTTGCTTTCGAGCTCGTCGCTCGGCTCCAGAATGGAGAAACGGCCCCCGCCGCATCCTCCGGCCGAACCGGTTCTGCCGGCATCGAGGCGCCCTTGTGAGGCGGTGATTTGACAAGTTTACGGCCGGAGAGGCGGCGACGGTGATGATCCGACCACTGGGCACGTCCGCGCAGATTTGTTTTCGCCGCGCCCGTGTGGACTCGCCGTCGTCTGGTGAGGTTAAGGCCCGCCCACACGCTGTATCTATATGGTGCTGCTGAGGGGGTTTCCTGTTTGTTCGCTGGCGTTTCTTTTCATTGGCTGTGCAGCATGCATTCATGCAAGCGCCGCGCCTTGCATGCAGCGTGCATAGACCGGCTTATGACGTCTGTTTTCGCTCGGTATTCGCCACTTCCTGCACCGATGGTCGCGATATCGGTGCCATCGCGACAGCACCGCCCGCGCGGCCCCTCCGAAGCCGCCGGTGCTCTGTCGAACCGCCAGCCATCCTGTGCCCTCAGCTGGCCGCGCTCCCAACGCAGCGGCTGTTTCTCGGCGCGCCGGCCGCGTCCCGCCGCGTGGCGCCGTGAGCGACAGCAGGGACTCGCGCGCGGCGTCTGGGAGCGTGCGAGCTGCCGGCGCGAGGCGTGGCACGTGGAGCCGTGCTGCCGCGCTGCGTCATGATGGCGCTCACCGTCGGCGGACGCTGGAGTTCTGATGCGTTTTTGCTGGCGATCCCTGTGAGGTGTTGCCGGTGTCACTTGTGCGGTCAGTGAGCGGCCCCCGCCCCCCCCCCCCCCCCCGATGACATTCCACCGGCCATGAATCAGTGGGTTGAAGCCGCGGGGATGGGTGATGTAATGCGTGTGCTCGTTTATTGTTGGTTACGACGGGAAGCTAGCACTGTCTCTGGCCAGCATTGCTGCACGATTGATAACAGCCTGTTAATCTGACGCGCTCAATTGATGTTGTTGTTTGCGGCTCTCCGTCTCCACCATGGGCGAAAGCCACGAAGGTCAAGTGTTATGAGGATAAATTGAAGCAGCGTGCTGTTATGCCGGTGCGAGCTGTTGGTGCGGACGTGCTGACAGCGGGCCGCCGTGCGTCTGACCGTCGGCTATTTGGCCCCAGTGACTTGTGTCAGATCATTGTCACGTCGCGCGCTGACATGTGTCAGATCGCCGTCTTTGTGAGCTCATTGACGTGCATTTTATTGTCACCTGTCAGTGCAATGCCTTTTGCTGTCGCCGACTGTGGCAGCGAGCGACATTTGTGCTTCTTGCCGGCGGCTGCTGTCAGACTTGCGCGTGTTGTTTGCCGGTGCCCGCCGTCTGACGCGCGCTCGCCTCTCCGCAGATATGTCACGTCGTCGCACGGCTCCACGGAGCCCGACCAGGAGGGCAACTATGTCACGTCGATGGTGACAGAGGGCGGCGCCGAGCCGATGAGCACCACCTCGTACTCGTACTCGAGCGGCGCGCCCGACGGCTCGGAGACGGTGACGCGCGAGGTGCGCACGCGCTCCTACCGGATCGAGGCGGGCGGCGCCGCCAGCGCGCTGCTCGAGTCGGCCGGCGTCACGCATCCGGAGACCGGCGAGACGCTGACGCTGGGCGAGGCGGCGGAGCGGCGCCTCTTCGAGCCGCGCGGCGGCTGCTTCTTGCACCCGTCGACCGGCGCGCGCCACTCGGTCGACGAGGCGGTCGGCATGGGTCTGCTGGACCCGGCGCTGCGACAGCTGATGCACCAGCAGTCGGGCGTGTTCGACGGCCGCTCGGACCGGCCGCTCACGCTGCTGGAGGCCATGATGGACGGCCTGATGGACCCGCAGCTGAGCGCGTTCGTGGGGCCGAGCGGCGCGCGCGGCGAGCGGCCGCGGCAGGTAAGTGACGCGCCGCGCAGGCCGACCCTGCTGGAGGCGGTGATCGCCGGTCAGGTGGACACGACGACCGGTGAGGTTACCGACACCGAGTCGGGCCGCCGCTACCCACTGCCGGAGGCGTTCGAGCGTGGCCTGCTCTCGCTGGCGCACGACTACACACGCATGTGCGGCGTCTCGCTGTCGGACGCCGTCCAGCAGGGTCTGGTCGACTACGTGTCCGGCAAGTTCGAGGACCGAAACAACGGCGAGCGCCTGCAGCTGCAGGATGCCATCAGCCGCGGCCTCATCAACCCCAACATCCACGAGGTGCTGAATACGGAGACGGGCGTCAAGCTGACCGTCAATGACGCCATCAAGGAGGGCATCATCAAGCCGGAGCAAGGCCGCTTCATCGACAAGAAGACGCGCAAGCGGATGCTTCTAATCGACGCGGTCAAGCAGTACATGCTCGGGCGCCCGCTGACGCTAAAGGATATCCACGATGGCGGCAGGATGGAGACGTCTGGCACCATCTACGACCTGGTGACGAAGGAGCGCGTGCCGCTGCTGGAGGCGGTGCGTCGCGGCATCGTGGACACGCAGCTCAAGTGCGTGACGAACCTTTCGACGCGCGCTGCTGACGCTGCCGGAGGCCTTCGCCGAGAGCATCATCTGTGGCGAGGCAAGTTCCGCGACCCGCAGACGGACGACGTGTTCTCGCTGAACGAGGCGGTTGAACCGCGGCATGATCACGTCGTCGCGCCACCAAGACCATCTTCGACATCGACGGCATCAAGGACCCGGACACGGGCGACTACGTGAGGCTGAACGTGGCGCTGACCAAGGGCATCGTCAACCGCACGAGGCGACTTCCGCGACTCGAGCGGCCGCGCGATTCCGCTCGACGAGGCGGTCACACAGCGCTACATCCAGCCCCAGATTAACGAGATGCTGGCGCGACCGATCGGCATCCATGAGGGCGGCCACGAGCTGACCGTCTTCCGGGCGGTGCTGCGCACGCGGCTGGACCCCCAGACGGGGCAGGTCACCGACCCGGAGACGCTGGAGCCCATGCCGCTGGAGGAGGCGGGTGCACCGGCGCCACATTACGCCCGAGGGTGCCTGCTGAAGAGCATGCTGAACATCACGGTCACCACGGCCACCGTCACCAAGACGATCAAGCGCTACGTCACCGTGACGTCACAGGGCCAGGAGGGTCGCCCGACGCCGATGTCGTTCGACGACGCCGTGCGACGCGGCTACATCGACGAGACGCTCAACATCTTCATCGTGCCGTCGAGTGGGCAGAAGGTGCCGCTGGACGAGGCGGTGCGGGAGGGTCTGCTGGAGGAGGTGCCGACTGACTACGAGCCGGGCCGGCCGTACGCGCCGCGCTCGACCACCTCGACCACCACGCGTACGTACCGCACATACGTGACGCGGAGTGGCGAGAAGCGGCCGACCCCCGAGCGCGGCTCCTCCCGCCGAAGCGGCTGCGCGATTGGTCGGCCGAGAAGAGCCCCAGCCCCGGCCAGGAGGCGCCCGGCTCGCCGGCCGCGCCAGACGACGGCTTCGGCCGCACCACGCGCACCACGCGGGGGTCGTGCGCTCCAGCTACGAGGCCGAGCCGGAGACGACGACCAAGATCTACAAGCGCGTGGCGCGCCGGCCCAGGGAGGAAGTGGAGGAGACGCAGACGGTGACGGTGCGCAAGTATGTGATGAAGCGCACGGTGCGCCGACGCAAGCAGACGGGCCACCCGGACCACCCGACCGTCGAGGAGGAGGAGGAGGAGGAGACGACCACTGTGCTCGAGATGCCCGAGGACGGCTGGTACCTCGACGAGGTCATCCGAATGAAGTACTATGACCCACGGCGCTGCATCTTCGCTTTCCCCGAGGCGGACCGCGTGATTCCGTTCGAGGAGTGCTTGACGCTGCGCATCATCGACCGCAAGTCAGCGCAAGTGGAAGACCCCGATACCAAGAAGCCGCTGGACATCGAGGAGGCGCTGAACAAGGGAGTGCTTGACCACCAGGGTCGCTACATAGTACGTGGCAAGCAGTACACCATGGAGGAGGCGATCGAGAGAAAGTACGTGCGCACGGAGGTGCGCCGCACGCGCGTCAAGCTCAAGCTCGTCGGACGGTCGAGATAATCGAGATCGTCGGCGAACCCGACCGCATTCGCGTGTACGAGCCGGAACAGCCGGGGAAGCCCCGCAAGTACTACGAGATCGACGACGAGGAGCCGGAGGCGCCGCGGCGTAGGCCTCGCCCGGGCGAGCAGACTCCGCGCAAGAAGAAGCCGGAGCCAAAGGAGGACCCGGAGCCGCGCCGGCGCGTGGAGCCGATGGACGAGGAGCCCGAGTTCAAGTCCGTCCGGACGCAGGTGAGCTCGGCGAAGCACCCGCTGGAGCGCGAGAAGAGCCCGGACAAGAAGCGGCTGCGACCGGAGGACGACGTGCGCAGCAAGATCCAGTTCTTCACGCGCCAGCCGGGCGACGAGACGGAACCGGGCCGCCGCGCGCCTGAGGAGGAGGAGCCGATAGACACGATCGAGGTCGAGATGCCCGAGGACGGCTGGTATCTGGACGAGGTGATCCGCAAGAATTACCTGGACCCAGTGTCGGGCACGTTCGTGTTCCCCGGCTCTGACCGCGTCATCACCTTCGAGCAGTGCGTGACACTACGCATCATTGACAAGACCTCAGCAACGTTCCGGGAGCCCAAGAAGCCGCGCGCCCAGCCGCTGGACCTGGAGGAGGCGCTGGAGAAGGGCACGCTGGACTCGTGGGGGCGCATGCTGGATGGCGACCGTCGCATCCCGCTGCAGGAAATCATCGAGCGCGGCATCCTCAAGATCGAGAAGACGACGCGCACCGTGGTGCACCGCACGCGCGTGATCGAGATCCGACGCATCATCGACCAGACAGACGTGATCCGCATCTATAAGCCACGCCAGCCAGGCCAGCCGCGCAGCTACACGGAGATCGTGTTCGACGCGCCGACCGAGGACGAGCCTGCCGACGACGAGCCGCGCTACCACACCGAGTTCACCACACAACGACGCCGCTACGTCACGAAGACGCCCCAGTTCACTACACGCGCGCTATGTGACGAGCGTGCGCGAGCCGGGCGCGGAGCCCGACGACGAGCCGGAGCGTTTCACCACACGCTACTACACCACGCGCACCGACGACGACGGCGCGACCACGCGCACCACGCGCACCACCACCACGCGCGTGGTGCGCTACGTCGACGGCGAGCCGGTGGAGGAGCCGGATGAGCCCATGGAACCTGAGGACGAGCGACGGCCCAAGCGTCCGGGCGACCGGCCCGATGAGAAGGAGCCCAAGCATCCGCGACCGGACGAGCCGGAGCGTTTCACGTCACGCACCACGCGCACGGTCCACACCACGCGGTATACGAGCGGATCAGAGCCGCGCGAGCCGGGCGCCCCCGAAGATAAGGAGCCCCGCGAGCCGAGGGAACCCGGCCGGCAGCGCAGCCCGCAGGCGCGGCGGCCAGGTGAACGGCCGGACCGCCCCGGGCAACCGGATGACGAGGAACCGAAGTCGACCACGAAACGTCAGTCCTCGATCACCGACCGCTATCTGTCAAAAATATCCAAACAGCCCGGTCACGACGAGGAAAAACCCAAGTCCAGGCGCCCTGGAGATGACAAACCGAGGCGTCCAGGAGACGACAAACCGGGACATCCGGACGACGATAAACCTGGACGTCCTCGTGATGGCAGGCCAAGGCGCCCCGGGGAAAAATCTCCTGAAGAGGCTCACCAAGGAGACCGTCAAAGGGAAGGCCGGGCCGTCCAGGTGACGAGTCTCCCGACGAAGACCGTCCCGAAAGTCCTGACCGTCACATTGTCCGGACAACAAAGACGACGGTCACTTCACGGTACACATCTCAGTTCCCGGACGAGCCTGAAGATGACGAACCGAGACGGCCGGGCGACAAGAGACCCAGTCGCCCCGGAGATGACCGACCTGGACGGCCTGAAGACGACCAGCCGAAACGACCCCGAGAGGATCAGCCACGTCGTCCCGGGGACGACAAACCAGGTCGTCCCAGTGATAAAAAACCAAGTCGTCCGAGTGACCAAAAGCCAGGTCGACCGGATGACGACAAACCCGGTCGTCCTGGAGATGGCAAGCCCCGACGTCCCGGTGAAGAATCCCCTGAAGATGGTTCTCCGCGGAGACCGTCCAAGGGAAGGCCTGGCCGTCCTGGGGACGAGTCTCCTGACAGAGACCGTCCTGAAAGCCCTGACCGGTACACTGTCCAGAAAACGACGACAACAGTTACCTCGCGGTATACATCTCAATTCCCTGACGAGCCTGAAGATGACGAACCGAGACGCCCAGGAGACAAGAAACCGAGACGTCCCGGAGACGATAAACCCGGTCGTCCTGGAGATGGCAGACCTCGACGTCCTGGGGATGACAAACCAAGCCGTCCTGGGGATGACAAGCCGCGTCGTCCTGGAGATGACAAACCTGGACGTCCTGGAGATGACAAACCAGGCCGTCCTGGGGATGATAAGCCGCGTCGTCCTGGGGATGACAAACCAGGCCGTCCTGGGGACGATAAGCCGCGGCGTCCTGGGGATGACAAGCCACGTCGTCCTGGGGATGACAAACCAGGCCGTCCTGGTGATGATAAGCCGCGTCGTCCTGGTGATGACAAGCCCAGGCGCCCTGGTGACAAAACCCCTGAAGATGGCTCCCCGAGGAGACCGTCAAAAGGAAGACCCGATCGTCCTGGGGACGAGTCTCCTGACAGGGACCGCCCTGAAAGCCCTGGCCGTTACACTGTCCAGACAACAAAGACAACAGTTACCTCGCGGTATACATCTCAATTCCCTGACGAGCCTGAAGATGACGAACCGAGACGTCCCGGAGACAAGAAACCGAGACGTCCCGGAGACGACAAACCCGATCGTCCTGGAGATGACAAACCTGGACGTCCTGGTGATGACAAGCCACGTCGCCCTGGAGATGACAAGCCTGGTCGTCCTGGTGATGACAAGCCACGTCGCCTTGGAGATGACAAGCCACGTCGCCCTGGAGATGACAAACCTGGACGTCCTTGGGATGACAAACCAGGCCGTCCTGGGGATGATAAGCCGCGTCGTCCTGGTGATGATAAGCCCAGGCGCCCTGGTGACAAAACCCCTGATGATGGCTCTCCGAGGAGACCGTCAAAGGGAAGGCCTGATCGTCCTGGGGACGAGTCTCCCGACAGGGACCGTCCTGAAAGCCCTGACCGTTACACTGTCCAGACAACGAAGACAACAGTTACCTCGCGGTATACATCTCAATTCCCTGACGAACCTGAAGATGACGAACCGAGGCGCCCAGGCGACAAGAAACCGAGACGTCCCGGAGATGATAAACCCGGACACCCTGGAGATGACAAACCTGGACGTCCTGCGGATGACAAGCCAAGGCGTCCTGGCGATGACAAGCCACGTCGTCCTGGTGACGACAAGCCCGGACGCCCTGGGGATGACAGACCAGGTCGTCCTGGTGATGATAAGCCACGTCGTCCTGGAGATGACAAACCTGGGCGTCCTGGGGATGACAAGCCGCGGCGTCCTGGGGATGACAAGCCACGTCGTCCTGGAGATGACAAACCTGGACGTCCTGGGGATGACAAGCCGCGTCGTCCTGGAGACGACAAGCCAGGCCGTCCTGGGGATGACAAGCCTCGTCGTCCTGGTGATGATAAGCCAGGTCGTCCTGGAGATGACAAACCTGGACGTCCTGGAGATGAGAAGCCGCGGCGTCCTAGTGATGATAAGCCCAGGCGCCCTGGTGACAAAACCCCTGAGGATGGCTCCCCGAGAAGACCGTCAAAGGGGAGACCTGATCGTCCTGGGGACGAGTCTCCCGACAGGGACCGTCCTGAAAGCCCTGACCGCTACACTGTTCAGACAACAAAAACAACAGTTACCTCGCGGTATACATCTCAATTCCCTGACGAGCCTGAAGATGACGAACCGAGACGCCCAGGAGACAAGAAACCGAGACGTCCTGGAGACGACAAACCCGGTCGTCCTGGAGATGACAAACCTGGACGTCCTGGTGATGACATACCAGGCCGTCCTGGGGATGACAAGCCACGTCGTCCTGGTGATGATAAGCCAGGCCGTCCTGGAGATGACAAACCGCGGCGCCCGGGTGATGATAAGCCCAGGCGCCCTGGTGAAAAAACCCCTGAAGACGGCTCCCCGAGAAGACCGTCAAAGGGAAGACCTGATCGTCCTGGGGACGAGTCTCCCGACAGGGACCGTCCTGAAAGCCCTGATCGCTACACTGTCCGGACAACGAAGACAACAGTTACTTCGCGGTATACATCTCAATTCCCTGACGAGCCTGAAGATGACGAACCGAGGCGCCCGGGAGACAAAAAACCGAGACGTCCCGGAGACGATAAACTGGGTCGTCCTGGAGATGACAAACCTGGACGTCCTGGTGATGACAAACCGGGCCGTCCTGGGGATGACATGCCACGGCGTCCTGGCGACGACAAGCCACGTCGTCCTGGAGATGACAGACCTGGACGTCCTGGGGATGACAAACCGGGTCGTCCTGGAGATGACAAGCCGCGTCGTCCTGGAGATGACAAGCCACGGCGTCCGGGGGATGACAAACCTGGACGTCCTGGGGATGACAAGCCGCGTCGTCCTGGTGATGATAAGCCCAGGCGCCCTGGTGACAAAACCCCAGAAGATGGCTCCCCGAGAAGACCGTCACAGGGGAGACCTGATCGTCCTGGGGACGAGTCTCCCGACAGGGACCGTCCTGAAAGCCCTGATCGCTACACTGTCCAGACAACGAAGACGACAGTTACCTCGCGGTATACATCTCAATTCCCTGACGAGCCTGAAGATTACGAACCGAGACGCCCCGGAGACAGAACCGAGACGTCCCGGAGACGATAAACCCGGTCGTCCTGGAGATGACAAACCTGGACGTCCTGGTGACGACAAACCAGGTCGTCCTGGAGACGACAAGCCGCGGCGTCCTGGGATGACAAGCCACGTCGTCCTGGGATGACAAGGCGTCCTGGAGACGACTCGTCCTGGGATGACAAGCCACGTCGTCCTGGGGACGCCAGTCGTCCTGGAGATGACAAACCTGGACGTCCTGGAGATGACAAGCCGCGTCGTCCTAGTGATGATAAGCCCAGGCGCCCTGGTGACAAAACCCCGGAAGATGGCTCCCCGAGAAGACCGTCAAAGGGGAGACCTGATCGTCCTGCGGACGAATCTCCCGACAGGGACCGTCCTGAAAGCCCCGACCGCTACACTGTTCAGACAACGAAGACGACAGTTACTTCGCGGTATACATCTCAATTCCCTGACGAGCCTGATGATGACGAACCGAGGCGCCCAGGAGACAAGAAACCGAGACGTCCCGGAGACGATAAACCCGGTCGTCCTGGAGATGACAAACCTGGACGTCCTGGTGACGACAAGCCCGGTCGTCCTGGAGACGACAAGCCGCGGCGTCCTGGGGATGACAAGCCACGTCGTCCTGGGGATGACAAGCCAGGTCGTCCTGGAGATGACAAACCTGGACGTCCTGGAGATGACAAGCCGCGTCGTCCTGGTGATGATAAGCCCAGGCGCCCTGGTGACAAAACCCCTGAGGATGGCTCCCCGAGAAGACCGTCAAAGGGGAGACCTGATCGTCCTGGGGACGAGTCTCCCGACAGGGACCGTCCTGAAAGCCCTGACCGCTACACTGTTCAGACAACGAAAACAACAGTTACCTCGCGGTATACATCTCAATTCCCTGACGAGCCTGAAGATGACGAACCGAGACGCCCAGGAGACAAGAAACCGAGGCGTCCCGGAGACGACAAACCCAGTCGTCCTGGAGATGACAAACCTGGACGTCCTGGTGATGACAAACCTGGCCGTCCTGGGGATGACAAGCCACGTCGTCCCGGAGATGATAAGCCGCGGCTTCCTGGCGATGACAGGCCTGGTCGCTCTGGCGATGACAAGCCAGGTCGTCCCGGAGATGACAAGCCGCGTCGTCCTGGTGATGATAAGCCAGGTCGTCCTGGAGATGACAAACCTGGACGTCCTGGGGATGACAAGCCGCGTCGTCCTGGTGATGATAAGCCCAGGCGCCCTGGTGACAAAACCCCTGAGGATGGCTCCCCGAGAAGACCGTCAAAGGGGAGACCTGATCGTCCTGGGGACGAGTCTCCCGACAGGGACCGTCCTGAAAGCCCTGACCGCTACACTGTTCAGACAACGAAAACAACAGTTACCTCGCGGTATACATCTCAATTCCCTGACGAGCCTGAAGATGACGAACCGAGACGCCCAGGAGACAAGAAACCGAGGCGTCCCGGAGACGACAAACCCAGTCGTCCTGGAGATGACAAACCTGGACGTCCTGGTGATGACAAACCTGGCCGTCCTGGGGATGACAAGCCACGTCGTCCCGGAGATGATAAGCCGCGGC
>NW_023596818.1:11792622-11880122 GCF_011947565.3 Pollicipes pollicipes
GAGAAGTATATCGACAATGATAAGTAAGATTTTTCGTCATATCTTGTCACTTAATGTCAACATCTTGATTGGTATATGCTAACGGGCTTAGGTTAAAAACATCGCATATCATTCCTGCTCAACACAAGAAGCAAGCGTCTTTCTGAGTCTATTGCTGGTAAGAAAAACTACGTTAAAAAAACTGTAACATTGAGACCCGGTCTTCGGCTTGCTGCGTGCTCTTATCATGGCCATCGATCCCTTCACGAACATTCCACCCGGTTCAGGCCTTGCAGCTGCTGGGTAAACAGAACATCGTATGGCTGCTGGTCTGAGCTCGCCAACCTTCCGCGATGCCAGCTGGCATCCGAATGCTGTAGCTTATAGTCCCGGAGTTCGTGATTACCTTGTGACGTTCCTGTTTTTTAGGATCCCTTCACCGCCTTACTTCTTCGCAGGCGCAGGTCCAGGGTACGTATGGAATATTCGCTGCGGTCCACTGTCACAGGGCGTGAAACATTGCATGTGGGTGCCGTCCAGGGGCACCACTGCATTCAACAGGCGATGCCAACATGGTGGTGTGGTCAGTAAGGTGGGGTTTCACTTTGGTAGTGGCAGTAGTGTACCCAGGATTTACTCCATTTCGGGAACCAAATCCGCTTACGGCAGCCCCCAGCGGTTAACCCTCTCCAGTACAGGTGCGGCTGGTGTCAAGAATCCGTTCGAAAAAATCGTTACCTCCAGAACCGTTTGGCTGAAATTGAAACAACTTGGGAAGCGGAGTTCTGAACCGATCCGAAACGGTCCACTTGCAATCACACTGGATCCCATCAAAGCTCACTGATGACAAAACACTGGAACATGAATGCTTCTGACGCGATTAAAATGCTAACTAAAAACGAACAATATCTTCGGCGCCAGTTCGCCGTCACAGTGACCTTTGCCGCATGTCTCATATTTGAACTCCAAACCACAACACAGCCATTCTCTTCGTTCCAGCGACCGATTCACCTTGCATGACGTCATTTCAGCCTCAGACGGTGCATAAATATGTCACGCGATGTACTTTCCGGGAACTCCACCGCCTTTACGTAGCTGCGGTCTGTCAATGACCCGCACATGGGGGGGATGTTTCTCTATTCATGGCACTGGCGGACAGGCGGGTGCGGGGGGGGGGCGTGTCCGCCCACAGGTGTCCGGGTTCTGCCGGCACTGCCGGGTTCCAGTTTGCGGGCAAATGCCGTCATCATGGCGCCATTACGGCACCCGCAAGGGTTGCAGCGGCGGGTGCCTTATTCGGTGCGAACGCAGGCGTCAACGCCGAGCGAGACTGGAGGAGACAAAGGGTTGCAGGGGTAGAGGGCGTGCTGTTCTGTGCTTTCCGTGCAGCGCTGTTGACGTGGCGTTTGAGTTCACGAATGCTGGAGGGGTAAGGCCTCGTCCCTTCCCTCTGGTGCGGCCGCCTGTGGTTGGAAGCCTGATGGCAGTATAGATAACTGCAAGCAGATAATGCGCACTGGAAAAGAACAAAAGATAAACCTCGAGCAGGCTGCAGCTTTGCACGCCTCTCACGTACAAAAGTTGACAACACAATCAAAAGGCATCTCCAACGCCCTTTGATCGATATGCTGGATTTGGTTTGGTTATCTTAGACTTTTTGGGACTGGAAAGATCATCCACAGGATGAAGAGAATATATAGGTGAGTCACCATTGAGATCTAACCTCTCTGAGGGCTTGCTCATAGACAATCATTTCTCAGTTAGAGATGTACACAGTTCTTGACAAAAAACTACTCTGTACGCTGCAAATGTTATACAGTTTTACTTGCATATAACCTGCACCTACAGCCTGCAGCCTGCAACGATGCAGCCTGCAACAGTACTAGAATTGTTCAGCGCTTTAAATGACACCGCTAAGAACTCTTAGAATACGCCAAGTGGCCGTAATTTGGCTGTTTCACATTCGATGGGGGTGTAAACCATCTTTTCGGAATCACAATTGTGGGTTTGCTCCAAGGGAAACGGAACTGGAACGCTTTGGCTCGAGCGATTCGGTGAAATACGAAATGAAACGAGAAGCGACTACGACAGGTCAGTACGAGTTATGGCACCTGCACTGCAGTACTGCTTTAGAATGTCAGAGCTACTGTGCCGTAAACCAGACGAAACCCAGCAAAAGTCGGCAATATTCTCGCTATGGTATGTTTGGCTTGGCGCAACAAATGCACTGGAAATCACTCGCATCGTTTCAGAACAAAAACAGAACAATGGCAAGAATCTGGGCACATCCATCTCCTGCAGTGCACAGACAGGTGCCTGCGTCATAATAGTCCGGAACCAGTCACGAGCTAAAAGCAGATCTACTTTCATTTTGCATCCATCAGCGCTTAGTCATGACGGCTGAAGCCGAGCCTCACGAACCAGATTAGCACCCTGACGTGTGCACGGCTAGGAAGTAGCAACTCGCATGACAGCAGGCAGAGGCGAAACAAGCATCAGTGGCCTAAAACAGCCAAAAACCCATAAAACGGAGCATGGCGGCGAAACGAAAAAGCTAGACGCCTGCAGTCGACAGCGGCAAACAAGGATGATCAATGAGGCCATAACTCAAACGGCAACAATCGAGCGTGTCGATAGAGAAAAACAGCTGGGATGGAGGCCGCTGGTCAGAAGGGCACGCTCGCCAATGCAGTGCGGCATGTCTGGTGTGTGCGCCCAAAACAGCCAAAGATGACAACATCCAGCATGTCAGGGAGCGGGCTGGATAACGGGTATCGTGCCGAAGACGGGGACGGTCGGGGAGGTCCAGCTGGGCTCCCGGAGTGGCGGCTGGCTTAGCCGAGCATCAGAAGAAGCCGAAGCCGCGCGGCACGTGCAAACTTCGGAGAAGTCGCACGAGTACAGTGGAAAGCCATAGCCACCGCGGAGCGGTGAGCGAGGTGATATCGATCGCTTGCTTGGGGGGCACAGGGACAGCTCGTTGAAGGCAGTCGCAGACAGGGTAGAACGACTACCAGACACGAATATGGCGGGAGGATGGTTTTTATTTTGTTTAAGGTTTAGTCATTTCTATTTATTGCATAAAAATATATGATCAGCCAGATGATACACCACTATTTCTAATATACATACCTACCTCCTCGCTCTTTCTCTCTCTCTCTCTCTACCGACGTTTGGCCAAATTGAGGCCCAATGCAGACAACCACGTGTCACTTCAAACGTTTCTAACGTATGCTCGACTTCAGGGTGCGACCCATTGCCCCCTCTTTTAAGGGGGTGCCACTCTCGGGTCGCACCACGCAGGCTCGAACCAGAAGGTCCGAAGTATTGGGAAAGGCGTCAACGATGTGATCGCAAAAGAGCTACCGCTCACGATATCAAGGTTTGGCTTTCTAGCTTCTTCGCCGCGCGGCCACCATAGGCCGGTTCCTCCTGAGCACAATGCGATGGCCGACTAGGTCAGCGTCGATGTTACTTGCAGGGCGCGCTTAACCACACGACGACTTACCTCTTTTTTAGAAAACTGGGCGCAGGTCAGCCTTTAGAGCCAATCAACGCTCATTATCACGGACACCATGTGAGCACGCTCACCAACAGCGGGAGAGCACCGTCGCTTCCGCCCCAATTGCACGCGTCCCGTGATCAGCAGATTTTGCTGCCCAATGACCCATGGTAACTGGAATCCAATTGGTCTGTCTGAGTGCGCGCCTGACCCCTGACCCAGACTGCCTGACCTCTGGAACCGCTGTCGCTAGCAACCAATGCGGGCCGCCAGATCATCCAGACCATCAGGCCCAACACTTGGCGCGCAGCTCCTACGACGTTGCGCCTCACCCAATGTATTGCACCGAGTGTTCATAAATCAATACGTTTTTATAATAATTTGTTGCTAGTTATCTCGACGTATGCTTACACATCATCCTCGTCATCACGGTTAAGATAACGGATAAGAATCAGACCTTCCAGATAGTTTCCCAGTCTTATCGTGCGGCCGGCTGGAGCGCTGCCGCTACAGCCGTCCGCACCAGGCTTGCCCCACAGGGAGGCCCGAGCAGGGCCGCCGGCCGTCCCGACGACGCCAGCAATGCCGATAACCGTCCTGCGGCGGTGGAGTGCCCCCCTCCCCCCCCCCCGCCGCACTTGCCCCGGGTGACCTGTCGGTATCCGGGCCGGCGGCGCGCGCGTCCGACAGCCTTTTTGTGGGTCGGCGGCGGTTTTTCACCACTGTCTGCGGCGGCGCGCTCAAGGTCACCTGGGTGTCAGACGGCGGTCGACTGGCGCGCTTTTTGTGCCCAGCGCGCGCTTTTTGTCGGGCGGCGGCGCAGACGGCAAAAACGCCCCGGACAAGTTATAATTGGACGATTGGCTTTTTGGCGTCTGGAGCGGCGGCCGGTGGCGGCCTGGGCAGACGGTCGGCGAGACGCCGTCTAGACCGCCGGCGGCCGTCAGAGAGGAGGCGGGGTGTAGGGTGCGAGGTGCGGGGTGCCGCACGGTAATCGGCACCCTGTGGCCCGCGGGGTGCCGCGTCCGCTAACCGCCCGGCCCGTCCCGCCGGATGGATACACGCTCGAACTCTCGCTCCGAAGTGGCGCGGGGCTCAGTACCTGACCAGTTCAGCCGCAATGCCGGAGGCTCCGCTGAACTGTGACGTGCCTCGGAAATACAGAACGGGTCCGATTTTGTGGCAAAAGTTCACCTAGGATTCGGCTTTGATGGACTCACCCCAATTCCAATGATCTTCCGTTGAGATTTCTGAGTGGAACAAAGTCTGCGCAAAGGATCTAGCTCAGCATCATTCCATAAGCCAGCCTTCTCGCGCAATCCAAGGCCCGAGAACTCCAAGCACACTGCACGCCGCACCCTGACGTCCACGCTCCGCCGGGCGCCCCGAACCGTGCGATCGAAGAGGCATTGCCGGAGCTCTCATACCTTTTTTGAGGGGAAGGCTAGAACAAAAATGCCCAAGATTTTAATGCGGGCGGGCAGTGTGGGCGTTCTCCACCAAGGATCGGCCAAAGACCTTATCGTATCCTTGCTACTAACAGCCGGCTTTTGACCGGTTGCTGTACGCATCGCCTTCCGCGCTCCACCTCCTTTGCCCACAGTCGGGGCACCGCCGCTTCAGATCAGCCTCACGCGCGGCCGGCCGGAGCGGGCCAGTGGTGGCCGCACCACCATCGCCGGAGACCGCCGGATCCTTCTGAGGCCGAGCTAGGCCCGCCGGCCCGCCCGGGGGCCAGACCACTATCGCCAGAGACGGCTGGGTCTCTCTGAGGCCGAGCTAGGCCCGCCGGCCCGCCCAGGGGCCAAACGCGTCGGCGCCGCGCTCTTTCCACACCCCGACGCAGCTCATGCGTAAAGGATGCTGAAGATCTTGCTGCTTCTCATGTTGAGACATTTCTCCAGGCGCATTGTCGTGGACTGTGGCGGGATGGTGGCAAGATAGTCGGAAAGTGCTGGTGTCGATATATTTGGCGGCGCCACCGACTTTCCGCCGCGCCTGCTCAGCGACGCTACGCAAGAGAACGCCAACCACAGACGACAGGCACACAGCCAGGCGACACGAACTAGTCTAACATCCAGGCGCCGACGGACAAGACCCGCACCACTCAGGTACCGGCTGTAACCGGGGCTGGGTCGGGACAGGCGACTCCAGACACGGGATCGGGATCAGTAGCCAGTGACGACACCTTTCCAACGGGTTTTGATACGGATAAGCGGGCAGATGCGCGGCGATCGGCCCGAGCTGGCCGCTCTGGTGCGACTCATGTCCTGCTGGCTCGCGTCTGCCGCCGCGGCTTCCGGCACGCTCCGTCGCCATCTCCCCGAAGGCGGGATTTCACAGCGTCCCGCCACGTTCCCGCGAAGTCCGGACACGACTGACATCTGCAGGCCCCTGATAGCAATTCCCGGTTGGTCACCGTGCTTCAAAAACAGTCCCCGTGGCCCCAGACCAAGCGTGCGGATAACGCCCCAGGGCGGCGCGGTTGGACCGACCACTCGGCCGAGCGGAGAGGCCGCTCCAGCCGCCCCGTCCCCAGGCCCTGGTCCCTGCCGACGTCTCCCCCAGTCTCCGCTCCCACAGCCCCCTGCTGGTGTCTCGCAGCGCCTTAGTCGTTGACGCTGCTGAACACGAGCCGCTGCTGCTTGCCGTCCATTGGGTCCTCGCGTATGACGGCGCGGAACTGCCGACTGTTCGCCTGCAGCCGCTCGGTGTCGCCCCGCGCACTCGCCTGACGGTATAGGCGGCAGCACCGACGTAAGCACGGCGAGCGGCGGAAAAGACTGACCACGGTAGCGCACCGTCACTGGTACTTTGCGTGACGGTAATGCTCCGACTAACGATGGCAGCAAGTGGTAACACAAACACTGACACAATTTCATACGCTGACCGCACGGACATTTTGGCCAACTAGGAGCGATTCGGGACATTCCGATTGCTTGCCTGTTTAGCATCCGTGTGCCCTCCATGTTTATGTGATTGGGGCTTTACCAAACCTGGTTGCCAGGACAATACGGCGTGCTTGCCTGTCCTCTTGACAGGAGGAGCGGCACCACGGGAGTCAAACCCAGTACCTCCTGGCTTCTCAGGCGTACAACGTAACCACTACACTATCGGTACCCCGCCCTCCGCGCTCCATGCCATCTTCCGTACGCTGAGCGAAACAAACCACTGCATAGCAACACAGCGTCGTGTTTTAGATAAAAAGGTTACCATCCACAACAGGGGGAGCCCGTGGTCATGTACGACGGGTCGGCACGGCAGGCGTACCTCGTGCAGCGAGACGTTGTTGGAGGACAGGAGGTCAGAGCTGTCGCCGCCCAGCAGTCGGACAGAGCCGGCCATCGACGTCTGTATCACCTGACGCACACACACGGACACCGCTGGTCACGCACGTGCATAAGGTAGACACACCGGCGCATAGGGGAGACACACCGGTGCATGGGCAGACAGGCATGCGCACAGGGCAGACACACAGGTGGGGTGGACACTCACAGGTACACATGGTAGACACATAGGTATATGGGGTAGATACCCATGTGAATCAGGTAGACATACATATGTGTAGGGTAGGCACACATGTGCACAGGGTATACAAACATTCACACAGGGCAGATGAACAGGTGCACAGGGCGGATACACATCTTCACAGGGCAGACATGCAAGTGTACATAATAGACATGCATGTGTACATGGTGGATATACATGTACATAGGGTAAACACACAATTGCATGGGGCAAACATACAGGTACACATGGTAGAACACACATATACACAGGGTACAAATACCAGCACAAAAGGTAGACACAAAGGTACACAGGGCAGACACAGGTGCACAGGGGAAGCACAGGTACACAGTGTGAACACACATGTGCACAGGGGAGACACACAAGTGCACAGGATAGACAAACACATGCGTAACTTATAAGAACTGCTTGCCGCGCACAAACACAGAAGGCTAACATCCTGAGACGCGCAAGCACCACCTGCACACAGATAGACAGACACCAGGTTGATCCAAACACGCAGGCGCATTCGCAAACATTGCGAACACAAACGCCTGCATGCATTAGCAACAGCCCATCAGTACGGACATCAGGCAACTAGTCCATCAGTACAGAACAAAACATGCCTTTGAAGACCATTTCAGAGATAGCTCCCATTGGATACTACGCTAGATCCAAAACACAAACTTTCGCTTTCCATGTCCTTCGCGATTTGAGGGAGTCACACCTTCGGGGCACATTTAAAAAAGACATACTCCTGTGAAACTTCAGGACCAGTTACATCCAATAATTCCACTGGGTAATGCCACTGCAGCACAATCAAGACACAATAAGAACATGAATTCTAAGCATTTTACGGCCCAAAACACTGTCAACACTTCTAACAGCACTACACTTCTTTCCTTCCTTGACAGCATCAGAAAGCATCCCAAATCCACGATAACTGCAGTTGTCGCGACCGCCGTCGTCATGACAACGGCGGAATCTGCTGGGAGACGTGGTCGGGTGTTACGGGTTAGAGGTACCACTTTTTAGCTGTTTTAACCTGCACATTGCGGGTTTGTGTGAATGACGTCAGTATATATGAGCGTTTGTCATTGGCACAGCACTAGGCAAGGGCCAATTACCGTGAAGAAGATTGGTTGCAGCGCGTGTGCGTGTTTGAACCAGTGCGTCACTGCAGACCATGCGATGCTCCCTTCCCTAAAGTCACAGTGTGCTTCCAAAAGAATCACTCTAGTGAAGGCCGTAGGGGAGAAATCAAAGCCGTTGTATAATGTTTCGTTTAATTCGCGGGATAATAGTTTCAGTTTGCACATCTTCCCGTCTGAATTGTTTCAAACTTTCATATAATTAATTCCACTCACAGACTAGTGTGCTACAAACATTATAGAACACACCCACCGGAAACAGCAAGGCAAATCAAATGCATTACTTTTACAGTGACGAGCAAGGAGTCCAATGAGCTTTCTGCCGCAGGCGCGGCTACTCTAAATACAAATTGAGCTATTTGAAGGATTCGGAAAACTAGCATTACGAGTGAAATCGGACGCGTCTGATCTAGCAATAAGTGAAAAGTACGAAGGTGGCATACCCCCTTTAACACCCTGAAACCCTCATCACTTCCGTAAATTAGCACAGGGACTACAGGTAAGGCTCCAGCATCGGGTGGTTCAGTTTCGCAGGCTCACAGTCTAATCTCCTACGATAGGAGCACAGCTGCGGTATCCAAAATTGCCAAAAGATACCTGGTTGCTGTCCACAGCACCAGTAACCCAACCCGGGGCAGGATAACACCGATCAAACACGGCGCAGTCGATCAAACTAAGCTCCGCTCCCACCCAAATTGGCTCCGCAACGCGGCCACCTCCACTGCCTCAACAAAATCGCCGTCACTGCCTCAACACAACCACCAGCTCCCTGACGAGAGGCCGCGGCGTACCTTAACGCTGCTGAAGTCGGCCAGCTCCATGGTGTTGAGGTAGTCGGCGTGCTCGACCTCCACGACGTCGCCGACCGGCATCGTCTCCATCACCACCATACCGGCGTCGTCGGAGAACACGAGCCCCGGCGAGCCGGACTGCACCGCCGCCGCCGGCTCGTCCACGCACGTCCACCGCTGCACCGGCCCGGACACAGGGTCAGTGACCCGCCACCGGACGATGGTAAGAGGGATGGGGGGTTGGGGGAGGGGCACACGGCGCGATATGGCTTGTACAGCGTAGGCAGCGCAGGCCACTTTCTAACTCCTCCCATTGATGCCCTGGTTAATCTTTGAGACAAACGTCGCCCGGTCATAAAAAGTCATGCTCTTCGCGAAATGGACGCCATCATGACTTTGAAAATCTATTTAATGAGGCTTTAACACCTTCCAGATCCAGTCGTCCAGTCTTTGTTGGCCCCGTCCGTCTGTCTTTTTGCCTTCCTTTGGGCAAAAACCAGTGCCACATAGATGGCAGGAATTTCACAAAACCAACATCACACCACAAAACTGGAGAAGTAGTGATGCCGTTTACCAAACGAGGTAGCGGATGTGGTCACAAGCAGCACGCAATACTGCGCGACGTCGGGCTACACACCCTCGGTTGCTTGTTGACGTATTTGCCCATGCCGAGCGGTTTGCCACGCTGTTTGCGCTTCCACATGCTCCTGCACTTGGCGTCCAGGTTGTTCTTGATCCGCTGCCACTCCTTCTCCGTGACGTTATGATGCGTGACGAGATGACAGTAAATACCGTAAATCTGCCGGCATTGAGACGGAAGACGCAGCTGGGTAAAACGCTGCGGTAAAACGCGGCTGGTTATTTCCAGAATTTAAGTTACTGCCCACGGGAGATAATCCACAGTGTCCCAACACGCTTTCGGTCCACGCAGCAGTCCACAGCTCGCAGGTGCATGCACTCCGGGCGATTTCCACAGCATACCAGCGATTAAAGATTTTTGACCGAAAATCTGAAACTGAAGCTGGTGGATAATTATTTTTCACAGCCGGAGAATATGTAGCGAATAGTATTTCCGACCCGCACAAAGCAAACATACGCCGGCACACGCCGGCACCAATCCCCGATAAATAACATGAAGATTCTGCCCTTTTCACATAAAAACATGCGCGCTCTAAAGCATGTCCTGATATACAATGAATGCTTTAGCAGCCGAACTACACAATATGCCATCCCATAAGCTGCACTTGAGTTTTGCTAAATCAAATTTCAGTGACTCCTATAGCCACTGCCTGCCTGGCTCAGCAGAGGAGAATCCAAATGCCCACTCACCACGCACGCATAGCCCAGCTCACAATGCCCAAACCACAATGCAAAAACCACAGAACACGTTAACTAAGTGAGGTACAAATACACACAACACAAGTGCGGTCGCATACACACGCAGGCGCCGACACACACGCACACAACACAAGTACAGTGCGGTGAGACCCTCACACATAAGATGCTGAAAAACACAGACAGAGAGACAGCCAGAGGCAAAGATAAAGGGGCAGACGCCGGGACAGAGACAGAGAGCCAGACACAGCCAGAGGCAGCGACAGACAGAGACAGAGGCACATCCAGAGGCAGAGACAGAGACAGAGAAAGACACAGAGACACAGCCAGAGGCAGAGACAGAGACAGAGGGACAGATACAGAAACACAGCCAGAGGCAGAAGCACAAAGACAACGAGACAGAGACACAGTCAGAGGCACAGATATGGAGACAGAGACAGACAGAGACAGAGACACATCCAGAGGCAGAGACACAGAGACACATCCAGAGGCAGACGCACAGAGCCAGAGACAGAGATGCAGCCAGAGGCAGGGACAGAGACAGAGAGCCCGAGACAGAAACACAGCCAGAGGCGGAGACACAGAAAAGCGACAGAGACAGCCAGAGGCAGCGACAGACAGACAGAGACACATCCAGAGGCAGAGACAGAGACAGCCAGAGGCAGACATAGAGAGACAGAGACAGAGACAGAGACAGACACAGACACAGCCAAATACAGAGACACAGAAAAGCGACAGAGACACAGCCAGGGCAGAGGCAGAGACAGATACACAGCTGGGGGCACAGACCCAAATACAGAGAGACAGAGCGGCCGGCGGCGCCGCTGTGCCGGCCGCTCACCATGAGCGGGTCGAGCTGTTTCTTGCAGTGCCGGCCGCGGCCCGAGATGTTCGACTCCGCCAGCACCTCGCGCGGGAACAGGTGGTCCAGCAGCGTGACGGCCAGCTTCTCGGCCGACACGCAGTGCCGCGACAGCCGCGTCATCTCGCTGGAACGGGCGCCGCCGCTCAGCAGACGCTCGCGCCACAGCGGCGGCAGCGGTCACCGGGACGCGCCGCCGAGCGTCTCTACTGCGGCTCGATCCGCGCGGCCCGGTCTGCTGTCTAGTCCATAGGTTTACACAAATACGCTTCAGAAATATACATGCTGAGGCAGCAGGCCCAGTGTCCAGGCTGCGATCCGACGGGCGACGCTCGTCAAGGGCGCCTTCCAAGTCCGACACACGGCCCAAGGTGGTAATGCCAGCACAGACGCTCGTCAAGGGCGCCTCCCGAGTCCGACACACGGCCCCAGGGTGGTAACGCCAGCACAGCGCGCGCCTGACCAACAGCAACTCCCGCCGAAACGCCGCCCCCTGGCGCACGTCAGCCCCCCGGCGCAGCCGCGGTGCGCGCCGCCCGGCCGGCGCCGCGCGCGGGCGCCCCACGGCCGACTCACAGCGGGTGGATCTTGCAGCGGACGCGCATGTGCGGGTTGGCCGCGTCGCCCAGCCAAGAGCCGTCGGGGAAGTCGGACTCGCGGTTGAGCGCGATCACCGGCGCGTCGGCGCGGCGCGCGGCGCACACCAGCGAGACGGGCGCGTCGCCGTCGGCCTCCGCCTGCGACCTGGCGGCGGGGCAGGGGCGGCGTCAGAGCGACGCCACACGGGGGAGCGACCATCTGTGAACTGGAAATGGGGAAGGGGCGGTGTCAGGTCAGCAGACATGGGGCAGCGACCATCCCAGGACCTAGTAAAGTCGGGCCGGGGTCTGGCCAGCCGACACGGGACGGGCGGAGCTAGGTCTGTAACCGGCTGACCGCGCCAGCGTCAACGGACCGCGTCAGGTCAGCAGGTACGGATCAGGAGCGACCAGCCTGCGTCCCGTGCCCGAACCAACCGGCAAGGAGCGGCGTCGGGTCGACACACACGGACGAGCTGCAATCAGGAAACCACCACATTCGGCTCGAGCTCCACGCCTCGGCGAACGCTTCATCAGCTGCACTGCCCTCTACCACCTAATAACAAGATTGGATGCCTCGCGAACCCCCTCTCCCTGTCCATGTTCCCGCCGCCGCTCACAGCACGGCCGTTCCCAGACCCTGCGCAGCGTGCCGCGCGCTGCGCCCTGGGGTCGCGGCACGTCACCGCAGTGACTCCGACGGCGGTACGGCGCGGCCACGCCGGACCCAGTTCGGCTCGAGCGGCGCTGACCTGGTCTGAGCGTCACCGGCACCGCCGTCGGCGAGCTGCCGCTGCTGGCCGCACGCCGGCAGAGCCGCGTCCATCTTGTCCGAGAGGCTGGAGCACAGCTGGACCAGCGACTCCACCCTGGTCTGGATGTCCGGCAGACTGGCAGGCGGGACGGAAACGGCACATGTCACGGGGTATGCGAACGGACCTGCTTTGACATGGGAGACGAAGTAAAGTAAGTAAAGGTGGCGAGAGGAAGAGGAGAACACAGAGCAGAGAACGCCACTCGAGAATAACGCCACATAACAGGCTCGCGGTGCGGACCAATCACAATCCCAGTTCAGCACCCAAGACGACTTTGAGCGGACGCCCAGCTTAGTTTCCACTCACGGGAATTGCAGCCAGCATCCATAGCATTCAACACTTGCCTTAACAGCAGCAGCACTCGCTACATCAACAGCCACAGGCTGAGGACATAAACTTGTGTGCTGCAAGCACATGTCACGCGTACAACGTCGTGGCTCACCACTAGCGCGCGCGTCAGTGCGTGCCGGTCGGCTCGGCTCTCACCTGGAGCGTCGGCCAGTGTCGGCCTGCTCGGCGTCGGCGTCGGCGCCGCCAGACCGTCCGAGCACGGCGTCCAGCTTGTCGGCCATGCCCGAGCAGAGATGCGCCAGCGCGTCCACCTTGCTGTCCATCTCCAGCATCCTGACGATGGCGGCCGGGGTCATGCGATGAGAGTCACAGGAGGAGTGAGGTCACATGATGGGGGAGGTCATGGGAAGGGGTTACATGGAGAGAGATGTCATGAGGAGGTCAAAGGGGAGGTAGAGGAAGGTCATGGTGGAGATTACTTCAGTTCAGGATGGCAGAAAGAAGTCACAACAAGCTGAACATGAAGCTGGATGGCGGAGAGATGACAGAATGTCGGAGACACTACAAGGTGGCAACAGGAAGCCACAAAATGACAAAGAGGATTATGGGATGGCATACACATACCATGGGGTGGCGAAGGGAGGTCACCAGGCACAAAACCAACAGGATTGTGAAAAGGTCACAGGATAATGGAAAGTTTGATGGTGGAGAGGCCTCAGGATGGTAAAATGAGGTAGGAGGATGACAGTGAGGTCATCTCAAAAGGTTGAAAGGCAGAATGGTGGAATGATGCCACAGGACAGCACTGCATGGCAAAAGATCATGTGATATTAGAGAGCACACAGGGTTGTGAAGCAATGCCAACAGGAGACAGCTGAAGTCCCAGAATAAGAAAGTCACCAACAGACAGTGAGCTGATGGTCTGTCCAAAGTTTTTACCACAGAGAAACTGTGAAGAGTCAACATTCAAAGGGTTTCAACCCACAACCACAAATCCTGATATTGTAGCCCTGCTGCATGGACAAGGTGCCCAGTGGCTGCAATGTTGATTTATGCTGGGAGAGAGCAAAGTGTCTGTGGGTGATGTCAATGCCTGGATGGTCACGAACCGAGAGATGTAGCGTGTCTCCATCTCCTGCACCACCCGGCTCACAAACATCTCAAGCAGCAGCATCTCATTCTGGCCAATCACCAGACTTGGTCCTGACAGCAGCTTGTCCTCCCCAGCCTCTGAGTCAGCTACCTGATGGCACAGGGTAGACATGGGTACATTGGGTACTTCCCAACCCTCATCCAACAATATTCATCATCGTGGGTAGTGTCATCGGACATGGGGGTCAGCCCAAGTTCAAACCTATGCAGTGTGGTCACACAAATGGCTGGAACGCAGTCTGCATTGTCCGAATGAGTCATGTTGCTTACCAGTGAACTGTAAAACTTAAAAACTTAGCTTAGGTATGTGGCAGACGCATGGGTTGAGCTGTCCAAAACACATCAACAGTACCGCCAGCAGTCCTCACCGTGCTGTCATTATCCTGCACATCCTCAATGACAACAAAGCTTGCTGAAGGCGAGTCAGGCAGTATTTCTTGACCAGGGCAGGAATCTTCCGATGTGGTCTGATCCACACCCAGGTCCTCAGGAGGTGCACGCCCTGGGCATGAGTCCTCAGAATGGCATGACTTGTGACGTTTGTTGTGCAGCATCACCACTGGCTTGTGTTGTGTCCTGCAAGAGCTGCGTGGAAGCCCCAGAAGAATTGGTCAGGTGAGGCAATGTTTGGATGGACTGGTGGCAGGCAAAAATTACACATATTCATCAGAGCAATTGGCATAAGGCAGGTAAATTTAATGTTGAAAAGATCAGACAAAATCACAGGAAAATGAGAACCTAGAAGTCCACAGGGATGAGTGAATCTGAATGCAGTTGCTTTCACAAGATAAGCTCTGGCAATAGACAAGCTGGGATGAATATCATGCTGCTTCTAGGTACCTAGGTGGGCAAAAGTCTCTGCATGGGTGCAGACCAATACTCATGATGATGCATGAGGTGTTTCATGCAAGGCATAGATTGTCTTAAGCAAATAATTTTGACAGCAGCAGTGGCAACTGGAACTTTCAGGCACTTTGCTCAATGATATGGCACCCATAAATGATAACTATCATGTCTATCATGTCTATGTCTAACATGAAATATTTGATCGGTAGTGCGTCTGAATAAGCTGAAGAGTGCTACGAACATATATGCATACAAGAGGGGCGGAGATCGTCTGTTGAACTGCCCGTCAACTCCTCCTTCCTGGCTCGCGCTACCATTGACTAAATTGCCATGACCTTGCCAACCAATTCCTATATCTTAACCTTTTCATCAATCCACCACGGAAAAATCACATTTCAGAATATTACAGCTGTCCATCACCGCACTTCTCATACCCCACAGAACACGTGCGATGCCAGATATCGGGTCTAATCAGGCCAAGTTTTGTCGGTTACTGTTTGGCGAAAAACAGCAAAAACGCCGGAAGCTGTTATCTGTCTGTCTGCTGTCTGTTATCACACTACATATTTTGTTTGCAGCTGTCTGATATGACAGCACCTCGCTTTTTGACTACATCATGATTACTTCGTCATAAAAAATAGATAAAACCGAACCGCGAACGAACATCCGTTACTGAACAAAGTCGATCCCAATGCTGTCGATCCTATTAAGGTGCGGCATAAACGTCTCAAATATTTCCCCATCGCTCTCGCCGTCCGGGCTGGTGCTCGCTGCGTTGGCGTTGGGCGGTGTTCGCGTTCCTTTTGCGGTTGCGGCCCTTCGCTGGTGGTCTTCGGTTTTGGTGGCGGGGATTTGTATTAATTTGTACCCAGGTGCATTTTCAATTTTGCTGTCTCTTCAGTTTTCTGTGGTCAGTAGTACATAGGTCATCGTCTCATCCTTAAATTCACCGGGCCAAACATGGGCGTCGAAGTTCAGACTATTACGCCTGGCGATGGTAAGATAGTTTCCTTTCTAGGGAAGATTTCTGGCATTGTTTGATCTTTATTCTGTTGTGTCCAGCTTAAATCTATAATGTGCACAACGATATGTTAGTACTTCATTTGATGTCAGAAATATGATGATCATCCATCGATTAAAAGGATGGGCACCCAGAAGTCAGTGCTATTTTTGAAGGTAGAAGTGTCGAGCACCATTTCCTTTTTTGTGTGGCTTCTCCCTTTTGAACTGCAGTTTCTTTAAGTCACAGTCATTTTGCATTTGCTCTCTTGGTGGTTTCAATGCAGGCTACATAAAATGGCATTACTCCACACATGTCCATGTCCAGGAGCATTGCTGTGATAATATCAGCATATGCTTACCATAAATAAGTAAGTTGTGTAAGTTGTGTAAGTAAGTTGTGATGCTGCAAAGTTAGTGCATGCAGATACACTTGAAAAGTTGTTGCATCAAAATAATTCAAGATTTAAACTAAATTTAGTATAGCTTGAGTTTAGAACATGCAAACACAAAGTACAGTGTGTTAATGCCCTGTAGGCATCTGGCACAGTCTGTATTTTTGTAAACAGGCTCAATTAGCATTGAGAATAGCTTTTTGCTGCATTTCCAGTGAACCAGAAGAATAAAGATATGCCTGCATACATAAACCAAACTTATGAGATAAAAATGTTATGTTTTTTGTCATGGCATGACAGGGAATGTTGAGGTGAGAAGTGCTGTGTAAGGCTGAAATGGCATGTTGTGCCATCTTGTGGTGATTTAGGGAATTTGAGATAGAATAGATAGCTTCTAGTGATTTGTGAAAATCAAAGCATACTGCTTCTCACACTTTGATTAGGAAATTGTCTTATATCTGAGGGGGCAACAAAACCAACCAAGGCTTTGGTCAATCTCTTTCACATGTGACATAAGATCAGAAGATAAAATTTGCATTTACATAGTTAGCAAATGCTGTGGTTTATGTATTTCCTAGATAAGTGTTCTGATTGTATTGATGCTTATCACTATCACTTTGATAGCCTTCAAAACCAAGCCATTGGTGCTTGCAAAAGTTCTAAAAAAAATGGTGTGACAGTGTTCACCAAACAGAACTATAAACATCCTGCACAATGCATATCATGGAACTTAGGTTAGGTGAATGAGTGATAGAAGTGTCATAATACTTCTTGAGAATGGCTGCCCCTTTTGTACATGCAGCGATCAGTAGGCCCTAAAAAGCAGTGACACAGGTTTCACTGATGTTAGGGATAGAATGTTGGGCTTAGCCATTCTTCAGGGATCTAGGGCAAGTGATTGGGATCCACACTGCTTTTATTGACACCATCCTGTGAACACTGCCCCACCTACCCCTTTGACCTAGGGATGGCTCAGGCCCAAAAATTGGTGTAAAGCATATCCAGGGTTGTCTTGCCTGATCTTCCATATTATTCCCAACATCAGTCACACCTCTACCTGAGGTTTTTGATTGATGGCCTGGATTATGCATTGGAACGTCTTCCATGAATGATTTTTTTCACTCATTGGGTGGTTATGGCTGGCAATAAAATGTCATTCCTTGTGAAAGGGGAAAAATGAGAAGACCATGTAAAGGCTACAAAACAGTAGCATGATGTAGGCAAATATACTATACAATCCATAGCTCTCTAAATGATCACAACATCTCGGCACATGGTACCATCAGCAAGTGGCTGGTGCTGACCATTGTCATGCCTTGTGAAACTGATGCTGAATGTGACAGGTTGTAGAATAACCAAAATAAATAAGATTATGAAAACTACATGGTACTTAGTCCTTCATGCCACGACCAATGTCCACCACAGCTATTTGCATTTATTCAATGGCTTGGTCTGAGTTTCGTCGGCCGAAGTAGTCAGGTCTGGCTAGTCAAAGTGATCCAGTTTTCAAGCATTGTAATTGATGAAATAACATGCAAGTACTACATGAGCTATCTTGTCTGCCAATCCCAGATCAAGGACGTGCTTTCGGCATGTTGACCAGATCCATGGAATGTTTTTTTAAAGTCATCTGGTTCTATAAGCTTGTGGTTTACTATAGCAGCATGTAGACAATTGATAGCTCACACACATTTTATGAACCCTTCGTCCCACGCCAGCCAAGTGTCTGATGTTGGCAGATGTTGATCAGATTTCACATTGTTGCTCATATATGTGTGTCTGCGCGCAGGCCAGACGTTCCCGAAGACTGGGCAGAAAGTGTTTGTGCACTACACAGGTGAGGTAGACCACATTATACAATTGAAGTAGATGTCACAGTTCCAGGCATGTAATGACGTTTTCTCCCGCCGTAGATCCATTCTCATTCGTGCAGAAAACAATGCGACTCATGCTATCTGATGTGGCGTCCATGGTTTCATGGCGAAGGCATTTCTTCATCCCTTCTTTACAATATTTCAATATTTTTGCAAACCACTCTGCGATCCGTTGGAAGCGCAAAACATTACCCAAAGCTATCAAGTGCACTCACTGGCACCCAAGGACAAACAGCCGGCCTTCCATTGTTCGAGAGCAGAACACGGGGTATTTTGCCCGGAGACGGCCGCGCCACCATTACTGAACGACCGCTGCCGGGCTACCGCCCGCCGCGCCTGAACCATGCAGGCACGCTGGAGGACGGGTCCAAGTTCGACTCGTCGCGGGACCGGGGCAGGCCGTTCACCTTCAACATCGGCCAGAAGCAGGTCATCCGCGGCTGGGACGAGGGCGTGGCCCAGGTCAGTGGAGCGCGCCGCCAGCTGCTCGTGTCGGCTCGAACCTCAGGCGGCATAACATTGTCGAATTGGATTGCGGTAAACGGAGTTGATGAGGTGACATGCGCTGCACGGTGTGGACGAGCGTGCCGATTGCACATGTCATATATATACATATATATATATATATATATATATATATATATATATATATATATATATATATATATATAACTGTACGACCCGTACCTTCGCCAGTAATCGGCCGACAAGGGACCAATGCCACATTTCGGAAACCGATCTTGAATACAGGGCGCTGAGCCGTAAACCGAGGAAAAACTACACAGACGTATGGTTCTTTTCATTGTGGCCAAGATTTATTTGGCTATAGTTGCCAAAACGGCAAAGCACGGCGAATCCATGTGTCTCGTCGACTGAGTTGCCAGTCTAGACCACACTCGCAGCCGCCATTTTGAAGCAATGCTATTAGTGAATTGGCACGTGAGTGGCCCTCCCCTTGTTTAACTGCAATAAAAAATGAACTTTACGTTGTCGTGGCCGGCTAACACGCTTGCTAAGCCCTTCATTCGATTGCGGGAGCCTTCTATCCAGGCTGGCCGTCCAGCTCACAGCTCCACTCGCTCTGTCGTCCGCATGTTCGGGGTCTCGGCCCTGCGGTGCCCGCTGGCACGGCCCAGGCACCCCCTCCCCCACACAAGCAGCCCGCAACGCACCAGGCGGAGGTGGTAGGCCCATCGGGATGTTTGCAACGCATCGATGGAACCCATTGGTATGTGTTGCCAAACGCGTCCGGCTCCACTGCTACGCTTTCGTCATCTACACGATGACAGTCGTTGACTATCGCTCCCGCTTATCGCCTCGGTCGTCTTACGTCACACAAGTGGGCTTACTGGCTTGTTGCGATTGCAAATGAACGTCAGTACACGGCTCTTTAATCAGCTGTGCAATAGCAGACATCATCATGCCACCCACCCGCGCGAGTTGGCTTCAAACGTGCGTAGGGATGCAGCCATACCGCGTGATCAGCAAATCTAACACTTTCTTTTTTACAGCACCACATAAAAGCGTTTAAGTTAAGACACCGTTTTCATTGAGCGTCGATTCCTGAGAAGCGGTCGTGATTGTTCTCGGCTGGCTGGCCACCAGTCGTTTGTCCCCGGTGTCGCTCATTTTGTTCGCAGATATATGTAGTTTGTGTCCCATGTGTTGTTCGCGCTCCGTGCGGAGGCGGACGCTGCCCAGACTGAGTCGCTGTCTGGTACCGCCGTCCGGCCCGTGGGCATCGTTCATTTCCCTAATCTCCCCGCGCCGTCCCCGCTGGTCGCCTGACGCTCTTCCTTCGCCTGCCCCCCACCGCTGCTGTCCTTTCCCTCGCCTCCCCGTCGCCGCCACCGCTGACCTCCCGTCGCTTTGTTCACGCCTCCATCCTCCCGGCACTCTTCCCTCGCCTCCCCGTCGCCGCCACCACTGTCCTCCGGGCGCTCCCCTCGCCTCCCCAGCACCTCCGCCGCTGTCCTCCCGGCGCTCCCCCGCCTTCTGGCCGCCGCCGCCACTCACACAGCGGCTTCGTTTTAGATGTCGAAGGGGGAGCGGGCGAAGCTGATCTGCTCGCCGGACTACGCGTACGGCTCGCGCGGCCACCCGGGCGTCATCCCGCCCAACGCCGTGCTCCACTTCGACGTGGAGCTCATCGACATCCAGTGAGAGGCGGCGGAGGCTCGGCACATTACCGCGTGGCGGCCGGCTGCCGGCCCGCCGCTGCCACTGCCGCTGACGTGGTCTCGCGGATGTGGTCTCGCTGATGTGGTCCCGTTGATGTGGTCTCGCTGATGTGGTCTCGTGATGCGGCCGGGCCGAGCTGGTCCCGCTGATGGGGTCCGGCGGATGTGGTTCTGCTGATGCGGTGCCTCTGACGTGGGACCACGGTCTGATATGGTCCCGCTGATGTGGTCCCACTGATGTGATTCCACTGATGTGGTCCCGCCGTGGTGATTCCACCGATGTGGTTCCACCGACGTGGTCCCGCTGATGTGGTCCCGCTGTGGTTCCGCTGGCGTGACGAGCGGGCGGACACGGCGGCGGAGCGCGCGCCGTGGTCTCATATCAGGCCCGGGGCCGAATACACGGCTGGCTGCTGGACCCGGTGTTTGCACGGTCGAGGACGGGATCGATGCTGTGGTGGCTGCGGGCCGGCGGGGGTGACGGCCCGCCGCGGTCGATCGCGCGACGCGCGGCCGTGGCTTGGCCCCGGGCTCGCTGACCCGTCACGTGTCGACGGACGCTGGGTCGGAGTCGGCCGGGACACTGACGACTCTGCACACGGGTGTGAGCGGTGTCGGACCCGCTCGAGAGAACGCGACCCTGTGCACGGGCGACGTTGGCGACGGTACTCGCGTGGGTAGTGGAACAAGCCCGCTCGAGAGAACGCGGACCCTGCACACGGGCGACACTGGCAATGACGCTCGTGTCAGCGGTAGAACGGGCCCGCTCAAAAGAACACGACACTGCGCACGGGCGGCACTGGCGATACGCTCGTGTCGGCGGCAGAACGGGCCCGCTCGGGGGAACAACACATGGAATGCGCCGCGGCGTGATGTAATCAGCGCAGCGTGCCCGCCAAGCCGACTCACGGCCGGCGGTAGTCACTCACGGGCCGCGGCACCCGTGCCGCCATAAGCCACCTGCCAAGTTGTGGAGCGGCCGGCACAGCTGCAGCGTGCCAAAGTCTCGGCCATCCATAAGACAGCGGAACTCGCGAACCACTCGTGCATGCCTGCAGCCCTCGGTAAATGCATGCCAAGCGATGTAGACGCTGGTAGCGCACCCACGGCAGAGCCCTGGATGGCGTGGGACGGAAGCAAGCTACCAGCCGACACAAACAGCCATAGAAAAGATTTACGGAGCCAAGGGCCCTCTCAAGGGTAATGGTATTTGGCGCTTAACAAAACCCATACAAACATAAAAACGGACCTAATATTCGTTGCATGCGCTTGACATCCGCGTCACTACACCGTCCCATGTCTCTGCGTCGATGCGCTGTTTGGCTACGCTTCAGCACGCGTCTGATTTGATCAAAGTTCACTGGCGTCCTCGCCAAGGCGGGCTGGAATGTCAACATGATTGTCAGCAATCTGCAAAAATGACGTGCACGGCCTGGCAAGCGCTTTGCCAAAGTGCGGATGACTCAACATCCAACGCGAATATCACGACGGTTTTTGGAACTTCCCACGTCCCGCCGCAAAAGGTGGTGCAGTTGGAAGCGGCGCGTCACGAAGCGTTTGTCCTAGCGTCGGGCATCGCATTCCGCGCCGTTCCGTACGCCCGTCGGCATTCACGCGGCGACCGGCGTCCCCAAGCGGGGTGCAGCCGCGTGGGTCACCGATCCGTGGCGCCGCCCTCCGCATTAGGTCCGGTCTCAGGTTCTGCAGAGGACAGCGCACAGGCCACTACAAAAAACCCCGACCACGCCTCGCCAAACCCGGTATCTGTTCTGCGTGGGAGATATATTTATTTTCTTATAAACACTCGGACAAGTAACTTAGCACACAAAGTCGTCCCCTATCCGGTATAGTGTATGTATTCAATAAATTAGCGTCACTTTTCGACGGACCGTCACTTCATCCCCTGCGTGGACTCACAGCGGCCGCCAGCGCCGCGCTCATCGCCGAATCGACCAGCCGAGCAAAACAGAGGCATCCCTCGCACGTGGCGACGGCGCGCCGCCGCCACTCCCGTTCTTCCCACAGGCCGTTCTCTCTGGATCTCACCGCCCATTCATCCCGGTAGTACCATCTACAGCTCCATTTTACTCCATGCTTTGTACTTGGTCGAAAACATTTAAAACAAGCCTGGCTGCCGGAGCGGACGCCGCCGCTTCGTCACTGTGCACAGACGCCGCCCAAAGTTGACCTGCTAAAACCCAGTGGCTGAGACTGGCCGCCGCGCGAGCGGCGGGTCGCGACGCGCGCGCCTTTCTGTTCCCCGGCCCGAAGTTGCCCGTACCCACTCGCCACACAGACGGTATTTACGCCGGGGGCGGCCGGCGGGCGCGCCCGCGGCGCCCCCTCTAACCTAAGCACCCGCACGCACACGCACACGCAGAGGGAGAGCAGACGGACGCAACGGGAGGGCCCGGCCCGACTGCACGGGAGCGCGGCTGCCACGCCCCGGACGGCTCCTTCTATCACGCGGAGCGCCGGCGGCGCGGCGGCGAGTCGCCGCCGCCGCGGCCGACAGCCTAAAACGTGACCGTTCGAGAGATAAGGGAACAGTGAGCGACGACGTGCGCGGCGACAGCTACACGACAACCTGGCGCGCCGACAGTCGCCTACAACATTGAGGAGTTATCGTCACTAGTGGTTAAACGCGGCGGGCGGCGCGGCGGTGCCGCGCGCGCGAGCGCCCAGCCCGCCCGTCTCTACGAAGAGGGTTATATAGCATCACCGCATACCGAAGATGTGACCGGGCGCAGTGCGCCGGCGGCGCGCCCGCCCGCGCCCGGGGCGGGCGCCGAGGCGCGCGCGTGGCCGGCTGACGTCCGGCGCGCCACGCGAGGCGAGCAGCGGCCGAGCAGCCGCGCCGCCTCCGGGAGTGAGTCAGACGGGCGAGACGTGCGCGGTGCAGCCCCGGAAACAGAGGTGGAGAGGAGCCCGCTACGACCACGCCATCCTGCACACCGGTAACAATAACAAAGCCAACAGGTAAACACCCAAGTGTGTCGTCTATCTGAATATTGGGACGGGCGGCCCCGCCCGCCCCAGGCCTCTCACGCTCTCTCGCGCCGCCCTCGCACCCCGCCTCCACCGCGCCACCCCGCTTAGACGTCGTAGGTGGGGTTGCGGTTGTAGCCGCCCGCCTGCTTGGGGTCGGAGCGCTGAGGCCAGCCGGCGCCGCCGGCCGGCGGCTGCGAGCCCGGCGGCTGCGCCATGCCGCCGCCGTCGCCGCCGCCGCCCTGGTTCATCCAGCTGAGGAAGCCGCCGCCGGCCGGGCCGCCGCCGGCCTGGCTGCTGGGCGCCATCGAGGGCGGGCCCTGCGCCTGGCTAGCCGGCGCCGGGCCCGCCTGGCTGTACGCCATCGGCGTGTCCGGGCTCTGGCCGGGCAGGTTGCTCAGCAGTCCCCAGCCGGCCTGGTTCAGCGCCGCCGCCACCGCCAGCGGGTTCAGGCCCAGGTTCAGCGCGCCGACGCCCATCTGCGCCGGGTTCATGCTGCCGCCCTGGCCGCCGCCCATGCCCTGGTGGCCGCCCTGGCCCATGCTTCCGCCGAGGCCGAGCGAGGTGCCCAGCGCGGCCAGGTTGGGCATCTCGTTGCCGCGGCTGCCCTGGTGCTGGCCGCCCCAGCCGCCGTTCATGCCCTGGCCGCCGTAGCTGTGCTGCGGCGGGCCGTAGCCGCCCATGCCGGGGCCGCGGCCGACGTCGCGCGGGTGGCCGCGCCCGAACCCGTGCCGGCCCGCGTGGTCGGACTTGGGCGCCGCGTTGCTCACGTGCACCGACGTGTTCTTGATGATGTGGTCCTCGCCACACAGGCTCTGCGCGATGTCCGGGTTGAGGAACGTGACGAAGGCGAACGCGCGGAACGGCTTGGGGATGAAGACGTCGGTGACCTCTCCGAACTGGCCGAAGTAGTCGCGCAGGTCGTCCGGGGTCATGTCGTCCGAGCAGCGGCCCACGAACACCTTGCACGGCACCTGGTGCTGCTGGCCCTCCTGCGAAGCCCGGTCCGACACGTCAGCGTCACAGGCGAGGCGACAGGGGTTCGCGCCCGACAGTCACGGCGGTGACCTTTGCCCCGGCCGGTCGGGCGACCGCCGAGGCGACACCTACAGCTCGGGGGAGGCAGCGGAGACTCCCGGCCGATACGGGCACATCCGCTCACACGTACGGAGAGAGCTACGCGGCGATGGCGTCCCATGATAATTTGCCGTGGGTTAAACCACTGGGGCTGAGGAGCACTCCCTGCAATTCAACCAAAATAACATTTCTTATCCCAGAACTCGAATTCCCGTCACAAGGTAGGCGTGCTTAGCAACTTTTCGTTCAAAGAGCCAGACCGTCACTGCCAGATTGTCATTTGGCCACCCGGGTATCTCAACAGCCGTTGAGCCCGTGCATTCCATCATCGTCTGGGTCACAACAAATTACACTGGTGTACGGCTCTCAACACGCCAGGCGCCACACGTCTTTCTTTTGAGAAGACTCGGAGCTCTTCACGAGTTGGGTGGCTGGGCACTACGCACTGGCTTGGATGAGGAGCAAACTTCAGCGAAACGAGTGGGGCCCATCCCAGATGGGAATTCGGTGCCCCCATGCCGTCCAGCCTCACCACGAGTTGAGAGTTGGGGATCGTGACGTCACTTCACGCACCGATGTTCCGTGGCTTGCTGGACTCACCATGGAGCGGGAGTTGGGGATCTTCACGTCACACCACCTGCCGTCGATCATGTGGCGCTGGCTGAGCACGCGCATCTGCGACTCGAACGTGCCGAAGCGGATGAAGCCGAACCCCTTGCTTTGGCCCGACTTCGGGTCCTTCTTCACCTGAAGAGAAACCGTCGGGGTTAACGACAGGTACGCAGACCTGTGTCTGGTTCACACAACAAAGGTGGCCCTGTGCACGTGTCAAAACATAAATAAACCGGAGACAGACTCACCTGAGGCACGACGCGGGCGTCCCATCCATCAGCGCCAAACTCCCAGCGAATGGAAAACAAACGCCAAACAGAACCAACAGTGGAAACGCCTCGTTTCCCGGTGCCCTTCGCCAGAGACCTGTATTCCCCATCCGACTCGTACCAACCAGCCCGTGTTCTCCGCCTAACTCGTGCCCAACGTTCGACCAGCACGCTACACATTTTCCGCCCGTTGGCCCAATCACTCTAGTGCCTGCCGGCGTCACACTCGGCCGACATCTTCCCGTTCATGGCCCGCCTGCCGTGGGCTCGACATCCCACGAGACGGCCGCGCGCGCCGTGGACTCGACACCCCACGAGACGGCCGCACCTTCCACGGACTCGACACCCCACGAGACAGCCGCGCCTGCCGTGGACTCGACACCCCGCGAGACGGCCGCGCCTGCCGTGGACTGGACACCCCGCCGCTGCCGTGACTCGACCCCCGCAGACGGCACCTTCTATGGACCCGACAACCCACGAGACGGCCCGCACCTTCCGTGGGCTCGACACCCCACGAGACAGCCGCACCTTCCGTGGACTGGACACGCCGCGAGACAGCCGCACCTGCCGTGGGCTCGACACCCCACGGGACGGTCGCGCCTGTCGTGGACTCAACACCCCACGAGACGGCCGCGCCTGCCGTGGACTCGACATCCCGCGGGATGGACGCACCTGCCGTGGGCTCGACACCCCGCGAGATGGCCCGCACCTGCCGTGGGCTCGACACCCCACGAGACGGTCGCATGTCGTGGACTCGACACCCCACGAGACGGCCGCACCTGCCTACCAGGCTTTACTCCGCCGCTAGCGAGAGCCGCCGACCTGGCGCGGCGCCGCCAGGTCTTTGCTGAAAGGTCGGCTGGCGACGGCAGGTGTCCCAACTCCAGCGCCGCTGGTGTGCGGCGCTCGCGCTCGCGTCATTGTTGAAAGGGACTGATGATGATGAAAAAGACGTCACTGATGATGATGAAAAGTCACCGATGACAATGATTTGGGTTTTAGGGCGCACTGGCTGACCTGCTCATATGGCGCCCATGAGGGGGGGGGGGGGGGGGGCGTCCTTGGTCAGCGCTGCTGGCAGCGTCCAAGGTGCGTGCACACGTGACACACACGCACGCCGCCCGCACGCGGATCAATGTAGGCCGGTGCCGCGGGCCGCTGGGCGCGCGGCGACCTTCGCTCGGCGACGAACGAGGTCAGGCTCAGTCCAGATCGATTCGCGCAGGAGACCCTTCGGCAATCGCAGATCAAACGAAACTCCGAAGCGCCGAGGCGGCGTCCTCGCACCGGCACAGCTGCGCCGCGTCGCCGGGACCCGTCTAGCCACCCTCCGGACGTCAGCCGGCTGTCAGCTGGCGGCCAGGGAAGCAGCCAGGCCGGGGACAGCAGCGAGCGCTCCGCGCCCGTCTACCAGCGACGGATAAGTGGGCTTGGCAGGCCGGCGACGGCGACGGCGCCGCGCCATGTAAGCGGCGGCGGCGACCGGCCGGCCACGGCGACGGCGCCGCGCCGTGTAAGCGGCGGTGGCGACCGGCCGGCCACGGCGACGGCGCCGCGCCGTGTAAGCGGCGGTGGCGACCGGCCGGCCACGGCCACGGCGCCGCGCCGTGTGTGCGGCGGCGGCGGCCGGCCGGTGACGGCTCGGCGGCGGCGGCGGATGACGGACGGGTGAGCGGTGACCACGGCCGGCCGCGCGGCCGGTCGATAGGCGAACCACCGCCGGCCGCATGGATCCACCGCCGGCCGCCTACACCGGCCGGCTCACGTGGCAACGGCGGCCCCGGCCCCCACACGGCGACGGCGGCGGCGGCGGCGACGGCGCCTGCCGGGGACGACGGCGTCTGCCTGGTATTAGTGCAGGTATCAGGCCAAGTTAATCACCTTACAGTGGAACCGCACGGCGTAATTGACATGGCAATCGAATGATATTGCCGACATGGTCCCAAAGCCCTGCCACGGATATTGCAAAAGTGCAGCCTTACAAAACTACACACCTGATCCTGCAGGAATAATGCACTGCCTAACTGACCTTACAAATGCACAATGACTAACTGTCTAGCTGGTCTTGCAGCAGCACAACCCTGTCAATCCAGCCATTAACAATGCAGTATGGCTTACCTGAGGTTACAGTGGTACAGCAAACTGCTAACCTTACAATATAACACTGTCACAACAACACAACATTGCTTCTCTGACCCTACAACAGTACAGCACAGCCTGGCCCCCCTTACAACAGGCACCACACTGCTTAATTAACCTCACAGCAGCATCCCTTTGGCTACCTGACCTTACAGCCATACTACACTGCCAACCAGCCACCATTCATGCAGCTCTGTCTGCCTGACCTTGCACAGGTAGAACACTGCTTGCCTGACCTTACCACAGTTCCACTCATGCATGTCCCACATCCCACCTTGCTGTGGTGCGGCATTGCCCACTAGACCTTGCAGCAGAGTAACAATGCCTACATGCTCCTACAAAAGTGGAAGACCACTTTCTAGACCCTGCACATGGAACCCACCACATGCCTGTCTTTACAGTGGTACAAAGGTGCTTGCCTGACATTGCAGCACCAGAACAGCATCTATCTGACCTTGCAGTGTGGATAGGCACCTCTGATCTGACCTGACAGCAGTATAAGTTAGTCTACCTGACCTTATCATGGGGATGGACCTCCATACCTGACCTCACAGAAGGCTTGACACAACATATCTAACCTTATGGTGAGTCCTATGCAGCCTGGCAGATGCTGCAACTCTGTCAGACCTACATCTGTGTGGGGAACTTAACTTTTTGACATAAATAGTCAAACACACCTTGGAAATGCTACATATGAGTTGGAGAGTCCCACATGCATGACTTACTCAGAGGCAGACACTTTCTGGTTGCAAATTGCATAGAACACATTTACATAGTGATAAATAAATGGCACACATCACAAAATGGGTACAAAATATTAAAAATGCGTCCAAAAAACCTGATGCTATAGCAGTGTGAAATGAAAGCATGAAGTGTCCCAAAGGACCCACATATATTTGTTAGCTTTCTAAAACTAAGATTAATTCTTCAAAATATGATGGAAATCATACAGCACTCCTAACTAGCAAAGCACACCACCTCTTTGACCTCAGGTGATCAATGTGCTAACCATGTACACACCTTATTCATCACGACTGCACTTAGGCAAGGGAAGTTTCAGGACAGATGCGCTAATGTTTGGATAGCCCAGTAATCAATTTGCAGAAATGACAAACACTCTGGATAGCACAGTAGCTGTGATGAAAAGCTTGATATGTAATTCACACCTCACAAGCAAAACATTGCCATTGTCATTAGGGCTTTATGGTGCACTCAGCTGCAGAGGCTGCATGTTATCGCCTGTCTTTCACCCCCGCAGAAAAGACGGACACCGCGGGGAACTGAACCCCGTACCTCTGGTCTCTCACACTTGAGTTCACAAGTAGAACAACACATCCAACACTCATTGGCACATCAACGACACCACACATTTGACACTGCACGCACAGCTGGACGCCAATGACGAACATCCAATGTGAACAGCTGCTGCCCTGCGCCAGGAGCATACCTGGGAGCAGCATGCCTGGTAATCCCAGTACCCGTACCCGGTACCCGGTAGTCTGTCTCTCACCTGGGCCATCAGGACCTCGCCGAAGGGCTCGAAGTACTCGCGCAGCTCCTGCTCGCTGGTCTTCCAGGGCAGGCCGAGCACGATCAGGTCGGAGCACTTCTGCTTGAGCTCCAGCCGCTTGGTCTTGGCCAGCCCCGACTCCAGCAGCTCATCATTCTTGCGCTTGTTTTCTGTCAGTGGCCGCGCGCTGTCAGGGGCGGCTTGACGCGAGCAGGGCACAACGACCGGCATAGGGACAGCCGGTATTGGTGGACCACAGCTCAGTACTCGGGCCTGGTTACCACCACAGTCACTACTAGAGGCTCAATTCCAGACCAGCTCACAACTTGTGAAAACAATGACTTGCAAGCCGCAACAAGTGTGCATTGCCTGAGGACTGTGTTGTTGACCATGGGTTGAGGACACCACTTGTAGTACTGGCAGGCAAATCATTTTACCCATTTGGGGGGGGGGGGGGAGGGCTATACACAAAAAATGCAAGTTGGTTGCTTCAAAACATTGCAAATAAATGTTACACTACACTGGCATGCATTCACACATCTAATTCGGGCCTGCGCCTGCAATCTTCTGGCACATCTCTGCTGTAAGCTCAGAGGCCATGGACTTATACATCCAGGCACTTCATGTGATGCATCCAAAACATACTTCATTTTTGAATCTGGAGTTTAGTACATAAACATGCAAACAAGGATCTGAACAATGTGGCATGCCAAGTACTAAAACAAAACTATATAGTCAAGCTATGCATGTATATATACAAACCCTCAGTAGTGACCCAGCCACAAACCTGAAAAGTTCATGGGGTTGGGTCACTAATTACTGAACAAGGTGACAATCTCCTTTCACATGCAACCTTACCACAGGCTGTTGGCATCACTTGATGCCTGAAGACACTCACCTTCAGGAGTTTCTGAAAAAAAGACAGGAGCCATGTAAAAAATGGTGTTTTAACACAAACACCTCAACAATTATTCAATTTTGAACTCAGTAGATACTAATCACAGTGTGTGGCATCACACAGTGTAAATCTTCTTGCCTATTATAGAAACAACTGATGGTCTGAGCACATTCCTCATGACAGCCACACGGAACTTATTAATCTGGGAAGACTGGTAACACCAAACACCAGCACACACTTTTGCCCCGAATAACATATGAACAACCTGAATAATCATAATAACATATGAATAACAACTGAATTGTCTATAATACCATAACATTTTTCACCATAAACAGTAAATACTGGGATTTGTTTTTGAATAAGCTTCCTGGCTGCACTGGTTTTACACCTGGCAGCAGTTAAAACATGTCGAAACAATTGTGACATGAGAGACATGGGGAAAGTGGAACAAATGCATGTGTGATGCTTCAAGTATGTCATGCATTCATTGATTTAGCTAGCTTTGCACCTCTCACAAGATTTATTGCAGTTTTAGCACATGCCAGGTGCCCACACTAATCCACAGACAGGGTGCAAGATTACCTATCAGTCATGACAGGATTTCTTAAATTTTCAAAAGCTGATATATGTTTTGGGGTTGGTGAATATATTTGCATTTTACATTAATCATCTGTCTCATTCACATCTATATAATAATATAGATGAATTGACTCACTGCATCATGAATGTATTCACATGCTATATGAGTGTGCAACACAATTTTTCAGTTATAATCATGTGAGCTGGAACCTTGTACTCCAACAACAGGTCATGCTAAACTTGACAACACACAGAGATGATACCACATCACATTTAAAACATAACTTATCCATGGCTACACAGAAGCCAGTTAAGCTAAAACTGAAAATTTTTGGCAGCAAGTCTTTTAGCTAACTGGTGGCATGATCAACAGTAAACACAACATATAGCTTACAGTTCCTACATTTGAATACAAAAAGAGAAAGGTGAAGTGGGTAATGTTTTAACCTCCATGTTTTTTCTTTACTTGCATGCATTATTGAAAATGCTCTACACCTGTTGATTACTCAGAACCAAATTATTTATCTTAAGATTATAAGGGTGTTTGAACCAAACACTTTGCTAAATTTTTTCCTATATTTCTCCTTTTGGTACTAGCTTATTTGTTCATTAAAACCAGATCAATTGCTGCCTTTGCCTATCTCAATTATATCTTATTTGGTGTAAAGTAATAACACACTTAAAATAGCATCAAGCTGCCATAACTGGTTAATTTGACAAGCATACCATCACAATGTTACTGACTAGGGCCCAGAGAGCACAACCCAGTTTATGCTGGACATAACAAACTGGCATCACAGCAACAGTATCACCACATGTATGTGTTGAATCCTAGTAGTAATCCTGCTAATCCTAGCAAAGTTCAGAAGATGGTCAGCACTAATATCAGCACACTAGGCCAACATCTCACAAAGTTACAATGTTGCAAAGGTATCTTAAGGTAAAAGCCTCAAACAGATGCCATTGAAAAATCATGTGATAATTCAGCACATGCCAGCTTGAACTGAGTTAAGTGCACAATGGAGCAAAGTTCTATGCACTAATGTAGGTGTCCAGCACAATTAATTTTTTGTAGACTGGAAAAATGACAAAACCTTTAAGGCACCATGCTCATGAGATGATTGAAATATGCTTTCCACTTGATAGCCCGCAACACATAGATCATTCCTGCTACGCCTTCAGCCAACACCACCAATGAGAGCAGTAACTACACAATTGGTGTTTGCTATTAAATAAACCCACACTTGCTTATCAACTCCAATGGCACCTCACTCAGTGCATCAAATTCATAACATAATTTTACACTGAACTGCAGAACTGAGTTTGGTAAGGAAACAAGCATCACTTTCTGTCATACTGACATATCTACTTCTCTGTGGGCGATTCACTAGGCAGTCAACAAAAGCAGATGTTCTCTAGTAATGCAGTCTTTTTTTAAGACCCCTTCAGCGATTCTAACACAGGAAAGCAGGAACATTCAATGTTACCGGAAAATGATAAGTCACCTTCTGGACCGGGGTTGCGCTGGTAACACATGTGTAATACGTACCTTTGGGAAATACACACAGGTATACCACACTGCCCCATCCACCATCCGGAGGTTGAAATTTTCCATCTACCAGCCGCACACCACGCAAACTTCTTGACTCTGTGCGATATTTCAGACCACAGGCACCCGGGAACTGCGCCGACAGTGTCGTCAGCAGGAGTCCCATATCTTCCTCACACGGTATCTCCATAGGCTCTTCATTTTCCTCCTCAGCTACTTGAATGTAGCAACTCATCCTGACGAAGAAATGAAGAAAAACAAACAAATTCCACTCAAACACACATTCACGCAGCGTCCCTCCCCTACGCCATCGGCTTTTTTTTACTTGGGTACCTGTATTGCCGACGGTGGGGAGAGAGCTACGCTGGCTGCAGGGTTTCTGTACTGCCATGATGGAGAAATGCTGTTAGGTATCAGCCGACGTAGTGACGTCACTGAAAATGGGTTTGCATCGATCGGGGTTCTTTTGGGCCGACTGAAGGCTACAAGGCATTTGCTAGCGATATGATGTCACTGGTATTCGACTGGATATGTGACGTCACTGGTGGTGAGGCTTTAGGGCTCTTTTGGGTGCAATGAATGCCGTAAAGCATCACCTGACGATATGTCGTCGCTGGTATTCAATGAAACATCAGGCGCAACGGGCCTTATTCCATCTTTACCTTTCGTACCTGTCTGCTGCAAGCATTTGCGTGCCGAATAAAAGCTTGACCGAATCACCTGAATGTGTGACGTCACCAATCATCACTTGATACGAGTGCACTTAGGCCCCACAGCTGCGGTGTATCATGTTCCGTGAAATATCACTGGGTATCGTGACGTCAGTGATATTCGACTAAATATTGGTCGCAACAGGTCAAGGTTCATTTTTAGCTTCGTACCTGTCTACTGCAAGCACTGGCGTGATGAATAAAAGCTACCAAATCACGTGAGTGTGTGACGTCACTGGTCATGCATTTTTATGGATCTTTGGGGGCCAACCGAGGGCCGTAAAGCATAACCTAATGATGTGACGTCACTGGCATTCGACTGTGTGTGATGTCGCTTGTGATCAGATTTTACGGCCTCTTTTGGGCCGACGAAAGGTCATACGACATTAACTGAAGATGTGCCGTCACTGGTATCCGAATACAATTCAGGCGGCCATGGCCATGCTCCATCTTTACCTTTGGTACCTGTCCATTGCAAGTATTTGAATGCTGAAGGAAGGGTCTGCCGAATTACCTGAGTGTGTAACGTCACTAACCATTAATTTGTAAAGACTGTTTTGAACCCACTGTAAGCCATACCACATCAGCCGACCATGTGACGTCACCGGTTTTCGTCTAGGTGTCATGCGCAACAGGCCATGCTCTATCTTTGCCTTTCGTACCTGTTTACTGCAAGCATTCGCGTGCTATATCAAGGTGATGCTGAACCGTCTGAGTGCGTGACGTCACTGGTCATGAGTTTATACAGGTTCACTTGGGCAGCCCAATGCAACAAAGCATCATATCCTGTAAAGCATCGCGGGATGATATGACGTCACTGGTATTCGACTCAACATCAGGCGCAACAGGCCATGTTCCATCTTTACCTTTCGTACCTGTCTACTGCAAGCATTCGCGTGTTATACCACATCATTGGTTAAGAGTTCTTACGGGCTCTTTTCAACCCCCTATATGGTATAATGCTTCAGTTGACGATATGATGTCACTGGTGTTCGACTTAACATCAGGCACAACATGTCATGTTCCATCTTTGCGTTTCGCACCTGTCAAAGTATTGGCGAGCCTAATGATGGCTCTGCCGAATCACCTGAGTGCGTCATCATGAGTTTTTACAGGCTATTGTTGGCCGAGTAAAAGCCATTAGGCATCATCTAACGATATGTCGTCACTGGTAATCCACTAAGTGTGTGACGCCATTGGTCATGAGTTTTCCCGCGCCTTTTTGGGCCGACTTAAGGCCATTAGGCATCAGGTAACGATATGACGTCACTGGTATTCAATTAAGCATCAGATACAACATGTCATGTTTCATCTTTACCTTCCGCACCTATCTACTGCAAGTATTCGCGCGCCACATAAAAGCTCTGCCCAATCACCTGAGCGTGTGGTGTGACTGGTTATGAGTTTACGCGGGTTTACTCGGGCTGACTAAAGGACATCAAGCATCATCTGGCGATGTGACGTCACTGGTATACAACTTAACACCAGGCGCGACAGGCCATGTTCGTCTTTACCTTTCGTACCTGTCTATTGTAAGCATTGACATGCTTAAGGAAAGCTCTGTGAAATCTCCTGAGTGTGTAACGTCACTGGTCATGAGTTCTTTACGGGCTGCTTTTTTGTACCTATAGGGTACAAGACATCAGTTGACGATATGACATCACTGGTATTTGACTTAATCTCAGGCGCAACAGGCCATGTTCCATCTTTGCCTTTCGCACCTCTATACTGCAAGTATTCGCGCGCTACATAAAGGCTCTGCCGAATCACCTGAGCATGTGGTGTAACTGGTCATGAGTTTACGCGGGCTTACCCGGGCTGACTGAAGGACATCAAGCATCACCTGACCATATGACGCCACTGATATTCGGGCTGTGGCCCAGACTTATGGCCGCTAGGCGGCGCCCTTGATTATTATTTAGCCATCAGGGCATTCCGGACCGCAGCTGCTCAGGGGCGCATCCTGTGATGCCGGGCGGAATAGCTTTGCATATACGTCGGTTTGTGGGCTGGGATCACCTTTGTTTTGTGTTTACGTTTGTTCAAAATTTTAGTCGTTGAAACAGCCCGTTGCGTTTGAAGTTTTTACTTAATGGTGCGCACAATAAAATTAGTGTGCTTAACTATGGTGCATCTCCCACCTCTGCTGCGGAACTCCGTAGCCGTAGGTGGCCAACTGACCTCCTACCAACTGATGATCAGTGACGTCACATACTCAGGTGATTCGGCGGAGCCTTCATATAGCACGCGAATATTTGCAGCAGCCAGGTACGAAAGGCAAATATGGAGCATGACCTGTTGCGCCTGATGTTTAGTCGAGCACCAGTAACGTCATGTCGTCAGCTGATGCATTATAACCTAAAATGGGTTCAAAGGAGCCCGTAAAACTCGTGACCAGTGACGTCACACACTCAGGAGATTCGACGGAGCCTTCATTAAGCACGTCAATACCTTTAATAAACAAGTACAAAAGGTAAAGAAAGTACGTGGCATGTTGGACCTGATGTTAAGTCGAATAACAGTGACGACATATCATCCTGTGATGCTTCACGGGAGGTGTTGCTTTGTGGCCTTGGGCGGCCCAAGTGAATCCGTATGAAGTCATGACCAGCGACGTCACCCACTCAGATGATTCGTCTGGAGTTTAGTCGATTACCAGTGACGTCATATCGTCAGCTGATGCTTGATGTCCGTCAGTCAGCCCGAGTAAACCTGCACAAACTCATGGCCAGTTACACCACGCGCTCATGCGAATCGACAGAGCCTTTTTGTAGCGCACGAATACTTGCAGTAGGCAGGTGCGAAAGGTAAAGATGAAACATGGCTTATTGCAACTGATGTTAATTCGAAAACAAGTGACGCCATAACGTTGTCTGATGCCTAATGACCTGAACTCGGCCAAAAAAGGCCCGTAAAAGCTCATGACCAGTGACGTCATACACTCAGTGGATTACCAGTGACGTCATTTCGTTAGCTGATGCCCTATGGCTTTCGCTCAGTCAAAAATAGTTGGTAAAAATTCATGACCAGTGACGTCGCACACTCAGGTGACTCGGCAGAGCCATCATTTAACGCACCAATACTTTACAGGTACGAAAGGCAAAGATGGAACATGACCTGTTACGCCTCATGTTAAGTCGAACACCACTGACAACATGTCGTCAACTGATGCATTTTTCCCTATAGAGGGTTCCAAGGAGCCAGAAAAAACTCAATGACCAGTAACGTTACACACCCAGGAGACTCGACAGAGCCTTCATTCAGCACGTCAATACTTGTAATAGACGGGTACGAAAGGTAAAGATAGAACATGGCCTGTCGCGCCTGATGTTAAGTCGGACACCAGTGACGTCATATCATCAGCTGATGCATTATACCGTTTGGGGGTACAAAAGGTCCCGTAAAAAGCTCTTGACCAGTGACGTTACTTACTCAGGAGACTCGACAGAGCCCTCATTCAGCACGCCCATACTTCCAAGAGACAGGTACGAAAGGTTAAGATGGAACATGGCCTGTCGCACCTGGAGTTTAGTCGAATACCAGTGACGTCATATCGTCAGCTGATGCTTGATGTCCTTCATTCAGCCAGAGTAAACCCGCGTTAACTCATAACTAGTTACACCACACGCTCAGGTAATTCGGCAGAGCCCCTGTGTCGCGCGAATACTTGCAGTAGATAGGTGCGAAAGGTACAGACGAAACATGGCTTAGATGGAGCATGGCCTGTTGCGCATGATGTCTAGTCGAAACCCAGTGACATCATATCGTCAGCTGATGCCTTGTGGCCTATAGTAGGCTCAAAAGAGTGTGCAAATTAATGGTCAGTGACGTACACACTCAGGTAATTTGGCAGAGCCTTCCACGGCAATGCTTGCAATGGACAGGTACCAAAGATAAAGGTGGAACATGGTCTGTCGCGCCCGAAGTTCATTCGAATACCAGTGACGTCACATCTTAAGTCATTGCCGTATGACCTTTCGTCGGCCCAAAAGAGGCCGTAAAACCTCATGACCAGCGACACGCACAGTCGAGTGCCAGCGACGTCACATCGTTAGCTGATGCTTTATGGTCTTTAGTTGGCCGCACAAAAAATCCGCCAATACTTGCAGTAGACATGTACGAAAGGTATAAATGGAGCATGACCTGTTGCCTGATGTTCAGCCAAATACCAGTGACGTCATTGTCGCCAGCTGATGCCTAACGGCATTTCGTCGGTCCTATAGGGCCCGTGGAAACCCACGGCCATTGACGTCTTACAGTCGTATAGCAGTGACGTCGCTAGCTGACACCTTGTGGTCTTCAGTTGGCCGAAAAGCACCGTTGGAACTCATGGCCAGTGATGTCACACACTCAGGTGGTTCGGCAGCTTTCATCCAGCACGCCAATGCTTGCAGTAGACAAGTACAAAGGTAAAAATGAAGCACGGCCTGTTGCGCCCAGTATTTATTCGAATACCAGTGACGTCACGCTATCCGGTGATACTTCGCGGACCACGACACACCGTGGTCGTGGGGCCTAAGTGCACTCGTATGAAGTGATGATTAGGGATGTCACACATTGGGGTAATTCGGTCAAACCTTTATGCGGCACGCAAATGCTTGCAGCAGACAGGTACGAAAAGTAAGATGGAACGAGGCCGGCTGCGCCTGATGTTCAATCGAATACCAGTGACGACACATGGCCAGCTGATGCATTACGGCATTCAGTGGACCCAAAAGAGCCTTACATACTCACGACCAGTGACGTCACATACCCAGCCGAATACCAGTGACATCATATCACAAGCAAAAGCCTTATGGCCTTCAGTCGGCCCGAAAGAACCCCGATCCCGATCGATGCAAAACCATTTTCAGTGACGTCACAATGTTAGCTGATGCCTCACAGCTTTTGCCCCGCACGACAATACTCGAAACCCTGCAGCTAGCGTAGCTCTTCCCTCCGTCGGCCATACAGGTACCCAAGTAAAAAATTACCACGCCATCCACCCGGAAGTGTCAAAAACTGGCTCGCGTCAGGCGAGATGGCAATATTCCGTGTTTCTTGAGCGCATGCGCTCAGCTAGCGGTTTGCTCTCTAATGCGCTCAGGTAGCGAATAGATGGCACCACAAGAGGAGCTTAAACGCTACATTCCCATTTCCCACGGTTACGGAGTTTATAAGGATTCTATGCAAGCAATTTACTGAAAAATGGGCTACATAAGTGAATTTCAAGTATTATGAGGCTTCTGACTCAGGTAGTTCGAGGAAAGAGGGAGTAGATCTCAAAACTTTCTTACCGTAAAGTAATGACGTCACTTGAAGTTCTACGTAGTAGTCATTGGTCAATGTGGTCAATTACTGTTGCATCAGAGACGCACTCAGAGCGTAACGTGCCGTACCACGCCCAAGAGAGTAGGAGTTGCCGGACCCAGGAATAACTCAGGACGACTTGGGGCAGGTATATCACCGCACAGAGTCGGTTGAGGCCGAAGCAGGGAACGACCCGTAACATGCCACAAACCCGACTCCCACCGCATGACTGGCTGGAGATCTCGTGGTGGTCGAGGGATCCAGATACCACCCCTTGGACCAAGCGACTCTAAGGGGGAATCAAAAGTGAGGGCTCTTTGGTTGGGGCACCGCGAATAAAAATGGCCACACTAAGTGAGAAGTGCCAAGGGTATTTTTTCGTCATTTTCCAAAAGACATTTCGAAGGCACTTCTGGGCTTACAGGGGCCTGAGTCTCTCGACTCTTGCCGCCATTCAACTTTCAGGGTCGTATCAAGGCGTCCCGCCCGCAGAGCAGGGCACTCTTATGTCATCCAGAGCGACTCTTGCGCCAGATACCAGGGAAGATGAAAGCCTCGATAGCGTTCAGAGACCATCAGCACCGAATATTCCGCTGTGAGCCTGAGCCCTGGGAGTCCACTTCCCAACCAGGGACAAGGTCAGGCCCGCTATTGTCACTAAGGGCCTGTTGCATTGGTGGGGGCCCAAGGGAGCCTCGGTTGTCGGCCAGGAGCTCACAGCGCCCCGACAGGATATTTAACGTCGGCGGGGGGCCCCGAGTCGGTCAGGGGCGCATTTACTGAACAGAAACAAGACGGGACACTTATGTCAGGGAGCCTCTTAGGCTGATCGGGGCTCTGATAATGAAATGAGATCAGATCGATGAGATTAATGGAAGGGTCAAAAATGAGAGGACGGAACGGTTTTTGTGTCTGTCAGCGGCTCGCGTGCCGAACGGGGAGAGCCTCCGCCCCGTTTCACCCAGGAACCTTAGTTGACCTGAAGCCCCTGCACCAAATTACTAGACTCCTTATGCCGACAAGGAGTCCCTTGGCGTCAGCGACGGCCCCCTGCGTCGATCCGGGGCCAACTGCCCTGGTCAGAACGCCCTGCATGGGGAAGTATACAGATGTACGCTGTATCCCCTGAGGACATCCGGATCGACCAGGAACCTCTGATCCTGTGTCGCCAGAAGGGCAGCGAGTGTCCGTTGCAGAGGCAGACTGTCTGAGGCAGGAGTCCCGCGTTGGGACGGAAGAACCCTTCAACAACTGACCGGGAAAAGGTAATGTGCACCCGTAGCGTTCTACCCACGCGGACCCTCGCCTGAGAATAGCATGGGGGTTCTTAAGTGTCCAAATAAGCTGGATCGGAACGGGTTAAACAATTTGTAGTGACATGACCAGCACATGCCTGCATGAGGGCGCTATCCTTTGAGAGCACCACTTAGTGAAAAGAAACAAAGCAGATAAAATGGTCTTAAGCTCGAGAGCTCAAGAGCTCGAGAGATTATCTTTAGGAGCGAAACTACTGACGCTCGGCACTGAAGCCTCCATCGAACCGAGCGGCGCTGGCTGTCCCAGCAACACCAGGTGGCGGGCTCGAGAGCGAACGTACATCAAGAAATGCTCTCAAGAGCCTTTCAAAATCAATTCGAACGGCTCAACAGATAGACATAGCATATACAGTTTTAATGTGCCATTTTGAGATTGATCGGTTCAACTGAGTGAGCAGATCAGATTGATTGCAGATGATCCGATTAATTACAGATTAATTACATGAAAGATAAGGTGACCAGAACTGATCTGCAATTAAAAATTGAACACATTATCACTGATCGGGTCTTAAACAAATCACAAAGCTGGCGCTCTGACCAAGTGAACTATCGGAGGGACGAGCTAAAGGATGTTTTAGGACGGGGTGGTAAAGTGTAGTTCGACTTTTTATTGGTAACTTGGTTGTACCACAAAAAGAGATACTAGAGGATGAAATCAACGCGCTTGGTGCGGTGTGCTAGAGAGTGACAGGAATATTGGGGTTGTCACCGTCGTCTTTGGGGCTTTAAGGCGCACTCAGCTGCTGAGGTTATATGGCGCCGCCTGCCTCTTACCCTGGCAGGAAGGGCGGGCACCGCATGGATTCGGGTGTGGTATTGATCGATTTTTGCGAACATATCTGACCGAGAGCACAGTTCCCAAAAGCCAAGTACTCTCCATATAACTAACAGTTTGTTGATAGCGTCGCTTATCTACTAACGCGTGTTACACTGAAGCCCGTTTATTTTCAAGATAAGAACTCCCAACTCAAAACGTCGACTCACCAATAATTCATGGCCCTCCTTGCTAATACCAACTCCCAACACGTGCCAAAGCTTTGGTCTGGCCATTCGTTAATACGGCCACTCCGGTTGACCGCCCGGTCGCCCGCCTGCACCTACTCAGCTACGCCGGCTGCCGGCGCAACGACAGCTGGCACGGTAGCCAGACCACCGGAGCTTCCGCAAAGTAGAGTCGGCGCCCGTCAGCCGGCGCTAGCAGTACACCGCGTCCGCTGGACTACTTTAGACGATTATGCATCGGAGCACTGGCCGCCTTCTGCACAGCAGCATCCTAGCTAAGTTGCGTTGTGTGGTGCAAGATCGAATACTAAAGTCCGTGAGAAAAACGGTGCCTGAAGCCGGACGAAGTACATAGCTTTAACAACGACCGATAACAACGATAGGAAGAGACACTGCGGGCAAACCTAGACGTTTGCATGGAACGAAAACACAGGATTCATACACTGCCAATATTCAATACTTATCTAGCCCGCGCAGATTAAGCATCTGTCGCTGCATGACAGACGCGCCGCTCTCGCGACGTCCGACCGTCCTAGTAGTGGGCGTATCTCCGGCCGACCTGGTGGCCGCCAGCGTCATGGCAGGCGGCGAGCTGGCTGCCAACGATCCACCAGCCACCAGCTCCGCAGGCGTAGACACGCCGGAGGGAGAGCCGCCCGCCAGCACAGCAGCAGCCGGCGCCGCGCCAGCAGCCACCATCCCCGCAGACTTAGACACGCCGGACGAAGAGCCACCCGCCAGCACAGCAGTAGCTGGCGCCGCGCCAACAGCTACCAGCTCTGCAGGCGTAGACACACCGGACGGAGAGCCATCCGCCAGCACAGCAGCAGCCGGCGCCGCGCCAGCAGCCGTCAGCTCCGCAGGCGTAGACGCGCCGGACGGAGAGCCATCCGCCAGCACAGCAGCAGCCGGCGCCGCGCCAGCAGCCGTCAGCTCCGCAGGCGCAGACACGCCGGACGGAGAGCCAGCCGCCAGCACAGCAGCAGCCGGCGCCGCGCCAGCAGCCGTCAGCTCCGCAGGCGTAGACGCGCCGGACGGAGAGCCATCCGCCAGCACAGCAGCAGCCGGCGCCGCGCCAGCAGTCACCAGCTCCGCAGACGGTAGACACGCCGGACGGAGAGCCAGCCGCCAGCACAGCAGCAGCCGGCGCCGCGCCAGCAGCCGCCACATCAACACACGCCGGCCCGGGTGACGAGGCTCGAGACCGCAACGTAGGTTTCAAGCACCGGGCCACCGGGCGCCCCGCCCTGCGCGGCTAGCCGGCGCAGCAGCGGAGGGTCGCTGGGCGCCAGGGCTTCCGGCGCCCGACCCCGATGGTCCTGGGTGCGCCTCTGCAGAGCCGGCACGTCTGGCTGCAGACGGCACCTGAGGCGTCCCACGCGTGATGCTGGTCAGCTGCTTTGTGGAGTAGATCCTGACGGGTGAGGAATATGAAAATCTCCTGAACACGGGGATGCCGCTCTTTGTGAACGTTGTCAAAATTTTCTGGTCCCGCCTGAGCTGGAGAAATTCTTTGTAGATGGCCTAGTTGTTTTTTTGTATTAGATTCATTTAGGCACACCCTTTTCCTGATATCCATTTCTCTTTTCAGTTTTGTTCGCTCTTCGAAAAGCTCGTTGCGTAATTTCCTGTTCTTGAAGGCGCGCATCACAATATTATTTCTCAGCAAGCGGTGCATGACGGAAAAATCGTCTCTCCTGATGGTCGTGACCGCGAAACATTCACGTAGCACTGAAATGGTCATGCCCTTAGCATCTCCCCCCGGCGCTGCTTACCGAAACATTCACTTGCCATGATTAGGTTTGCAGAACGACTGTGACGTTCAAACTCTTCAAAATGATTAACGTACGCATCAAGCAGTTTTTTGCATTCGTTCAGGCCTTTTTCTAATCTTTCGATACGCCGATCTCGTTCAAAGACTGCGCTTTCCAGTTTCCAAATTTAGTCTCGTATGGCGACAGCTTTGTCACAATTTTACCCCAAGGGTTGACACAGCGTTACTGATGAATAAATCTATAATTGCGTCTAAGTCTTCCAAAATGTCCCATGTCTTTCCACTAACATATGGCTGTTGCGACGATGTTGTTCGTTTTCTTTTGGTCTTGAACACTGATCAATCGAATCAATAATGTTATCAATTTGCCGACGGAGCGCTGCCTTTTGTGCTCCATGGCGGATGACGGATGTGCAGGCCCTTCTACATCGCTGAGTGCAGACTCCGAGGCCGACATTCTCGTGGATCCCCGTCCGTTGTCACAACAATCTCACATAACACGTCACGAGCCGCGCACCACGGACTCGAGTTAGCCGACACTTACATAGCCCACACCAAGACTATGATCTGCTTAGCTCTGAATGCCATGGAAACAAATGCTTTCTGGCGGTCATCCTATGGGCCCAAATCAAGCAGTGTACCAACCGTAGCTGAACGATTACAAGGCACGGCAAGGGGAAGCGGTAGGTCAAAATACCAACGCAAATAGCTGCATTCCCGACCAGCATCTGGGTATGAACATCTGCGTGCCTATAAATGCATCGTGCGATATCATGAGTAACATTTGTACGACTTACCTGCTTGGAAGTTATCGCCATGATAGGCACTAGCTGCAGCTATGCCTCCAACCGTGCTCTAGAAGTACTCAAGTCCCTTCTCTTAATATGCGTTTCCGGTATGCGGCATGTGGCACGAGACAAAAACAACTATAGATATCTGGGGGCAGTACGTAAGTTATTTCCAAAATTTAGGAGGGTGATAGCCTTATCTCCCAATATATCACAGGCCAACGTACAAATACAGCCTTAAACTGTCATCGTTGTGAGAAGAAACTTTGCATATGGTTATTGGAGAACGTTGCAAATGCGTTGGGTTACCAACACAGATCATCGGGGAGCAGGGACATAGTTTCGCAAAGGCGTTTGGGGGAGGCAACGCGTTTCGCAAACGCACTGCAAACGCTAAGAAGTGAAGAGTTATCCAACCTGTCCCCAAGATAGGCCAACAAACAGGTTTCTCTCCGGATTTTGCTCACTTTCTTCTGAAAGTTGGTAGCTGAAGCCCATGTTGGGGGGATGAAGCCCCTCTCAACTACAAAGGAAGCTACAACCCCGTCAGAGATACAAATATCAAACACATGGCACGAAGATCCGTGTTCCTTACAAGATCGCAGAACTCTCGGTCTCGTGAGGAAGGCGAGTTAAAACGGGCTTCACCCCGCGCAGCGTCTCAGAGTCGTCACAAATTATCGTGACTGTCAGGGTCCCAGCGAATCCCTTGAGCCATCGACGACCAGCAATCATCGAGCGTGGTTACCTCTGGCCGCTTAGAATCTCTCGCATAACAGGAGAGAACGATACCACTCAAGACATCCAGTCCTATGCGCGGCAGTCTCAGAGTACTGAATCAACTCGAAAAGTCAGTATCGGTGGTGTTCTCACACCTCACCCCTACGAGCAAAAGCGGTACACAAAAAAGACACACGAAAGAAAAAACAGTCCATGATCACTTAAATAGAAGGGGCTGCGACGAGTGACTTGAAATCTGGCGTGTTTCCGGACATCACGATCTCCTACAGCCCAACAGCATGAAACCAAAATGCATCTCAATGGCACCACGTTGTTCACCCGGTTGAGCTGGTTCGGACGCCCGTGACCGTCAGACGGTTGAGCTGGTTCGGATGCCCGTGCCAATCAGACGGTTGAGCTGGTTCGGACGGCCATGACAGTCAGACGGTTGAGCTGGTTCGGACTCCTGTTAGATTCAGACGGTTCAGCTGGTTCGGAAGCCCGTGACAGTCAGACGATTGAGCTGATTCGGACTCCCGGTTGAGCTTATTCGAACGCCCATGACAGTCAGACGGTTGAGCTGGTTCGGACTCCCGTGACAGTCAGACGGTTGAGCTGGTTCGGACTCCCGTGACAGTCAGGCGGTTGAGCTGGTTCGGACTCCCGTGACAGTCAGACGGTTGAGCTGGTTCGGACGCCCGTGACAGTCAGACGGTTGAGCTGGTTCGGACGCCCGTGACAGTTAGACGGTTGAGCTGGTTCGGACGCCCGTGACAGTCAGACGGTTGAACTGGTTCGGACGCCCGTGACAGTCAGACGGTTGAACTGGTTCGGACGCCCGTGACAGTAAGACGGTTGAGCTGGTTCGGACGCTCGTGACAGTTAGACGGTTGAGCTGGTTCGGACGCCAGTGACAGCCAGACGACGAACGAGCCTGGGAACGACCGGGATGTCCACGTCCCCATTTTAAGTGAGAACATCAGGGGGATGGGATGTCTTAAAGGATCAGACAGCATGAGCTATTTCAACCGGAAAACAACTTGAATGGAAACGGGACTTTGATGCGGCCATCAGTCCAAATTTGCTATGGATTTATCCTTAAGCAGCACAATGCGCAAGGGAATGCTGTCGTGACGGATTGTTATGGTGTTACAGGGACAGGTAAAGCACGGCGCTTAGTTACGCAGGCGTGCAGCCTGGATTTTCTCAAAAGAGTGACCGGAGCTCGATGAGCACACATCACGCCGATTTTTAACTTTCTGAACAGAACCCTCTATGGTGAAAGAGGCGAGAGATCCCGGCGTGAGCAGGGGGAGGGGGAGGGGGGAGGGGGAGGGGAGGCGGACGTCCTGGGCACCCTCCCTTGGTTGCGCCTTTGCGGTTACGGAGCAAACTGGAACACTAGAACACTTGTTTGGTAACCATACGTGACATCTCGCGCCACCATTTCCTATCGTCATGAACACTGAATCTTGGGACCGTACATCGTTAAAGCAACATGCGTGTACCCCGAACTGCATTGACTTTGTTAAAAAAAAAACTCCTAAGACCGGAAGTGAACCTAGCTTAAACACCGGCGTCATGAGTCTCCGTTTTATATTCAAGGGAGACGTTCTAATTGGATGACTGTGGACGGACCAACCAACCTACGTCACGGAAATCAATCGCGACTGTGACTAGGATGAAGCGTCCACTCCATTTTGTCCCACAATGCAACCTGTTCGTATGAAGGTCCGGAAAGCGTGCGTTTCGGTGTGGTCGCCAATATGCCACATCAGTGGTGGTCTGGTTTGGAGCAGTGTTGGCCCTGCCATTTAGCGACGTCCACTGGTCCACCGGGCTCACTAGCCAACTACCATTTGGACACAAAGGGTGACCCTGGTACAAGGCTCATAAACTGTAGCATCGTATGGCACGCAAGAAGCCCAAGCAGTCCCACCCGGCAGGATACCTACGTAGTAATCCTCCGCTGCACTGAAATGGGTGGACCTGGGTTGCGGCAGTCGAATACAAGCGAGGCGCTCTGTGGATGCCTGCTGGCACGCAAACGAGTATTTGGAATAATTCAACGGAAACCAGGCGCAACAATTTTTTAATGAATTGGATTCGAACACTTTGAATGGATGGATTTCTGGGATCAGTGCTCACGCTAAGCAGTGCTTGTTGTGTGAGCCCTGACCATCTGATCGCGCAATTCCAGGCAACGACAGAATTTAGTGGCGAAAGCTTGACGTGCCGCAATGCTCGGCACGGTCCGTCGTGCCCTCTGACGTCAACTGACCTTTAGCGCGAACGCAGCCACCGGCCGCAGGTCACAACTGTCAAGGGCAAGAAGCGAACGCCCCAAAGCGACTCGAACCCACGCTGCCACGGGTGGGTGCATGGGAATGCAGGCGCTGTAACCAACTGAGCCACCGGGACGGACTGGCGGCTTTGGCGTTTTGCTTAAAGGTTTGTGGACAGGAATTTCCCAGCAGCTAGAAAACGATGCAAAGCAATTATCTTTTCACCCCGGGAGGACCTCCTGCACTGCAGGGTGTGACGCGAATTTTTCGCTGATTACACGCTTGATGTGTTGATCAATAAGTGGTGCGTGGACCGATATCCAGAAACGGTTCGAAGTAAGGGATCATTTCGCACGTGTATAAAAGATTTTCAGCTAGATGGCTCTGTCATATTTATATTTTGACCAGCTATTCAAAATAGATAGTTTCTATATAAGTGGAAAGATGATTCTAAACCACTAAAACAGCAACAACTGAATAAAAAAGACGACCTCACATACAGCCATAAATACACCCAGATAACAAACGTGTCGTACGAATCATGTTAAATCATGTGTTTGCGGTATCGGTGTGCAGCGCTTACCATACGTGTGCAGATGAAAGCTAGTTCACGCAGAATGCCACCATGATGCCGCCATGACGCCATTAAAGTAATTTCTCGAGTTAAACGATATTGTGTTGTTTAGGTCGGTGGCTTTAGCCTCGCAAATCCTCGCGCACCTAGCCTGTAGCACGTTACCTGCACACTTCACCAAACTGCCGACTCGTGCAGCGGATATTTCTGCCTCTTGCGTTTTTTTGTTTGACCAGACTACAAAAGGTTTTGCGATCTGCACAATGGGACCGCATCACCGGCCGGCCAGACAGACCATATTTGCGGACGCGTCCGTTTAACTTTTACGGCCGTCAGGCCACATAATGCGACCGGTCCGTGGTGGGGTGCCTGAGTCGCTGCATTGGTACACCGGTCTGTGATTGGCTGCCTGAGCCGCTGTACTGGCACACCGGTCTGTGATTGACTGCCTGAGCCGCTGTACTGGTACACCGGTCTGTGATTGGCTGCCTGAGTCGCTGCATTGGTACGCCGGTCTGTGATTGGCTGCCTGAGCCGCTGTACTGGCACACCGGTCTGTGATTGACCGCCTGAGCCGATGTACTGGTACACCGGTCTGTGATTGGTCGACTCAGCCGTTGTACTGGTACATCGGCCTGTGATTGGCTGCCTGAGCCGCTGTACTGGTACACCGGTCTGTGATTGGCTGCCTGAGCCGCTGTTCTGGTACACCGGTCTGTGACTGACTGCCTGAGCCGCTGTACTGGTACACCGGTCTGTGATTGGCTGCCTGAGCCGCTGTACTGGTACACCGGTCTGTGATTGACTGCCTGAGCCGCTGTAGTGGTGCACCGGTCTGTGATTGGTTGCCTGAGCCGTTGTACTGGTACATCGGCCTGTGATTGGCTACCTGATCCGCTGCACTGGTACACCGGTCTGTGATTGGTCGCCTCAGCCGTTGTACCAGTACATACCCAGTACCCGGTATCTTTCCTCTCTGCCACCGGGACCACGTGGAACCTGGCACCGATACACCGGTCTGTGACTGGCTACCTGAGCTGCTGCACTGGTACACCGGTCTGTGGTTGGCTACCTGAGCCGCGGTTCTGGTACACCGGTCTGTGACTGACTGCCTCAGCCGTTGTATTAGTACAACGTACCCAGTACCCGGTATCTTTCCTCTCTGTCACGGGGACAACGTGGAACGTGGCACTGATTTGCCTTTTACGCAACGAGGCATAGTTTCATACCGACCATCTTGGACTGATGGTGTAGCAAGGACGACTGGGCTGCAAAGGCTGCTTGCACGGGGATTCAGTGAAATGAGTGCATTCCTGTCATCATGGTAAAATTTATCCTCTTCAGGGAAAATACAGGGAGTGTCTTGTGTGTGAGCTCAAGTGACCATTACGCTAGGAGCCTCGAAGATGAGGCACGTGCCATAAAACTTAAGAAATAACTACGTACATCAAATAAATAGCCTATAGTGGGCCATATTGGCAGAGCTGCCGCCAACTTTCCTAACATAGGTCCTGCGGGTACCGTGGTGGGCTCCGACTTCTTCTTCGTGTTCAGTTTCTCGCCCCTTCATTGGGTGGAGTTAACGAACACGAAATGACACCCGAATGGACGTAAACCTTGCTGAAACAAGCGCGCAGATGACATATTCATTAATAACGGCCAAATGGCACCTGTGGAAATGGCCCAAACTCAGACAAAGGTGAGCTGATTGGAGAGAGGCGAGCTCAGTAGAGGTTCCGAGAGCAATAAATGCTACAGATTATTGGGGCGGGGGGAAGGGGGGGGGCAGCACAGGGGGGCAGCTCAAGAGCTATGCCGGGTTACAATCATTGACATTTGCCAGACATAAACCCAGGCATCTCAGACGACCAAATAATCCTGTGAAAACGAGATGCCACAGGCATTTAGGCATCGGAACCGGTCCATATGTCGACCTCGAGACGACTTGGATTAAAGCGCAGCACAAGGTAGAGAAAAGACAGAGACATCTAAAATTGGCACCGAGTTTAGTGAAAGCAATCACAGTAAGGGCTGTCCATATCCACGCTAGAGCATGCTCATAGTAATGGTGTGGTGGTAGGGGGGGGGGGGGAGGGGGCTGGTTTACCAGTAGAGGGTTCGCGCCCTTCCCCTCAAGCATAGGAAGCTAAGTCCCTGGCCAATGGGTTTCCTAGCGAACAGCGGCCCAAAGACAGTGTTCGAGAAAACGCACGGTACCACGGAAGGGGTCAGCCTCTTGAGAAAGTCTGAAACCATAAGACGCTGGGTCACAGGAAGAGCTTTCGGTTAGCAAACATGTGCTCTTTGTTCTTAGTAGCAAGTGTAGTAGGTTTTAGGCCTAAAAGCAGACCTAAAAATATCTTTAACAGCCTTGATTACGTCCCCTTCCTGTTCTGTTATCAGGTGTAACGCTATAGACTGAGACACTATGTCAGACTGAATAGCACTATCAAGTTCTCGCCTTCCTTGGGACCGTACGCTCAGGCCAGTGATTGCAGGCAGGCAACTCACGGTAGTGATGGGAACTATCGGGAAAGACTAGTGCGGGAGAGACTAGTGATGCTCTGGAGCGCCTGCACACGTATCTTTTGCTCCGTTTTTTATCGGCTCTGGTACATTAGGCGAATAATCGGCACGGTGTGTGTGTCGCAAGAGCTCCTCCGCGGCTGAGACTAAGGAGCATGACTCACCTAAAATCTCGACGATGGTAAAGGTGAAGTAGTCACACTGCCGACGAGGGCGGAGTTTCGCGTGCCAGATTTTGCGACCTATGTTATGACAGAACGGTGTTCAGTTTAACTTGCTATTTTATGTTGCCATCATGTTTAGTGCATCCAGCTAAAAGCAACATCTGTGTGTTACGAACTACAAAAAAGCTAAACGTGCAGCGGTCTCTAGGTTCTACAGAAAATTTCCGCATTCTTGCAGTTTTGGGACGTCAATGAGCTCGCAAATATCCCATGTAAAAACCGCACATCGTAGTAATGCTATCGTGCAAACACAAACGGTGTCACTATGGGATCGTGCTGACATCTATAAGAGCTGCTATGATATTGCTTACCGGCAGATGGCAGCAGCGTTATGTGATCTTTCGCGTCTGCTACATTGACAAAGGGGCGCTCCACAAAGATGAAGAGGCCTGCCTTGCTGGAGATGAGGGGAGCATTATACGATAGTAGCTTGGTCGGTAGCGGAAACGAACAGGTCCACACTATATACCATCATGTCTAGCTAAAAACGGAGCAAAACTTTTAATGTCAGCAAAACCACCGAGCTACCTGAGTAGCAAGGCTGTACCTAAACGTGTATTACGTGACTTGAAAATAAACATGGGCTTTAAGGTGAATCAATTCTTATAAGTGCCTTCAGAGTTTGGAAAAAGCTAGAAAAAAGTTCATGCAATGAAATACACTCACTCACTCGTGGCCTATACTACACACTACACTCGTGGCCTATAATCTTACATAATTTTCCTTTGCCCATGTTGTACCCATTCTGTACATTACTCATATAGTTTTCCTTTTCTACAGCAGGCACACGCGTTGATGCACTGGTTCGTACGCACTCGACAAAGAAATGCCACCATCTCGTGATGCCTGCAGTATTTACTGGACAAAATCCCTTCAAACAGAGTTGGCTCCGATCTTTAGCTCTTCGTGAGAATTGCATTCCAATCTGAGTTTCTTCCCGGGACACGAATCGCGATTGTCCAACACATTCCTTTTTGAAATAGTTCTGACCTGTAACGAACGAACGAACGAAAAAACAAGGCGTGGCTGAAAGAGATGATATGGCCATACGATAACTAAGCACCTTAATTTCATGGCGAATACAAGAAAGTGATGCATGACCACAGGGATGGTTGATGTACGTGCCTTTTGTGTTCTAATTCATCTTGTGAATATACCTTTGTTATGGATGAGGTATTACAACCCTCTTATATTACTATATCAACCCCTAATTTTACGCTCCGAGATGCTCATTGGCAAGTCTTCAACTACTTGCGCGGTGCACTCTGACGTCTCTATCGTATTTTCATACAGTTGTCATATTTATCCCCTCTGTTTAAACTAGCATTCCAAACCGTTAGCGCTAGCGTTCTGAAACTTTCTGGTCTTCCTTTAGAACCGATGTAACAAACCCACCAATATTTGGCGTCCGGCATTATCCAGAGGTGACCTCAGGAACGGCACTTGGACAGCATGCTGAGCACATGCCGTGCACCGTTCTTTTACCCCCGCTGGTCCCGTGTTGGGCGGGAGTGAGCTACAGCATGCGCTGTTCGTATCAACACTGATGCCATTTGAGTGATTGCGATGCATGTGAAATGCCAAGGGCAGATCCAGGAGCAGTAGGAGAGGTAGCTTATACACTTAGTATTTGACATAGGCCAAGTGGAATAGCGAATAAAAGCCACGCAATCTTTCCAGGAAAGATTGTTTAAACACGCCATTCGTAAAAAGCCTGCAAGTAATGTATTGCACACCCGACAAAACTGAATGCTCAAACACAACACTGCTCAAAGTAGAGAAGTGGACTAAAACAGAGCAAAGTAGAGAAGAGTAGAGTACGAAAATTCGAAGTATATGAACTGAACGGGTATTTTTATGAGCTCTTTCCACATCAAGTTGATCATGTCTTACGTCTCTCCTGCTTACTGACACCGTGCATAGCTGGAGTAATTTTATTTCTGGAGTATATATAACTACGACCGAGGGCAAAGTCAGGCAACAATGGTAAGCAATAATCTTTAAGCCAAGGCTTTGCGGTTCTTCTGACGCTCATGCTGTGGTATTATAGCCGGAGTTATATCATTTCTGGGGCATATATAACTTCGACCATGGGCGAAGTCCAGCAACAATGGTGAGCAATAATCTTTAGGCCAAAGCCTTGTGGTTGTTCCGGCGCTTACCTTGGTGCGATAATATGAGCATGAGAGCCTCACGCCAAGGCAGTCATTCCAAGATTTGGGAGATGAAAAAGGTACAGTGAATTCTGCTATCTCATGGGTTAGCTGGTCCCCTCCGGACTCAGTTTATCTGTTTATTTTTGTTTATTTTCTTTTATTTCGGACAGAGCAGCACTCCACTAACAGGTGAAGTCGTTTACATAAGATACACAAAATATACAGCACACAGTAGTGTGACCATGATTAAAGGATAACATCTCAACGCTAAGTGAACATGCCACAGATCTAAAACATACTTCATCACTTAAACTCTAAAAATTCCAAACTGTCAAGAGAAATATCCGCGCTAGAGTTGCTCGCTAAGACATTGTTCCCAACCCTTGGCAGTCTGCAAAACAGACCGCTCTGTACTGTCTGTACACGAGCGCGTGGTACAGCGAGCAAGGTTTGGGTGCGGATCGATCGGGGCGGCACAAGCAAGGAGAAACAGCTTGGCACGACTTGAGAGTCAAGCTTGCCTTGGAAGATGTTTCTCAGAAAGAGCAAATCGTGCTGCAATCTTCGTGATACTAGGGATGGGATTTTGAGATGAAGCAGAAGGCTGTCATAAGAAAGAGAAGCTATTTGCCCGGAGAATGTTTGAGTAAGTAACCAAATAAGAAACTTGTGCCGCGCTCGATCGGCCCGCACTGTGTGGAAATTGGCCACCCCCGTCCAGACCACGCTGCAATATTCTGAAACTGATCTCACGTCTGCAAAATACGCAGCCATCACAGAGCTTTGGTTTAATTTTGACCACCTGGTACCGACTTGGAAGGACTGAATGAGGAGACCAAGTACTCGAATGCCCCTACTGACTATATCACAGACATGTGAAGCGAAGGTTACTTAGGTATCCAGCGCTACGCCAAGTTTCCTAAGTTTACGCACAATTCGAAACTCAGCTATATCGATATGATACTTGGTCTAGACGGGAGCACGCCTGAGATAAATCATGAGCGTTTTACATTTTATTCGGCTGAGAGCCAGCCCCCACCTGACTGACCACGCTACCAGATCGTCAAAATCATTCCTGCAGCAGCAGTCCGTCAGCCGGGGACGTAACGCTGCAGAAAATCTTCACGTCATCGGCATACAAAAGACAGCTGGATTGAATGACGCACGAAAGATCGCTAATAAATAGCGAAAAAAAGGAGGGGAGCCAAGAGAACGCCGGAGATCACCAGTTTCTGATCGGATTTTTTTTCCGTTGACATAACCCTCTGACGTTTGTCGGACAGATACGAGACAAACCATTGTAGCCCAGATTCGCTCAAATGGTATGCTTGTTTTAGTTTGTGGATCAGGAACTCATGGTAAACGCTCTGAAAAGCAACCCGAATAATCAGTGTAAACTGCATGCCTTCAAAGTCAATTTCACATGAACACCTAAGCTAGTGCTGCACGCTTGCCTACGAGTAAAACCGTGCTGATAACGCCATAACACCGGCGAGACGTGGCAGAGCAGTTTATCACACGCAAGTCGTTCCAGTTCCAGTTCCGAAGAGAGGGAGCAGGGGTAGGCTTCTGTAATTCGGCGGCTGCCTTTTGCCATCTTCCTTAAGCATTGGGATGATGTTTGCCTGCCTCTACCTCCCCGGGAAGACACCGGACTCACGGAGAGGCTACAAATGCTGGTGAGTGGAGCGACTAACTCGTCCGAACTCGGCGATTATGCGGTCACTGATGTTGTCAGTCCCACAGGCCTTGTTGGGACCGACCCTAGTAATCGCAGATCGCACGGCTTGCCTCAGAGACCCGCAGCTGGCTCAGTGACTCGACTGGGTCGCACGGCGCATCTGGAGAGTTTTGCGCATAGATATTAGCAACTATCATAGCAAAGGCGTCGTTTAACATGGCGTCGCGAGCCATGTTGAACGACACGAGAGTCCGCTGATGGTTGTACAAGACTGGTCACATGCATGACTACTTCGTGACACATTTTAAAAACGACCAGTACCGCTTGGAGCTGACCGTGCACTTATCGGTGAGTTTATCTAAATATTGAGAGTACTTGGATTTGGACACGGACTTACAATTACGCCTGCTGTCCGCAAACTCAGTTCACGCCACTGCTTGAATCTGTGTTGGAATTCATAGAAATCTTGGAAAAGGTTTTCGAAAAGAATTTTGCATGTTGCGATGTTGTACACTGTCCCGGTCTATACGATGCAGTTAATAAAACAACGCTCGACAACAAAATGACTTGCACCTAAAGTATGTTCCGACACACGCATACATACATACATACATGCATATATATATATATATATATATATATATATATATATATATATATATCACCTCCGCGTGCGATAAACACTAAAACTAGTCTAGTGATCATTGATGAAATCGTTTGATTATATCATATTCGATATGGCCTTCCGAGCCATATTCCGAATTTTAGTTTTCGTAAACGAGGAAGGGCTACAGCACACTGAAACATGCTTTTAGCTTCAACCGACGGTTGGTGCAACGCAGGTAACTGAAACATATTCTGTTGTGTTTGCACGCACATACAAGCAAAACATGTTGCGGAAAAGCGTTTCTGGATAAAACTGCACTGCATTAAAAGCGTTGATATTGGACATTTGGCTTAGTGTACGTACTAAGCACAGCCTGTTGCTATACTGTATACCCTGACTATGAGAACCATCGTCACATGCAGGTGCCCTTTCGGTCCAGCCTGTTCCTGTGTCTCAACCAGTCATTGTTCCTGTGTCTCATTGAGCTGAAGATATCCCCGCGGAGGGATCCATGTCGTGTCGTACGGAGCCGCGACACGGCCATGACCTGACAGACTGACCTTCAGTGACCAAACTCAGCTGGCAGATCTGACCACTGTGGGTATGTGATGATCAGACTGAACAGGCCATCACCCTTTCACCCACACATTCTCACTCAAACGCACTCACATTCACATCCTCCATGCCCACCCACGTCTGTCTGTCTGTCTGTCTGCCTGTCTGTCTCTCTTTCTCTCTTCCTCCCTTTTTTTCTCTCTCTCTCTTTCTTTCTCTCTTTCTCTCTCTCTCTCTCTCTCTCTCTCTCTCTCTCTCTCTCTCTCTCTCTCTCTCTCTCTCTCTCTCTCTCTCTCTCTCTCTCACTTACTCTCCCTCTCTCTCTCCTTGTTCCGACTCCCTTCTCCACTCGTTTTCTCTCGCCCTCCATTTCCTATTTTCCTTCTCTCCCCTCTCTCATACTGCCGCAGCCCGTCTGCAAGCAAGCCCTGCCTGCCTGAGAAAACGAATGTACAGAAGCCAATGCGGCTCGGTGCTGGAAGAAAGACAGCTAATGGTGGCAGCCACCGACCACGATCGGTGGCCCCTGACCTCAGTCTCGCCTACCTGAGGTCGCGACGACGGTCACAGTGCACCCACCGCCCCGCTGAGGCCGGCGAGGTCACGTGGTCCAACGCTCGGCGTCAACGGCGAGTGGACACGGCCGCGGCGCCCCGGGCTAATATTGACACTGCGCGGCCGCCACAGCCGGCAGCGGCGGGGCGGCTGAGCGCCGGACCCGTGCCGGCGAGGCTGTCACAGCCGGGGGCGGCGGGACGGCGGCGGCGGCGACAAACCCGTGCCGGTGCGGCTGTCACAGCCGGGGCGGCGCAGCGGCGGCGGCGGCGGCGGCGGCGGCGGGCCCGGGCCGGGCTGCCACTGGTCGGCTGCTCGCTCGCGGGGATGCTCCGGCTCCGGGCGGCACTGGCAGACTGTTTCAACGGCGGCGTGGGATGCCGCCCCGCTGGTGGAGCGTGGCTGTCTACGAAGATAGGGGTGACTGTCAACTGGGGCGGGCAGGGGGCGTTTCTGGGGCGGTAGGCATGTACCAGCCGACTACAGCGCAAAGTGTCGGACCACCAGCGGTAAAGAGCTGTCGGTTGACTGAACTAGGAAGCGGCTATACGCCACTGATGGACATTATGTATCTGATTTCTGTGGCTGGCTGCAGTTGTCCACTGTAGCGTGAGGCGTCCACTAACGGTGACGGAGGTTCCTGAACACTTTAAGAATGTAACCGCTCATAATTAGAAGCAAGGGACATACAAGATCATACAGTGACGTGCACCTATGAATCACGTCTATATAGCTTTTACTTTTTGCTAAAATATGCGCCACGTGCCAACCGCTGCAAGAGTGTTCCCGCAATACGAAATTTAGCCTGATGCTGGCAATATCACATTTAAGTGCTTATATCTTCCACTGGTAACCAATTTACTCTTAACTTCAATGTGTTAAAACTTCTCCATTTCACTTAACCTTCCTGCATCCTAACTGAGCCATGGCTGCCTTTCTGCACTTCAACAGTAGCTAATGCAGAACATCACAGGTGCGCAGCGCCCCGGAGCAAGCGAGGGGAGTGATTAACGGTCAAGCCCGCTCTTGTTTTGGGCCTAGCCATTCCTCGAGCCAAATTTTCGTTAACGTCGATGCGGTGGCTTGCCTCGTCGAGTCGGATACTCCCTCAGGGTCGTGTGCCAGCGTTTCCATCACATCACAGGAAAGCATCAGCCGAGGGAAGACCGGACACCGGATCCTGAGACAAGCAGGCTCCAAATACTGTACAAGAGCCTGGAACCTCGCAAATGATCCGTCGCAGAATCCGCCTTTGATTAACACCGGTGGCCCTTGTCATCGACGTGCTAACACGCTGATGGTCATCTTTGTTGCGACAGGCCTCACCAACTCACCAACCAACCCTCAAAATCTTACCTTTCCCATGCTACAACATATCTAAAAACGTGTAACACGGGAAGCAGTGTGCATGGCTTTTGAACAACGGATGAAATCATTAGTTTATCATATGTGACATATATACGTATATGTATTTCTACACACACACACACACACACACACACACATATATATATATATATATATATATATATATATATATATATATATGTATATATATATATATATATATATATATATATATATATATATATATATAGAAATACATATACACCATATCTGATAAGAGCTTCCGCGCTTCACCCCTTCCCCCGCTCGCGGCCACTTGTCCAGCGCCTCGGGCCCCGGACCTCCGTTCTGCTGTGCCCTGTTCCCGTCCTCGCGATCCAGCTGGGACAGCAGAACGTACTTGATGCATGTGTCAGGCTGCTGGTTGGATATTGGAGGTAATAAATAATGTCATAATGGCAGTGACAGTCATGTGCAGTCCTGAGCAAAAGTATGTTGCATACATATGTTTGCTTGTAATCTTGGGTATCAGCTTTGAAATAACTATTTTGTGTGGTGGTGAAACACTAGATATATATATATATATATATATATATATATATATATATATATATATATATATATATATATATATATGTATATATCCGCGTGGTTATCTATTTTTGGTTTTGCTCAATATCTCGCACCAAGCTTCTCGTGTTATCGTCAAGCTAAATGAGGGCACTTTCTCTGCGATACGATACGATACGATCTTGACCGTTGAACGGGCAAAGTCGTCCATTTTATTGGGGCCTTTCGCAAAAGATATGACATTATCAAGGTGAAATTAAAGTCATGATGCGATACAACTATGACACATCATTGATGATGATAATTCTAAGTTAATTTGGTGTTCATTCATTTGTTGCATGATGTTAAAAAGATACAGAGGTTAAGATCAGCGAGGTTGACCTCATATAGTACATGTTTAAATTGCACATTTAACAAAGGTAATACGTGACTGAGCTATCCGTAAAGGCAACAACCATGACCCACAACATCAATAAAGGCTCCAAAGCGTGAGCACGTCGTCCTGTTGGATGTTAAGCTGAGGTCTGCGCATCCAGGTCACGGCGGCTTCAGTGACCTCTAGCCTCCGACTGTCGCTCTCGTATGTAAAGATGCTTGTGTTTTCTGCCAGGCCAGATCGAGTAAGACTGCGGTCGTGGGTTTTCCCTGCATGCTGCAGTCTGGTAAACCCAGAGCAAACGCAGAGGAAGCCCGTGACCGCGGTTTTACACGGTCTGACCTTACAGAGAACACACGCTCCTCGCACGTGAGAGCGACCGTTGGGAGCTGCAGATCACGGAGATGCCACAATCCGCGTCCGCAAACCTCGGCGCAGCACCCAGCAAGAGCATCATAGTATGCCCACGCTTTGCAAACTTTAATGATTTTGCAGGCCATGCTTGTTGTCGCTGTCCATTCATGTAAAACGTTTCGTGAATTAAAATTCGAACGAAACGAAACGTCGAAAAATGACCATTTTTGAGCCTAGTCATCACACAAAAGCCTGGTGCGAGATCTTGAGGGAAACTAAAAAAGCATAGTATATCGTCGTGTTTGACAAATGAATGTGCAGTGATCACTGAACATCTTAATAGCCCAGCTCCGCATCAGTGGACCAGGAAAAGCGAAGCAAAAATAGCCTTCCGTCTGTCGTCGATCGCAAGCAATGACGTCACCGATCGCCGGGCCCGCATTCCATTCCAGAAGACTCGGTGCCGGACCCAGAACTGGACCCTGTAAATCGCCGGTATCTCTCTGCCCCTGAAAGTTCGGACACATAACTCCTGACAGCGGTGACCCCCGCCTGCGGAGAACGGCAGCGTAGCTTGGCGTTCGCTGGTGTCCTGATTTCCCTCACCACGCTGGCCTGCCGTCAGCTTTGGACCAGTTTTGTACACGATTTCGTTGGTAACTATGGGCACACGCGGCTCGTATGTGAAGGTTATAGTTGCGGGAAGTTATAGGCGCCAGTTGGGGTGTTTACTCTCCGACCACTCCGTTTTTTCGCGCTTATCAGCGATGGCTTAATGGTAGACCTATTTTTTTCACTGTGACGCTTTATTATATCAGGAGCCAAGTACTTCCCTGCAGCTTCATTATACTTCTGTATGAATAAGCCATTCTATTGTGTGTTCAGAAATGTTGAAAATGAGTTCTGTAAGGACCTGCACACGTTGTGGAATGTAATTTAGTTGGTGTCGTTTGGCATCTTGTTGACAGCAATATGTAAGCTACTTGACTGCACAGCTATCTTCTCAAGGTTTGGGCTTATCCATATTCATGAATTATGACGTGCACACCTTAACTAGCGGCAAGAATATGCATACCTTATCCAATATCTCTTTATGGTGCAGTTTCAGGTTAATCAGTGCTCGCGGTTTGATTACAACTAAGTGCTGACAAAACATTTGTGTGCTTTATTACTGCGGACATATTTGGGTTGCCGGCGAGTGCCTGGGACGGCCGGTGACATGGGTCAATGGCTTTTGTGCGTAAATCCCGTGCAATCCCGTGTGTCACCGATGTTAATCAGCATAAAAGAGCGTAATTCAGAAAAACAGACAGGGAACATGCCGAATAGAAGACAAACAGTGACGCAAAACATGAATTAAAACAGCTAGGATATTAAGCATGCTCCTCAGTCACTTCTTCCAAGGCTGCCACTTAAAGCACGCTTGAGCCAGTTAAGGGTGGCTACCGAAAACGACGCTCTGTCGCTCCCGTGGGGCACTTGTTTGTTACACCAAAACCGATTTTCACCCTGTGGTGAGAATGGTCATGTGCGAGATATCGGATACCGATAAATGCCTGTCAACGCAGTGCCCGGTGATATCACCCATGACGAAATATACTTAGCCCTATTTTGCGCACATCACAGTCCGAATTCCTTGTTTTGCAATTTGGAAATACTTTGACCAATGAATCGGTCACAAATTGCTGGAATTTGACATTGGCAAAATTTCAAACGAAGCAATGCCCTTGGGCTAATACTTGGCCGTTACGTTGGTGACATGAACGGCAATAATTTTGTTTCACTGCATTTACATTGTTCTCATGCATTTACAATAAGATCAGATAAGTACTTTGATTCAGTCGTCGGTTAGCACTTTTTGAAAAAGCCGTTGGGAAAAAGTAAGCGTAGGAGAAGGTGCGGAGAGCTGCAATCAGCCTTTATTCTCAACTCCCTGATACCATAACTACTGAGGCTAAGAATGAGATGCTCATGGCTGCATACAGCTAGGACCTTCAAGTACATGCTTAGTAATACATGTTTCGAAAGCACGTGCTGCTTTTTTATGGCAAGTGACCTTTGAATGGATTCCTATCAAATAAGATGGCCTGTTTGGCGATGGGGTGAATTGTATCACATAACAGGGAAAGTTGTTTTTTGAATGGATTACGTTGGGTTGCAAATGGTAAGTGGTTGGTTGGGTTGTTGGGTAAGTGGAAAAAAACATCCAAAAGACGCTCGTCTATGCTATTTTGTAATTAATTATGATTGGGGCATAATACATCTCTTCTCTTCCTAATCAGCCAGTGCTTGTTTTTACGACAGCCATCTAGGTTTCGGTTTCTCAGGTAAGCATTATGGAGCTTCATAGGTACTGTGAACATCAACTATTGTCTGGACGACGAGGGTCATGCCAATCCTGGCAATCAATCACTGACAGCGGATCACTCATTGACGTCATCAGACAACCGTCTGCTGGGACTGACAGGATCTGGCCATATCGCTCAACGAAATCTCCGAATGTTGAGCGATTCATGTTTCCGCTAATCGTGGCACAAATATTGCCAACACGTATGCATTCAGCCCTGCGCTTGCGATGATATCGTTGATACGCCTGATCGGCATAGTTGCCTCTGACACAAGCCTGTAAGGTATGCAGTCAGCCATGGAATGAGCTGTATGGACTCAAAAACTCGTTCCGTTGAAACAAAAAATAATAATTTGGTAAAAAGAGGCACGAACACACTTCGTGCAGTGCTACTATTCATGAAACTAAGCCCGGAAGACGAAAGCTACACTGCCAAGGTGGAATATTTGCCAAAATATATTGCGAGTGCACATTATTCTGGATGTGCCAAAACTTTTTCCAAAGGAAATCAAACCATGTCTGCGTAGGTGACCTGTCAGCTAAATTATCCCCTCTTAAGCCACTTCGCTTTGTTTCATAGAGTGGAAACGAACCCCTGCCTATTTCGCGATTGTGGAGCTACAAAAAACATGGCAGGCAACCAGACGGTCTCCAAAATTCCTCCTGGTGCTCTTATACACTTAGCTGATGCGGTCGGCCTGTGACGGCGAATCGAACCAGGGCAAATCACGATTTTACTATCGGATATTAATGAAGAATACGCGCTTGACCCTTAACGTGAAGACGCGCTGTGGGCAGACGTGGCGATCCCCGCACTGCTGGACTGTTAATACGCAATCCCGAGCGATATCATGATATTATAACAATGGAATGTATTCTATACATTCTAGTGGGTTGATTGCCGCACGAAAAGCCAACAAGCTCAAGTTGGATAAATGAATGATGGTATCAGTAACTACAAGGCTTCATATTGCATAAGTCATGGTTAATGTGAGATATCACTTTCATGTGTGCTAGGTGCCAAACTTTACTACCAGCCTTGTCATCTTTTGGTTGGGAATGGATAGGTGTGCATATTCATTTGCATGACGTACCGCGAGTTAACCCGCGTCCGGGTGGTCGGCTAGATAGCCTTCGTTCGTGTGCGGGGTCAATTTGACCCCCCTGAGATCTCGGGAACTAATAAAGCTAAAAACACCAAATTTTCAGGGTGCATTGACCTGTGCGTGAACTCACTTAGGTCAAAGTTTCAGGTTCCTAGGCCATGACCTTTGGGTAAAAAATGTCAAACAAGGTCAAGTTCCAGGTTGGTTTCTTAAGTGCCCCTAGAACCTGGATAGCTATTTCTAAGCAAAAGGTCACATGCTCATTTAAGGTCATTGACCTTGTTTGACCTTTTGATGGTCAAGGTGATCAAAATCATACAAGATTGCTTTAAGTTTTGCATTCGGTGAAGCGACAAAGATCGCGTTAGGCAGTATGTTCCTAAAACAAAATGTTGACCTGGGTCATTTTAGGTCAGTGACCTATTATGACCTCTAAGAGGCCCGCGGAAGATGCATAATGCGGTTCCTGCTATCAGTAAATTTGAAAGGGGCACTAGAAGTCATCCCATACAGCAGGCCCTAGAGTAACAAAACAGGCTGGTTTTGACCGTGGCGTGACCTCCATACCTAACCTTGGGTTAATGTAATTTGCTCATTCAACTGTTGTGTTGCCTAAGAAAGCATCTCAGAGATGTATGGCTCCGTCTAACACTCCGTTGTTGGATCAGATTGAAGGATTCTCTAGAAATTACCTTTGCTGAAACCATGGTCTGACTTTGACCTGCCGTAGATCAGCGACCTTAAAGAGTACATCTAAATTTTGGATGCCAAACGATCCGCTGATTGATTGTCTACAGCTATGCAAAATTTGGCGCGGCGTGGCCGCGTCGTTCGGAACCCATTCTGGAAAACCTTCGGGGAGGGGGGTCAATTTGATCCCCCACCCGAGCGCGTGTCAAGTATCATATTCCAAATTCTGCACTCTTATCTTCGAGCTCATTGAGCATAAGCAGTGACGGTTATGATCTTCTAATAGTCCCACCTGTACCACGCGCTCGCAGTGATCTCAGAACCCCGTCAATTTTATTTTTGTGTATATCATTCCATATCATACTTATTTTACTCATACCACCACTTGAACCCATGTATACATCTACGTTATTTCATAAATGTAGCGCCAGAAAAGAACCAACACATCGCATGAGCTGATGAAAAAATCTGGAACATCTATTTCAAATTTACGTCACGTAATCATATCTTGGGTACCACTACTTTCAAGATCACCCATTGTATATTTAGTCGCCACCCAAACCAGTGCAAAATTTCGTCAAGATATATCTGTATTGGGGATCTACACATTTCCAGCGTTAGTCTTGCAACTGTAGGTCAATGATACCCATCCAACGACGCCACTTATGCTTACGTGTGATTCTCTCGAAAGCCATTGTGAGAGAGACATTTGTTTGGACAGGACTCGCAATAAAACGCGGTGTTTCCCCATTGGGATCCTGGGATACGAAAAGTGGGAATCCACAATCGACGTTAATCTCAGATACAGGATCGTAGGAGCCTGTGCCCGGAATTGTCCTGTCCGTTAGTGAGAAGGAAGGCCAATTAAATGACTCCGAATTGACGAGGTGGAGGGTGGGGTGGGTGCAAAAGGTAACAGTCATGTAGGCATCCGAAAATTATGGAGAGGATGGAGCATATTATATTGCTTTGTCGTGTAAGCCACACCTAAAGTATTGTGTACAGGCTTGGTTCCCATGCTTTCAAAAAGATATAAGTGGACTGGAGAGAGTACAGCCAAAACCAACTAGGATAATAAATTGGACTGCACAACAGTAAATAGCGATAGGCTGAAAGCCTTAAATTTGGATTCACTAAAACATTGTTGACTCAGACGGAATCTGAAAGAGGTGTTCAGGATTATGAAAGAGATAGACAAGGTAGATCTACAAAGGGCACCTGAAATTAGGCCGAGGCATAGAGGAAACGAGCTTCAATTAGCAAGTACAGGAGAAGAACCATGAAGAAGCAAATGTCATGCTGTCAAAGAGTAGTGAATTACCGGAATTGACTACCAAACGTTGCGGGGAGCCTCTCTCCATTAACATTCAAAAACTGTTTGTGTGACAAAATCCAGGCAGGTCAGGTGGTAAGATCAGTGTCGAGGATGTGTGCGGAACCTGAGGTAGGCCAACATCGATGGGCCCTTGTGGCTCTTTGTTGACCTGATGTCCTTATGTCTTTACGTCTTCATCATTATGATGTATAGCTGGACGGCGAGCCAAGAACAGTGCAGAAGCCGTGCAGGTCATGTGACCAGCCTGCGGGAGGGGGGGGGGGGCATGGTGAACTTACGATCAGAGATGCAGGCGACTGCAGGTGCTGAGACGTGGCGGCCAGTTGAGGTGGTGTGTAATTCTGGGCTAGCCAGGCAAAGTGAGCAGTAATGTAGCATCCAACATTTTAGTTTTTGACGGCAAATTAGACGGCCGTGGTTTTCCTCTACGATAATTGTACTTGGGCTTAAAACACGTCTTATCGCAGCATTTCCGGCATCATTGCAGCTATCTTATTAGTTCGCCGCATTTGCTTCCAAGCAAATATCGCGAAGACGATGAAAGGTACAGCCGCCGAGTTATGTGCAGGAGTTATGCCGGTTACCTCAGTGCTGCTAATGAGTTATGTTAGTGTTGGCCACTTAGCCCCAAGTACCAATCAACTCCGAACGGATTAAAGCGCATTCCAACAACCTTTATATAAGTACCGGCGGTCGAGGTAAGGAGTACCTCCTTTCATGAACGTACCGGCTGACGACGCGGAGATGAAGTGTTATTCGCGGCGCACCAAGTATTATTGTTGGATCTTTGACATCACGTAGACGTGAAATGAATGTCACGTAGAATCTTTACCGAGCGGCATTCGCAGCCCCACGGGTTTTCTGCTTAGATTGCCGTAACTGCATGACAGGAACTGCGCTTGCATAGACATCACGTTAGTGTCCTTACAGGTTTCACGCGCATTCCCAACAGTGGAAATTGCTCTTTCCAACGCATTTACACTGTTTCACCACCAGCAGTCGGTCCTGGACGCATAAACTCACTTGCTTACAGGTGAACCTGTTATTACGCCATTTGCGTCTCACTTCGATCAAGTAACAGCGAAGGGCTCTGCGCGTCTGGTAAATATTCTACTTGACATTACGTAGAATTTTCGTCGTGTGGGTCGGTACGAACACCAAAGGCGCAGAACCTATAGGGTATAACGCCATGAATGGCACATATTCTTTGTCATTCTGGTCACTGCGAATATACCCGATGTGAGATTGGGAAACACTGCCAGTCCGATACATTTGCTGGTTATTGAGGTCAATTTAGTAATGAACTGCTGCTTGACATAAACTTTCTTGCTAAAAATATGCCGTGGAAAAGAATATTGGGCATTTTTATCACAATAATTTTCTCACGAGTAAAAACAGGACTGAAGATCCATCAGCTCTTCATTCACGTCAAGTGCTTTAAGTGTTCTTTCCAGCAGGACACAATGCGACCATTTGCCGCAACTTACGCACGGTTGTATGCATATAAGTACATCAACTGCTGACAAGCCTATGATCCTGCGTCATGTTTGAACGAGGCTTTTGGGCCTTATGGACCGAACTCTAATGTGGGTTTTGGGACAATCGATCCAGGGCGCATTGAGCGCATCGACTCAAATTCCAAGGCAGAATTTGCCGTGGATTGATATGGAGGGTCAGCTATAAAAGCTATCGCTTGGATGAGCCGGCTGCAGTCGCATTGCGCTCGCTAATACCCATCTAAACGTCAATAATTGCGGAACCAAATGGTTTAAAATCAAGAAACAGGCCTGAGAGGGAAAGTAGCAGGGGTAGCGAGGGTAGGAAAACAAGCCAAATATAATGTGACACAACTATGAGTTGCTCATTATTGCGAGCAAGGGTGACAGGCTTTCGCGCAACTATTACAAGACCTGGAGACTCGGATATTAGTTTTCTTCTCGTCGATCCACACGTGAAATTTATGAGTTTTGCCGACACCGTCTGGGACTGCAGCCGTTGCAGTTCGGAGAAATTAAATTTCATATTGCACGAATCCGGCGACGACATGCTTTCGACTGTAACGGGACAAACAACGCTGGAATGTGGATATTTTTCCCAGCCGACCGTGGGCTGGGAAATAAAAAACATTGCTCTCCTTCTTTGCTTCTAACAGAAACGAATGCAGCATCTTTCATTTTCCATCATTTTATGACATTACTGTCGAACACAGCTCTGTCACTGGACTGAATGAAAAGCTCTGCAGATTCGAAACAAATACGCGATAAGCTTCCTCAGCAAACCAATGATTCCTCTCTGTCTGCCAAGCTGAATGACACCAGTCACTGCTGCGTCAGCTCCCAGCCTGGGCGCAGACGGACGCCGAGCAGGGCCGCGTCCTGACAGGTATGGTTGGTTCGCTGCACGATATCAGGAGTCGGGAGCAAGGCGAGGCGCCAGGGAGGCTGCATTCGTGGTCATTTGGATAGTTTCAGACCAATAAATTTAGAAATAATAAGCTCTTGCAAAATTGCCGGCAAATATGGTATCGGTCGCTCTTTGTCATACTGGGCGCCAGATGGATTCCGATTTTTGACTTTTCTCAAACATATATTTTTTAGCTCATTGACACAACATAACCGCCCAGGAGCCCTGTTTTGTGAGAAAATTAATTGTCAATATGCTCCGCTCTGACGTTTAAATGGCCCTCTCGTTTTGCGTGCTTGGAAACTCTTAGAGCGTGTGATTTTCGACGCCGGGTCTCAAAACAGAGACCTTGGCAGTCCCGTAGCCATTTGATGACGTCACTATCCGCCGGACAGTGTCGTATGTTGGCCCACACACTTTATTTTCAGAGTGCTTTGTAACGAGTCGGGGCAGACTCTACTGTGGCCAGGCTTAAAATGCGGCTTGGTGACGCCAAGATCTTAGCTATCACGGATCCTACGAGACAAGTCTTTGAAGCCTGCGGTCGTATTTGGCAAATTGTGCATTCATATGTTGCATGCAGTTCGTTTGATATCTTTACGCTCTCTGGTTGCTCGAATGTGACATAAATCGCCAAAAATAGATAATGCCAAAAAACGGGGAACCCTTTGCTTACACCCGAGTGTGCGCACAGTTGTTTGCGTTCACTAGCCCACACTGCTGCCAATATGCGATTGTGCATTTTATCATTCATCAAACGACGATATTTTCCGCCGTTTTGATATTTTGCATTTCCCCCGTCACTCAGATTGAATTTTCTAATCGTAGGAGTCATTCCATTGTAACAGGAAAAATTGGGGTGATATCGCAATGCTACAGATCCTGATCAAGGAGTCTGCACGCAAATGGGGTCAAATGTTGCTACATCGCATTCAAATAGTTTTTATTTTTGTTACTCCAAATGCGAAGCTGTGCAACCCAAAGCAATAAACATATGGGCTTACACAAATTTTAAATTTCTTGGCGTTAAGCCAAGCGCGTCTGCGGTTACGCTCATCATAATTTTACGCGACCAGCCGCGCCAGCTACAGCCGGGAGGCGTTCTCTGTGAAAACCTTGCGAACACGCAAAACGTCTTGGGTAGCCTTGAGCCGGGGGGAGAACACTCCGTTTCGATGGTTTGTCACGTGATGGTGGACATGTCGAAGGATTGCACGCTGTGGTGCGAGGAGTGCGAGAAATCTCGGGCGGTCAAGAGTCGAAAACATGACACATCTCGGGGAGTTACCTAGTATCAGCGATAATGGTTTGCTGGAGGCATTTGCCTTGGGAACGTGGCTCTGGTTTGTCTCTCCTTTCGCGGATGACCAAGGCCTATCGTAAAATGATTTTAAGTTCGTGATGCTTGCGATGGGCGGCAAGCAACGATCACCACCAGCATCGCCACAAAATTCGGTCAGAGGCAATACCATTTGCGCGAAGGCAGAAAGCTGCATCCATCCATCCATATTTTAAGAAATTTACCCCTAGTCTGTCACGACGTCTTTCACTGCAGACTGCACTACGTGGCCCGACATATTATTGCTACAACTGGCACTAACGGCAGGACTGTCCGGATTTATTTGTCGTAACATCAACATCACTGCTGCATCACTGGTTTTTAACGGCACAACTTCTGCGTGAACTGTCACGGGCGACTTGTTTGCGCACATACTTTGCATAGATTGTTTGCGCTTACGAAGATGTAGTGGCAGCGAACGTGCCGCTGTCGGGCCAGTGGTGGAGAATCACAGAGGAGCAATCATGCTTTCATCCGACCAACTTCGGATTCGCACAGAGGAGCCATATCGGAGTGCTGATTACATTCTTTTGCACGTGCTCTGCCCCCGACGTTGAGCTGGAATATCATCAGTGTCCTATCCTAGAATATCAGTGTCCTGCGGCCGGTATGAGGGGCGTGTCGGCTCGCTCGTCACTGCGGCGCTGGTGCGGCGCTCCCTGAGCTCGGTGCCGCGAGGGTGACACCAAGACCGAGTTGGCCGGGCCGGATAGTCACTGCCGAGTGCTAGCTTGCTCGTCACTGCGGCGCTGGTGCGGCGCTCCCTGAGCTCGGTTGCCGCGAGGGTGATACCCAGACCGAGTTGGCCGGGCCGGATACAGTCACTGCCGGGTGTTCTCTTGTTGCTCCCTGGTGGTTTGCCGGGAGGGGCCTAATCAGCTCACGCTCCTCCGTGACTCTCCTGGGGTATAAAGGTCACTGTGCGCTGGCCATCCGGTCCGTTGATCCGGCCGGGGGAAAACTAATTACTGCCGGGATGATACGGAAACGGACGTCATTTTGGAGGGTTGCGGATAGCGTCGAATAACACCGGATTTTGCTGGCCTCAAGGGCCGTGCAAAAAACGGGCGGCGTGAGTAAAAGAGAATGCCTTTCTCCGTCTCGAACTCATGCAGCTGTGCTCTGTGTGCTGCTACTGTATTCTTGAATTTCGAAGACCTCCAGAGCATGAATAGCCTAGCCGTCCACAAATAAAGCTGTGTGCGAGCCATGCACGAGCGTCCTACATTTCGACCTAATGGATGAGCTGAAACACCAGCGCGTGTTGACCAGAGCACCTGGCGAGAGGGGTTTTTCTACCCAATCCGTCTGTCACTCATGGCGCTGTATTTGCGTTCACAAGCGTAATAGGACTACGAAAAGAGCTAGGTATAGGTTTACGCAATGACTGAGATGATGTATTAGTATCACGGAAGGAGCAAGTGTTGCGACTATCGTCCAAGTCTAGCGTGTTCATGTGGTTCCGCCGTTCAGGCCAGGCAACTTCCTAAGGACTCAATACCACCTGACGACGAGCGGACAATTTGCTGGCCGAGGCATTGCGTACATGCAAACACACCAAACGAGGACAATGGTCCGAGCAATAATTTCACTCGTAGCACATATCGTAACTGGGGAGGCATGATAATCTGCTATGTAGCATCTTCCATCGCAGTTTGACCAGGACCACTTTATCCAGTACATTAACAGGGTGAATGCTTGTGATACACGATCAGCACAATCAGAAATGTGTAAGTAATTTGGGGCTCTCTCACCGCGCCCTCTGAACTCGGTGCCGCGAGGGTGACACCCAGACCGAATTAGCCGGACCGGATGTGGTGACTGCCGGGTGTTCTCTTCTTGCTCCCTGGTAGTTTGCCGAGAGGGGCCTAACCAACCCGCGCTCTTCCGTGACTCTCCTGGGGTATTAAGGTCCCTGTGCGCTGGCCATCCGGCCCGTTGATCCGGCCAGAGGAAAGCTAATTGCTGCCGGGATGATACGGAAACGGACGCCATTCTCGACCTTGTTGACAGCGGGTGCACAGCAAAGGGGGAGGGGCCTTAGAGGTTGAAATTTTTCGTCATAGGTGGCTGCCGACGAATAGCTGAATTTCGGCGTGATGCAAACTCACCGAGCTCCGCCCCCCTCCCCGTTAAAGGAAATCTTGTCTGCGCCCCTAGTTGACAGCATCAGATAACCTCGGATTTTCCTGCTTCGAAGGGTGTGTGAGAACAAAACGTGCGTAAATAAAGATGTCTTTTGCCGTCTCCAAGCCATGCGGCTGTGCCCTGCGTGTCGTTACCTGTCCCCAGCATCTCGAAGAAATGACATGGCCACTCATCTTTCTAATTAGGTCGACCGGTCATCGGATAATCATAATACATAACAAGAATAACGACCTTTGCAGAATAGTTAAGGATACAAATTTTTCATACAAAATCGCTCCTATGTTGTCGACATTTGTATATTCCAATGTTTCATGATCATCTGCGAGATTACAGCCAATCAGCTTTTTGGGGGAACAAAACATTGAAGCATTTTGGCCCTTTAAACCATAACTCATCTCTGCAGCGCATTTAATCAAAGCACCGCAGGAGCGCAATAAATCACCCGGGGCCCAGCACACATCGGCTGACGCCGCACCCCCACCCCTCCCCCCCAGCATTTCCTGAAAATGATCGCGTCTGAACGTGTGATACCTCACAAATAGTTTTATACCCCGACGAGATTTCTGGCTGCGTCAAGACCCGCGCCTGGTTCTGGTCAACCGTTCTTTCAGGCGTTCACGCCCACGAGCAAAACTAGCGCACATGGACATGCATTCGTGGAAGATGACTCACACATGCGTGCGGAAATGGGCGCGAGCTGGCGCTGAGTTCTTATTTGGACTCCTGTCACGCTAGTGCGCTATTGTCTCCGTTATCTTCGACAAACGCAGACACAGGCCTTGCACCTATCGCTCACTTTGCCTCCTTACGTGCCGCGCGGACTGCCCGCGACTCGTGCACAAACCAACGCTAAGAGAAGCCAGGGAGCGGCCAGTTTGTTAGCGGTGACGGCCTCGCAACTGTCTGCGGATCGGAGAGAGGGAAATAGGGGGGGGGGGGGGGGGGCTGACCCGTCCCGATCGGCCGGGGCGGTTCCGGGATGGTCTGGGCTGGTCGGCACCGGCGGCGTTGCCCGCTCGTAACTCCGCTCGTCGGGTCTGCCCGGACCATCGCTGGTTCGAGCTGGTCGGCACCGGCAGTGGTGCCCGCTCGCACCTCCGCTCGTCGGGTCTGCTCTGACCATCGCTGGTTCGAGCTGGTCGGCACCGGCAGTGGTGCCCGCTCGCACCTCCGCTCGTCGGGTCTGCTCTGACCATCGCTGGTTCAAGCTGGACGGCACCGGCAGTGGTGCCCGCTCGCACCTCTGCTCGTCGGGTCTGCTTTGACCATCGCTGGTTCGAGCTGGTCGGCCACCGGCGGTGGTGCCCGCTCGCACCCCCCGTTCGTCGGGTCTGCTCTGACTATCGCTGGTACGAGCCGGTCAGGTGGTGACCATTGGAGCTGTAAAGTTTTTTGAAAATTCTGGCTGCGCCTCCGACTCTGGCCAAGGCTCATATTTCTTAAACAATAATTAGACGCCGGCATGTAACCATAATTAAGCTTTGCATGAATTAATCATGAGCAATGTATGCTGCGTTACAATGCTTATTCCGTGATCACGTGACATTTCACACTTCCCACGCTCTCATTCACCGCAAACGTACGGGAAACATATTGGAGCATATTGCCTTGGTTGTCTAAGTCGTAAAGAGATTTTAAATCACGTTTTCTTTATGCTACACACACGCATTATTTGTATCCTCCGTGAATGAAATCTCACACACTTCATCTCTTTAATCTCATACATAACACAGCAATTCCAGCAGACAAGCTACGCGAGCATTTATCACAATCTTAGACGAGGAGCGACGTCATATCTCACAGCCACGACCATAGACCAACTCAAGCTTGATGTGTGTTACATTTCTAAACAGCAAATAAAATCAATGGCAGACGCTGGTGCCTTCCATTTATCTCCAGGCAACGCAGTCAGGCGAGCAGTGGGTGAAACTCAAGCATCCCAAAACTCTGAGACAGACGACACAGTTTCTACGCGTTATACGGCGAGCTTGTTCTTCTCGGCAGAAGCCGCACATTTACGTCACCTACCCTGCCACTGCATTAGCACATGGAGGGTGTGCTCACCTCTCACGCTCGGCACGCCCGAGTGCCCGCGTATTATAAGCGATATTCCGTCTCGCATTTGAAGTACGCTGTTTTTCCCTCGGCTGTGTGAAAGGGTTTAGATTCTGCGCGGCCTGTTGCAGCTGAGTTGTCGGGCAGCTCACCTGGTAGCCTTCTTGTCACGTCTCTGCGAAGCTCCACTTCTTTTTAGTTTTTGATATTTGCGCACCTGTCAACTTGAGCTTTAAAGCCTTCCTGTACGGAGATAACAAACAATGACGCGTCACAGGAGCCCGCTGACATAACAACATGACATGACGATATCTTGACACAAACACCTCCGCACACTTTGTCCCACTTCACTTTCCTTTACGTGCTCTTGGCAGTGGAACACAGCAACTGTAGCAAGAGTTGAGCAGGAAATGAATCACCCAGCTCTGCTCGTCAGCAGGCTCCACTTGTCCGGAGGTGGCTGGTCTTTCACGGACCTAGACGATCACCGACTGGGCACCTGTCCGCTCGCGCGAGCTTCCCACTCCACCTGTGTTTTGGGCGCCAGAGTGCTGCGGTGGCTCGTGTGTCATCAGTGACGCGGCAAGGAGCGGGACCCTTTGGGGGTCATGTTCAGCACCTCCGAAGATAGTCACCCGTCCCCCACCCCGGGTCAGAAGGCCCGAAAACCTTTTGACAGTTCAAGACAAACGTAAAGGCTCTAAGAAATACAAACGGGCCCCAATGCATCGACATAGAGTTCCGTGCTGAAAAATCCGGCATGAAATTTAAAAACAGGAACCCCTATATGTCACAATGAGATAAGGAACCCTATGGCTGAAATGCTCGACGCGACTCCCTCCCGGGCGAAGTCCTGGCTACCCCACTGCGTACTTGTGATGCATGGAACAGAATATTACTACCAGCTCATAGTAGTCCATATTCCCGCATTCGCAGTCACCCAGTTGTAGACCGCTGCGCTGTCGGCTGCTTTCAAGAATTGGAGCCAGTCGAGGTCCCTGAAGTACATTATGGCTACAGCGCAGATGCAACGTCTGGATCTCGCTTTTCCCGACCCTTAGGAAGTCCACAGCCTGCAGTCTTATGAAGATGATGCTCATCAACATGACCATGAGCTTGTTTTGGGCCTGCGGCTACAAAGTGGCAGCGCCCCACCACGGAGCTGTCCCGACCCGTTACGCCAGACGTCGTGGACATATTCATCCCCACGGATCCAGCTGACGCTCTATTCAGAAGCTAGCACCATGCTCGCGCGAGAGAATGTACGCGTGAGAGGTGCAAATTTCCGTCAGCATTCGCGACACGCCCAACTGCCGCAGCCTCACCCCCGTCACTGCTCGTCATCTTACCCACGCGTTTTTGCTGCTGGAGTGATCCCGCCTGCAGGCTTTTGGTCAATCGAAATACCGGTATCTACCACGTGCCAACGGTGAAACTGGGCCAAAGTACGGGGTTTTCATAAATTTGTGGATACTTGAAAGCAGGAGTGTTGATTTCTCGATGTAACTGGGCGTGGGCCAGATTGCTGCAAGCTAAAAACTGGGCAAAACTTCCTGGATTTCGTCCATCTATTTCTTCGCTATTACCCATATGCGCTATATATATATATTATATATATATATATATTATATATATATATATATATATATATTATATATCTCTCTCTCTCTCTCTCTCTCTCTCTCTCTCTTCTCTCTCTCTCCTCTCTCTCTCTCTCTCTCTATATATATATATATATATATATATATATATATATATATATATATATATATATATATATATGTGTGTGTGTGTGTTGTGTGTGGTGTGTGTGTGTAGTGTGTGTGTGTGTGTGTGTGTGTGTGTGTGTGTGTGTGTGTGTGTGTGTGTGTGTGTGTGTGTGTGTGTGTGTGTGTGTGTGTGTGTGTGTGTGTGTGTGTGTGTGTGCATGTGCATGTTTTTATTGAAAACGACTGATGATTCCTCATAGCTTTTTTGCATGAATCAAGCTTCCCGCTATGCGTTTTTATTGCATATTCCATTACCAATACCTTTTATACGCATTTAAGTAACCATAGTAGTGTTTGCCCTTTCCGCACTTAGATATGTTCCATGGATTTACGAAAAATAGATTTTGTCCAGATAAACTCAAAACTTTTCACTTGGGCCAGTTACATTTCTCCATCGATGCGTTAGGTTTCAATACGCTAGTATATACCGATATCGTCGAAAATATGAGAGTAGTTTTATATGGACAACTTTTTACCTTAACGATACTGCGAAGTCGGAAACCCAGAGCTTCGAGCCACGCGCTAAAATGCTTTTAATGCTAAATTAGCGGTCGTTTTCAATCAAATATGCATGAAGGAAACTCTAGTGCCAAGATGTATCGATATACATGTATATATATATATATATATATATATATATATATATATATATATATATATATATATATATATATATATATATATATATATATATATATATGCGCCTGGCGGTTTTATATAGCTTTCTATAAACGCACCACTTTTGTGAAGCGGAAGGGATATAGTTCCATTTCTGTCTTGCGTATTGGAATGCAAAAGGTGGATAAAATTTACAAGCTATGCTTAGCTTATTCGCTATGATTCATCTAGCATGCATTCACAAGAAAGGAGTGTCCACGATATATGTGACAATCGCAACAGTTTACGCGCACGTTTCGACGCATAAAAATCAGGTCAGCAAAACAAATGTATTCAGTTAATGTAAAACAAAACACGAGCACTCCACGCATCATTTATGAAACCAACCCTCAAGTTCCCAAGTATGCCTAGGCAGCTGTTCGCCTGTTGAGAATGCTCTTCCTTGCTCATTCCAATGGCACGAATCGCGAGCCTGCTGTTCTTTCCGTGGGATATTGTTGTAAGAGGTTGTGCCTCTTAACGGAAAGCAACTCTCACTCGCTTCAGTTCAAAGGTGCGGCAAACGAAACGCCCATCATGCCAATGGTTGTGTGTAAATACACACACACACACACAACACACACACACACACACACACACACACACACACACACACACACACACACACACACACACCACACACACACACACACATATATATATATATATATATATATATATATATATATATATATTATATATATATATATATATGTATACATGCAAATAATGATATAATATTACAAATATAGTGAATATAACATATGACAAAATGCAAATCTAAAATATAGATGGTAACGTAGATTGATTAAACAGCGTTGCAAGTTGAGCTGGCATTTCCGTGACCATACGAGCATGTTTTCTGGACCTATGTCAAATATTTGGCGCTCATTGTGCTCACCTATGCTTAACCAGTCCAGCTGCCTCCGGACGGCACTGGCAATGAGCGTACTTTCGAATGTTCGCTTTCACTCGGTATCGGTATCACAAGCATCACATTGGCTGAAAACATACTTTCAAACGCAGCATCTGCGCAGTGCTCGCTGAGCCCAGCGCCCGCAGAAACCCGTTCGTCAAGCAGAAGTGCAGCAGCGCATATTCGGTACAGCTGATGAACGCACTGCTTGACGAATGAGTTTCTCTGGCGTCAGATGACGATGACGTAAGAGCATACTAGAATCCATGTGCACTCCTGCGCAATCGCACGAAGTTGCGATATCCAGTGCACCGCTTCATAACACACAACACCCAGGTTATCACATCTCCGTCACTGCGGTGATGAGTCGATCATCAAAACGGACCTGCCCGGGTGTAAGGCTTCTGATGCGCCGACATGTCCCAAAGTGTTATTTGTTACTTCGGTCTTTGATGGATTCTCCTCCATCCCGTTGCACGCGAGCCACGTGTGTAGGAAGTCAAGGGCTTGTGCAGTAATTCTATGATATGTTTTGTTTTTTAATTTTTGAACAACTCGTACATTTTATAGATTTGGCTCCAAAATACAGTTTCAGATTGTGCCTGCTGAATGGTAATGTGTGTGCAAAAACATAACAATAGTTCACTCTGAAACTGCATCGCAATTCTGTGCATCCCATCGTCTTTCATTCGGTATTTTATCTTTGCGCAATGAGCAGTGCAAAAGCCAGATTCAGTTTGTAATTTTATTCAACACTTTCGAAATCCTTGAGAATTGTGGTACCGCCACGTTGTTGGCGTAAGCTGCCCATCATCTAACAGCGATTTTGATCCACCTGCCTCTTGGCCCAGACGCTTTTCACTTTGAAGCAGTGCTGTGGCCTGGACGCTGAAAAAAATGTGGTGGCGAATCTGGCGCGTGTCACGACTTCGTAGCTGTCCCGATGAATATTTATGTCGAAGTGGATTTTCGGCAACATTTCAAGGGTTCTTGCGACCGTAGACAGCTGGTGACTTAATCACGTTTTGGGGTGCTAATATTCGACCGGTTTATATTAATTATTTGACAAATCATCGTGGCAGCATAACGAAACTTGTTGCAGACTGCAGGACTTAAAACATCGCCTGATAATGGCGAGACACTCAGACAATAATGCAAACCTAGGTGAGAGTCAACAAGACATCATGAATTAAAAAGATGCAGCTTGCAGCAAAACAGAAAATGCTGTACAAACGCATAACCCTAAAAGTGTGACTAGCCCAGTCAACTGTACTCAACTGAACATGACGTCGTAATTTTAGTTTTCTTTATTCCTTTCACTTGTAACATAATGATTACAAGCCGTCTTACAAATCGTACAATCTTGAGCTTACATTTTTAATGATCTGCCTGTGCTTAGGCGCTAAAACGTTGGAGATGCCATACTCAACGTGGGGGAGGCACCTTGGACATTTGGGGGGGGGGGGGGGGGGCGGGGAGGGCGAGAAGGGACAGTGGCCCACGCAAAATGATACAAAGCGACACACTTGCCAAAAAGCGTCGTAGTCCCACTTCATCCGAGGACCATTTAAACCTGCAGCCATTCAGCGCTTTTAGTCTAAAGTTTTCTGAAGGCCATGTCCGATGCCAATCGGGGAGTCCCTGCAGACGTTCCTGCCTGTCCTCGATACTGAGCCAATGTTGAATATCGAGCACCTCCGCTACCTCGAACACCACTCGTCCGACACCAGTGTTTGTCGAGGCGTACAGGGATTTCCCCATCAGCCGAATTTCGTTGACGAACTTGCTGTTGAGCTCCGCGATGAATTAGGCCTTGCATCAGCCCAGCTTGCTGTCACCCGATAGTTTCACTGTGTCACTTACGCCTGCGTCTATGCAGGGTTCATGCAGGCATTCCATACACGTTTGCAATTTCCGCGTTGATTTCCACCGGCGCAACTTGCAAAGTGCTCGCTCCGGGTTTGCATCGCTGCAGCTCATGCCAGAAGATTTCCTCGCACCACCCACGATCTGTAAGGATGACCTGACCACGAGTCATGCCCATCGGGAAGGCCGTGCGTGGAGATATGAAACCGAGATACACTCAAGGAGATGGCATTCCTGGACGAAAAAATGCTGAGCTGCCATGACCTATCAGACACCCCGCGCCGATCCGAGCAGGTCGGGCAGGGCCCGGCGGGCGGTACGGGCGGTGGTGGCGGCCGCACCGCCACCGCCCCAGCCGCCGCCCGGGCGGTGCCGGCGCCGCCCGCCGCCCCGGCGCGCTGCGAGCCCCACCTGGCGGTGGCGGCGGGTGTGCCGCTCCGTCCAGGCGCGGCAGTCGCGACGCGGAGAGAGTGGCGGGCGGGGGACGCGCCGCGACGCGGAGGCACCACGGAGGATCCGCGCGAGGTCCGAGCGACACGCGCTGGTGGAGACGAGCTCCAGGTGAGGCCGCCGGTTGGGACCCGGGAGCGAGTTAGTTTACCGGGGCTTTGAGTGGGCGGTGGGTTGTCAGATTTAGGTCGCCGTGATTGGTCAGTTACGCCCACTGTGGCAGTTGCAGTAGGTGTTTATGGTCGGCTTGTAACATCGCGTGCCATGAACCCGCCCGCTCAGTCGCCGGCTCTCTCCGTCGACCGAGTTACTCGACGGTGGTCAGGATTCATGACCCGGCACGACCAACCCCATGCCGACGGCGACACGGACAAAAGGCCCCCCAGGGACCCGTGAAGTGCAGTGATGACAGCTACAGATCACCGACGCGGCGCTGAGACTGGGCAGCCAAGCGGCGCTGTGGCACGAGGCTGAGACGGCGGCGTCTGACCCGTAGCCAGGCGGCGCGGCGCTGAGACTGGGCGGCCAAGCGGCGCTATGACACGAGGACGAGACGGCGACGCGCCGCACCGGGAAGGAGACAGCCCCGCAGCCAAAAGCCCTGCTTCAGTACAAGCGTGCGGAGTGGCACCCAAGAGACGCTCGTTATCAGATCCAGCGCAGGCCGCAGCGTCCATGTGAAATCCTCATGTAGCGGCGCACGTGACGGAACCCGGGCGAAACCCTGACCTGCGCCGGGGGGGGGGGGAGGCGAGGGGACCGGAAGCCGGACGGACCGGCTCCGACGCCGCGCGGGTGAAAGTGGACATGACCCCGCCGGCGGCGCGCCGAGACAGCGGCCACGCGCGTAGTAAACGTACCGACAGCGGCGGGCGGCCGCTGCGGCGCGAGCACGTACGGACGGTTGGAGGGCGGTACGGGGATGGAGGGGGGGGGGGGGGGGGGGAGCTGTCACGGGCTGGTGTGCAGACATGTGCAGGGGTGAAGTCACCAGACCGGACCAGTTCTTGGCGTGCCGGCAACGAACAGCGGGAAAATCACAGCATCTGCCGTCAGGATAGCGTCATTCGTTTTAGGTGGCACTGGTAGCAGAAGGTAGCGAGCGCACTTGTCACACTCGTACTAAATTTCAGTGGTCACCCGTGACCTCGCCTCTCGTAGCACATCCGTCAGTGATCGTGACCAAAAACGTCCTTCTGCTGCACAAGAAGTCCTTCGGTTTGCGTTTTTAGCGTGGATTCAAGGTTGTTTGGAGGTTGGTTCATTGGTGGAAAAAGCTGTCATGATTCACAGACAACCGGTGTGGGATGGGATATTCTTCAGAATTGACGATATTCATGCCGATGGACTATATTGATACGGACGTGGTCCTTTATGAGTCCCTTGCCATATGCGTCCTCAGAACTGTAAATCACACCAATAACAGGCGCAGGGAAGTTTAGAGATCCACATCCCACCTCCCGTAATGTTGTTAACACAGCTTGCAAACTGAAGCGATGCCGTACATTGTTGTGAATTACTTTGCTATGTCATCTCTCACTCACCTGCCCGTCTCACAGAACTTCCTCTCGCGTCCGTTAGCTCGTAACGAATGCGTCTCTTATGCGACCGCGGCAGTCAATAAGAGCTTGTGGCTGCCACCTGCCATTGTAATTCCGTGCATTGTCCCAAAGTGGGTAACCATTAACTTTGGCCGGCAGAATGAGTGGGGGCTGTCAGGCTGTCAAACTGAACTGAGCCCAGCGATTGGGAAAGTGGTTAACGGGTTTTAGTTTGTATGGGCCTTCGCCAGCGCTTACCCGGGCAAACCTGCACGACCGGTGATGTCTGCACGCACATTGTGTTCCCTGCAAGCGGCTTACAACACAACTGTTGTCGTACCGAGGGCTGTTCAGACAAATCACGACATGAAAAATAACATATCGATGCTCTTTTCGGCTGCGTATTGTTACCGTAAACAACTACAGTTTGACGTCTGGGCGAGAAGACAATATTTTGCACCCGTTCGCATGCTGGTGGTGTTCCATAAGGTAACTTGTCTCGAAATCAGGCTTGAAGACGTAACATTTAGAGACGTTCGAGGTGTATGCTTTCGGCTGAGAGTTCGTAGAGATAGCATGAGAACTGCCCACGTATTTCAGAAAAAACGTGCATTCTTGCTGAAAATATAATTTATTTGTTAACAAGCAATACATGATAAACCAGGTGGAGTGTGTGTATGATGGCTTGAGAAGTGTCTGAACTGACGGAAAATATTCCTTTTGAACTGACAACATGATTGTTCTCTAATTAATTATGCATAACTGATATGATAGTCTGATAAATACGATGGCTAATCCGATTTAGATACGCGTTCTGCTTCAACACCCATTTGAAAGCTGTCTACCCTAGCATTCTTGCACTGTCTAAACCACACCATGCCTTTGTGAACCCTCCAACCGGAAAATCGCAGCGCCCCGCCAGACCCGTGCGCTATCCATCATTCTGCACTTGGTCCCCGGCGGTCTCGCCTCCCCCGACATCCGTCTAGTGTTCTGCACTAGACGTGACCGCCGAGACTTGGTCCCCGGCGGTCCCACCTCTTCCCGACATCCGTCTAATGTTCTGCACTTGGTCCTCGGCGGTCACGTCTCTTCCCGACATCTATCCGGTGTTCTGCATCCTGTCCCCGGCGGTCCCGCCTCCTCCCGACATCCGTCTAGTGTTCTGCATCCTGTCCCCGGCGGTCCCACCTCCTCCCGACATCCGTCTAGTGTTCTGCATCCTGTCCCCGGCGGTCCCACCTCCTCCCGACATCCGTCTAATATTCTGCATTTGGTCCCCGGCGGTCCCACCTCCTCCCGACATCCGTCTAATGTTCTGCATTTGGTCCCCGGCGGTCCCACCTCCTCCGACATCCGTCTAATGTTCTGCATTTGGTCCCCGGCGGTCCCACCTCCTCCCGACATCCGTCTAATGTTCTGCATTTGGTCCCCGGCGGTCAACGTCTCTTCCCGACATCCGTCTAGTGTTCTGCATCCTGTCCCCGGCGGTCCCACCTCCTCCCGACATCCGTCTAATGTTCTGCATTTGGTCCCCGGCGGTCCCCACCTCCTCCCGACATCCGTCTAATGTTCTGCATTTGGTCCCGGCGGTCACGTCTCTTCCCGACATCCGTCTAGTGTTCTGCATCCTGTCCCCGGCGGTCCCACCTCTTCCTAGCATCCGCCCGCCGTTCTGCATCCCCGGCGGTCCCACCTCTTCCCGACATCTATCCGGTGTTCTTCATCCTCTCCCTGGTGGTCCCGCCTCTTCCTGGCATCCGCCCGCCGTTCTGCATCCCCGGCGGTCCCACCTCTTCCCGACATCTATCCGGTGTTCTTCATCCTCTCCCTGGTGTCCCGCCTCTTCCTGGCATCCGCCCGCCGTTCTGCATCCCCCCGGCGGTCCCACCTCTTCCCGACATCTATCCGGTGTTCTGCATCCTGTCCCCTGCGGTCCCACCTCTTCCCGACATCCGCCCGCCGTTCTGCATCCCCGGCGGTCCCACCTCTTCCCGACATCTATCCGGTGTTCTTCATCCTCTCCCTGGTGGTCCCGCCTCCTCCCGACAGCCGTCTGGTGACGGCCCGGGGCACGTGCTCCAGTGACCTGGAGCTTGTTACACTACGCACACGGTCGCCAGGGGCCGGGGCCGGGGCCGGGGCCGGGCCGCGGGCCGGGTACGGCGGACCATCGACCGGGCCGTGCTAAGCTGGGGGTGGGGTGTGTGGACAGAGGTCTTAGTGCCAGGGGAGGATGGGGACGTGACGAAGAAGATGTCAGAAAGCAGGCGCCGGATCTCTCGAAATAGCTTCTGGGTCTTTTCTAGATTGTACCATTTGACGCTGCGAATAGACCATGCGGAAAATTTAGCACGTTAATTTTGTTGCAAATCTGGAACCACCGATTAATTCAACAACCAGCTCATGGGTCCATCAACCGTTAAATGAATGCGGTTAAATGAATGCGGTCCAAACATGGTCAAACCAGTCTGTTCTTGGTGAATATCGGAAGCACTTCCAGGGTTTGGGCAAACCGCAGCAACAATGCAACTATTCTTCTCTCACTGTAGCTATAACTCTAACTCTAGAGTTACTAGAGTTGAGTGACTAGAGTTAAAGTTTAGAGCTGAATGCGCAAGGCGTCGGGACGTCCTGTCCCGATGTACGCATATTCTTCCCTTTCCCCTCATTTTTCATTGCTAACCACGCAATAATTCTGCGAGGCTTTGATCTTAGTATGATCCCCGGTATCCTATGAGAGGCGTGGAATACGTGAGTGTTATTTTAATTACGGCAGTGTTTTTGTGACATGTAGCGTCAGCGGCCACAAACAAAGCGGAAATGTGACAACATTGCAGTCACTCATTTGATGGGGTTGAAATTTAGGAAGACCGAAATAAGACAATGCGCTCGACTCGCCCCATGTAATTTGTTGTGGGTAGCGCTTCCATCGGAAATCCCGATTCTAAATCCCCGACGCGCGTTCAGCGTTATGAAAAGGCGCGAAATACGCGCCCGCGCGTCGCCTGCGTCCGTACGGGCACGCCAGACGCCGTGGTCGCGGCGGGCGAGGACTGGCGGGCGGCGTCGGGATCCCACCACGCCGCAGCCTGGGAACGCGAGGCGAATCGCAGCGCACAAAGGCTTGAGGTGCCGTTTCTTGCGGAGACCACGCGCACGTGAAAGGCCTTAGCCGCCGGGCGCCGTGGGAAAATCAGCGCGGGTTTCCTGCGCGCCATGTTTGCGCCTGCACGGGGGCGTTTCCCCGTAATTAACGGTGTCATTGACGCGGCGGACCGTGGGCGGGGCCGGGGCGAGCCCAGATCGCGGCAGCACCGCCTCATTCCGTTCCGTCAGGATGAAAAGGTCCGTTCCGTCCCCAGCCGCGGAACGCGAGGAGCCGACGGGGCCCGATTCGTCTTCAAGTCATTTTCTTTGATGCGTTTTTGCCGCCCTCGGGCGTTTTCCCAGCGCTGGTGTTAGCCTACCCCCTTTCCCACACCTGCGCCTATCTGGGCACTCCCGCCCACGCCGGCGCTGGAGCCGGAACACACCACCACGTGCTGGCCGACGCGCGTCATGAGCGCGCGGGAACCCTCGGGCGTGCCCCACTCGCTGCCGCCGACCGGCGCCGGCCTAATGACAGAGTTTCCCCGCCGAAACCGGGCGCGCGCAACAGCTGACGGCGGCCGTCACCGTGACGGGTGCACCGGCGGTGCTGCCGCGGCCGGAAATGGTGAGCCGCCGACCCGCCGGTCGCAGTGCTTGGTGTCGCCATTACACCTGGTAATCGCGCCGCTGACTGCCTGCCACGCCCGTCTGCCCGCGCTGTGTTTGCTTTTCGAGTTTGGGGGCGCTTGTAAGCAGCTCTCCATTGTCCTCATTTGGTTTGGTTGTGGCCAAACCCGGACATGGGCGTTCTTTACGGATATTACGACTCCAAGGGCATTTTTCACGCGGGGCACGTGGGTGTCAGAACAAAAGGGGGGAAGGGAGAAATGGTCAGACCACGATTTGTGACGGTTTGATATCAACCCTATCGGGATGCATGGGAGGAACCACCTCAAAAATTGGCTTGCTTTGCCTACCATCAGGCCCTAGGTGGGGTGCAGATGCCTATCAAAACCTGGAGTCGGTCGTTGTCTCCGCCGGCGTCAGCAACCGTCGCCTGTACCATCGGGATGGCCTCTTAACGGGACCCGGGGCACTGGCTTGCCCCGCCGGCGTCCGCCGCCGGCGACACCTCCGCTTCCGCCGCCTCCGGAACACGCCAGCCGGCGGGAGGACGGAGAGCTCAGGCCTGCGCTGAAAACAGAACGTGTGGCGTGTCGGGCGAACGGCCCACCCCGACGTCCCACCACGGCTGGCGAGCGCGCTGCTCGCGCCACGTTCTGGGAACTGACTCCCTCGAACGAGGCTACGGCGGCCGTTCGTGCCGGATCCACCGCTCTGACGGCGTCATTCGATGACGAGCTGGCAAACAAGCGACCACCGGCGAGGCCTCTCATTGTGCGCCGGTGGTTCCCATTTCGCGTGTAAACTGGGGCGACTCCGGCTCAAATGAAATGTCAGTTGACAATGAGTGGTCTTTCTCGTTCAGGCACTAGCCGGCTACCATGAAAGGCACGTGTGCCCGGACTCCGTAGAATGGAGGCTTGCTGAGGAACGATCAGCGCGCCTGATTCCTTTCATTAAGTGGGTCTCCAAAGCCTGCTATTTGTCCTTACCAGCTGGGAAAGGCTTACATGCTGTCTGACGGCAAGCAGCACCCGGGTGTGCGTCGGTAATGACTTGGGTCAGGGGGTCGCCACGTTCCAACAGCTCAGCAGCGTGACCAGCCTGTGACCGGATCCGTGATGGGGTCTGGGGCGAGGGAGGGGGGGGGGAGGGGCGTGACCGCAGCGGGGCGGGCCGCCCCGGCCATCCGCCTCCATTTCCGGTCAGCTGATCCGCCAGGGCCGGAACGGCACTGGTCCGCGGTGAGCTCGCACAGAATCGTTCGCTCTGTGTGTGTGTGTGTGTGTGTGTGTGTGTGTGTGTGTGTGTGTGTGTGTGTGTGTGTGTGTGTGTGTGTGTGTGTGTGTGTGTGTGTGTGTGTGTGTGTGTGTGTGTGTGTGTGTGTGTGTGTGTGTGGGTGTGTGTGTGGGGTGTGTGTGTGTGTGTGTGGGTGTGGGTGTGTGCGTGTGTGTGGTGTGTGTGTGTGTGGGTGTGGGTGTGGGTGTGTGTGTGGGTGTGGGAGTGTGGGTGCGCGCGCGCGCGTGCGTGCGTGCGTACGTGCGTGCATGCGTACGTGCCTTGTGCTTGTGCGTGTGTGCGCGCGTGCGTGCGTGCGTGTGTGCCTTGTGCGTGTGTGTGTGCGTGTGTGTGTACATACATACATGCGTGCGTGCGTGCGTGCGTGCTGCCTGTCTTGTGTGTGTGTGGGTGTGTGGGTGTGCGTGTGTGCATGCATGCATGCATGCATGCGTGCGTGCGTGCGTGCGTGCGTGCGTTGCGTGCGTGTGTGCCGCGAGCGCCATCGCAGCGGTCGCATGTTACGAACACGCTACCTTCCGCTCACCGTCCCGTCTCCTCACAAAACAGACGCCGTTCGGGACAGCCTTAGTGAATCCCTTCTTGTGACCAGTCGTGTTCGGCTTCTTGAGTCCGGTCAAACGCTCCTTGGTCGTCGCACTCTACTTTGGGTTCTAATTGGCTAAAACTCTAATTGGCCGCGCTGGGCCCGTTCTCTCCGTCGCATTCTCCCTCCCCCCGCTTCCATGTTGCGCTCCAGCATTGGCCGTCGCTGACTTTGACCCTTGCCCCGTTGTGAAACCCCGACGCACTCTCACTCTCCCAGCGCTGGGAGGCGTTTCCCCTGCTACCATGCAATGCGCCGCGTCGCCGGCGCCCGCCGCGGTCTGTGCCTCTGCAGTAACGCGCGCCTCGCCCGCAGCCCCGGCCGCGCCGCCCTCCGACCTCGCCGCTGCCGCCGGGAGGCAGTCGGAGCCGACGCCCGACGCCGACGACACGGGCGCCGGCGGCGGAGCGACGGCCGACGCGGACTGACGCCGTCCCCCGCGGGGACGCGGCCGGCAACGCCGCGGCGTCACGCGACGGGACCGGACGGCGGCGTCACGGGCACTGGCCGTGACGGCGGCGTCACGGGCTCCGTTCCGCGACGGAGGCGTGACGGCGCGGTGGTGACCCGCGCGGCGCGTGAAGGGCGTCACGTCGCGTGTGTGGCAAGTGGTCGTGAGCGGCGCACGGGCCGCGCGGTGACGTCACGACCAGGACCGTGAGACCTCGGCTGGAGCGCCGACGGACTCGTGATCGGCGGCTCTTCACCGCGCTCTCTGCGATAGCCCCGTCCCCTGGCGCGGCCCACGCCTAGTCCGTGCGTGACGCCTGCTGCCGCCCTCACGAGGGGCCCGCCGCCATCCCGACCATGGTGCTCCGCGGCAGCATGGAGCATGATGACCTGATTCGGGAAATGCCGCTGATCGAGAAGCTGTCGACGCAAGAGCGGCTGAAGCTGGCGCGCCGCCGCCGCAAGGAGCAGCTGCGCCGCTTCTTTGCGCGCGAGAAGGAGGCCGGCAGCAAGCGCCACAAGGGCGCCGAGAACCGCAGCCAGCGGCGCCGCCAAGCTGACGCGCGCATTCACTTCGTCGACAGCGTCATGCTGCTGGAGGCGGCGGCGCGCAGCGACATCGATGAAGGTGAGTGATCTCTGCTGACCCTGGCAGCGCTGGGGGCGAGAGGGATTGTTTTGTTACCCGTGCTGAATTTGGGGACTTGTCAGGGAATTCGACCCGGGTAAAATTGTACTCCGGATTTCATGCTTGAAAGGATAAACCCGCGAGGGCTTTCTGTGTTTAAACCACACAATCTTGGTTTAGACTGAGTAAGGAGTACCAGACGTGTAACAGATTAATTTACATCATTTAGCCAGCCATCACAAACGATTTTCTTACGAACGTCTCACCCACGTTACTCAGACACTCCAATCCAATCCGCACAGACACTCCAATCGCAAGACCGTCCAATCGCGCCTCGTTTCACATGTGCGTGTGCGTCACTGGAGCTTTACGATGCACTCAGCTGCTGAGGCTATATGGCGTCGCCTGCCTCTCACCCCGGCCGGAAGGGCGAGCACCGCGGGGAATCTTACCCCGTCCTTTGGTTGCTCAGACGCATGTCATATGTGCTCTCATTACACAATCGTCTTGCAGGCCGCATGCGCGCCAACCTTGTCTCCAGTCGCGTCTCTGGACGCCGGGGTCGGGCCGGAGACGTCCCCAGGACCATTGCTCGGGAGTCTCCCATGCGGCCACGCTGTAGCTGGGAATTTCCGCCTTTCTCAGGGTTCCCTCGGAGGCATCTTTGCTCTATGGGCCCTCCAGCGCTTGACTGGCTATTGCATGGCGCGAGGCGATAGTGCCTGCGTCGTCAGTGGATTGCCCATCTGTTCCGAAAAATGCTCGCGAAGCAATAAGTGGCCAATGATGCTGCGCGTCAGACCCCGTTTGTTGCTCATCTCGAACCGATTTGGCAGATATGGAAGAGACAAGAAATCCATGCTGATTGGTAGTTTCTGGAAGTGTGGGCTGAGTGAAAGGGAAGGGTAAAAACCGCGAGGCTGAGGTCGAGAGTGCATGTTGGCTTTACTACAGTGCATGCGCTACGGTTGGCGTTTCATGCATTCGCGTACATGGTCAAAGATTTGTACCAATTGTACTCAGAAGCGTCGGGTATTTCGGCACGGCGCAGCACTCGATACCTAGGCTGCCAAGACCCACCGCATCGAATGGAAAGTCAACATAACAGAACAGAAGACTGTCAAAAATTGGATGAATTTTACTAAGTCTTTGCTACTTAGATAATTAGCTTTTGTTTGTGCCACTCAACTCAAGAACTTACCTTACTCAAGAATTTCATGGAGATATACTAGAGGATTTTAAAATACAGAGTTGTTACATTTGTGTCGAAACAGGTGTGTAAAAATGTGAAATAGGAAAGATTGCTAGAAATGAGGATCCACAATATTTTGTGATTTAAATCCTAGCGTCCTAGCATCCAGCTCTCTAAGAAAACGTTAGATAAACGTGCTTCCCCTCCCCCTCCCAGGGTTGGACCCATGACCTTGCTGAAGGCTTTTGAATAGAGGTAACAACATGGGACGGCTCAATACTCAGGCAACGTGCAGACCCAAAGGATAACACCCCCTAAACTGCAAGCTTAGACCAGATAGATGAACAGCTCGAGAAGCTCACTTAAGACAGATGGAAAGCACATTTAGCAGTTCTTCAATGCTTTCTAAATCCGCATTTATTCAATGCGTGCTGAAATGAGTAAGTCAAGACATAGACTCCAAAGCATGGACGCAGCAAAACTACTTAATGATAAACAAAGCTAATCGAGGCGGTGTTTAATAAGAAAAACATGAAAAAGTTAGATAAGGCCAGTTTTGCCCAGAGATGCCAATGCCAGCATGCAAAAACTGCCTTCTTACTCGTCCTCGTATATGCAAGGGGATACACATACGTCATCTCAGACCTGGTTGGGGAAAAGTACTCCGACCAAGAATATCTAAATCAAAATTCGCGCACTGGAATAACGCACAGCCTGACAAGGACTTCTTGACCCGCGCGCTAAGAGTGACGCTTTCGCTTACCTTTTGGTTGTGAAGAATCATTGCTAAGAAAATTCCACCAATGTGTAATTTTTGGTGTCTTGAAATGCGCGCCAGACCTCGTTTTTGTCAATGCGTGGTAGACCGGGTTTCGCTAGGTCATGTAAAAATTCAGTCTCAAACGCTACGGTAGGTTCCAATTCTGCAAACTATTTAGCATCTAGATATTTCTTGACCTCTTGACTCCCTTTCAATGACAATTCATCCAGGCATGTGCCGTAAGATCATTGCAGGTAAAACCAGCATTCCCTGGCCCCACTGGCTAGGTCACTCCTAGGTCAATATTCCACTTCGCTGTTTTGTGAGTGCCATAACGACACATGATGAAAATGAAGGTTTTCCGTTGAATAGCGTAATTTCCAACTTTGGTATTCGATGACGCTAAGCTACTTGTCATTTATGGAGTCCCTACAGTACTTGCGGCAGGTACCGTCATGAAACAACGTCAGGACATCCTCGACCAGATTACTGTTATTCCACGTCCCCAATGTGGGAATGGAATGATACAACTATGGTGCATTGCATGCTATCACAGGCAATGCAGGCCCATGTTTTGTAGGTCTCATGCGCTCCTTGTAAGCTTCGTTTTTATCCAAAACCCCGATCCATCCGTGCCCTCGTCACTAGCTAGGCTTCATTTACCTGTTAATAGCTCGTTCCCTCTCCCAGGAATCACACATTTATCGCGCAATCATGCAAGGCATGTTCTGGAAAGCCAGGACAGCAGTTGTTTGGTCGTTTATCGGGGCATCTTATATGCTGTTTAATGTATAATTCAATGTGAGGTGTGTAATGTAGCCGGTAGTCTTCTTATCGAATCCTGGTGATGATAGTTGATGTATTTTATAACCGTTTGATTATTTATTTTTTGCTGATGCGGATGAGACTATTATTGCCCCCCCCCCCCTTCCACTCGGGCCCGCCCGGGAAGGGT
>NW_023596818.1:11885122-11892672 GCF_011947565.3 Pollicipes pollicipes
GAGTTGGGCAACTCGGTCAGAGGTGCCGTAGCGACAGGGCTGAGTGTGTCGCTTGGCTGGCTAAGGAGCGGCGCTGTACGCTACGGTTGAAGACGGCAAACAGTGGAAGGAATGACATATCTGTGCACGTCTTTCGACCGTGAGCCTGTCTATCGAACGTTTTATCGATTAGTCTAGCTGCCTGCGATTTTGTTCTTCGTATATTTGCACCGAAGCTTTGTTATCGTGCTTCGATAAGTCACGATGAATGCAACCGAAAACAAACACTTATTTTGACTCTGTGGCCAAAGGGCACCGCAATGCGGTGCTGCTTTGCGTCGTAAAAAACACGATTTTTGCCTGAGTTTTTAGTCACACTCTCTGCGTCAAAGGTTTTGGCATCTCACCTGAATCCCCATCGTCTCCTTCTGCCAGCCACTCACGCTCTCCGTCTCCATTCGTCTGCGCTGTTTTAATTTTGGTATTGACGGTTAGACATTAGCACCAGTACGATCTGGACTCGCTCAGGTATCCGCGGGTATTCGCTCAACATGAAGACGGCGAAAACTTGGCAGACGAATCACAACGGAAACAGTGCATGCTTGGAAACGGAAGTCTACCACACCAGCTGTGGATATTCTACGAAACTAATCTGGCATATTCTACGACACTAACCTGAAACATTGTATCACACTAACCTTGAATATTTTACCATATTAGCCTCGAAAATTCTACCACACTAACCTGGAACGTTCCACCACACTAATCTGGAACATTCTACTGCACTAGCACTGAACAGTCTATCACATTAACCTCGAACATTCTATCACACTGATCTGAAACATTCTACCACATTAGTCCGGAACAGCTCCCGCAGTGTTCTGCATAGCGCTTATTTATGTAACTTCTTTCGTCCGCCCGATCCCTTCCTTGCCTTGATGTGCGGCTCCTAAGACGGCGGGGATTCCACACTTTGCATTTCCATAAATAGCGCGGCATTCCTGTGTCACTCCCCTGGTCCTAAATACGGCAGCCGCCACCGCTATCCTCAGCAGCGAGGCGAGACTTGGCTGCCAGCTTTCCATCACCGCTGCTGCCGTCGCCAGCAAACAACCACAACGCCCTTCATTGCGGCATGCTATCTACGTCCTGATTGGCTGTCCAACACAGGTTCCGACCGACGTGCTGTGCACTGAGCTCTCCGGGGTATGCTGGGCAGACGTAGCGTTGGAAGTCTCCCAACACTGCCGGCGCGTTGGGAAGCACCGGAATAAGTGAAAGATGCGGCTTTGCTTGCTGACGTGTGCGGAGCTTGATAGAGGCACCGTTGGTCAAGGAAGGAAATTTCCAGTCCCATGCGCGCGTGCCATCGGCTTATTTTGTATTGTAGTGTGTCCGTGATATTATTAAAGCCTGCACCTGCCATCAAGCAACACTACCACGAAGTGTGTTTCCAATGCGCGTATTATGATCTTGAACATGCATACTTCAGTTATGATCGAGCTAGAATGTACCGTCGGCAGGCGGTTGGGTGCGATATATGTATGGTTTAATTTGTTGGCGAGGACTGATCGTGAGAATTCATATCGTTAGTTCCCTGCAGATATGTTTCTGCGGCTCACGCGCTCTTGATTACGCGTCTCCCTTCCGCCAGTATGGCTGATCCATGACTCCCCACTGGCAGTAGCCTTCAATTTCAGTAGTTGAATTTACATCGCCGTAAAACGTTATGCGTGCTGAATTGCCTGTGAAATATTTCTTGGGAAGTGACGCGCCACGCGCATAATTCTCCGTGGTCCGTGGTCTCCGTGGTCTCACAGGATGACGGAGTGCGGCGTTGCAATGAAATTTATTTTGTATATATATATATATATATATATATACACATATAAGCGTGCATCATGAGCATCATAAGCATGCTCCCACAATGCGACAGTAGTTGTGAAATGGCTTCTGCGTCGTTGGCTGGACCTGGTAACTACCCTTATTGCAGAAATCTGGTCATGTCGCTCGTGTTCTTCATCGCATTTATCAAGTGATCACTCATTTGTAGGTCAGCATAGAATAACGGGATGCAGTCTATACGGTGTGCAAAGGCGCCATATAACAAAAATGTTGTGCACCGTACGCTTCTTGTGATTAAAGACGTAAGTGACATCTTAGATATTCATTGCCCCCAGAATTTTGGCCAACATGCCATATATTCTCGCCAACGTAATAAGTTAGATGAAACCTTTGTGCTCTACGTTTGCGTAGTATTTTAGCTGTCCGCGACGTACATCGCTTGCGGCAGCACGCTCTTAAGAGCTGTGCTTAAAACTTGCGGGGCTCACTGTGAGCGTTACTCAAGGACACGGAAACAGGTTACGCTTCCTTTTGGAGGAAGCAGTTCGGGGAAACGGACGTGGGCGTGTTGCTTCGCTGCGTATAAGGAGCTGAATGGCGCCCGCCATGGCGCCTGTTGTATGCCATTGCCAACGTGTCCGCTATCTGCGAAAGAATGCGACGCGACGACCCGCTGGGCCAGGTCATTGTTGAGCACGCTCACCGGGCACCTTCGGGGAAATAAGCGGTGTGCGGAAAGTCTACATGCACATGTCCTGCTGTGTGTCGATGCATTTCGGTTTAGCAGGAGGTCAGTGAGCCTTTGCAACGATGGTTATCGCGACGACGGTGTTTCCTGTGCATTGTGAGATCGCGTGCGTAGCCGTGTGTACCAGATCGGACTTTTGCATATGGTTTTCGATCGTTGGTGTGCACTCAGTAGTTGGGGCCTCTTATTCTGTTAGAGCTGTCACTAGTGGTGATGCATGCAGCATATGCCGTAGTTGCCGGTTGAGCAGCCTGTAGTCGTTTTCCTCATCGGGAAGAGACGACCGAATTGTTAATCTATGCGGTGGGCGCAGCAAGTAGGAACTGCGCGAGCAGAGGCCATGTGCCGTTATGAATCGGGAGGGTTCGTCGGGTTCGTTACGCATGCTGTGAAGTTGATCAGCGCACTGAACCCGGCTCAGCTTACACAGGTTGGGTGGTTTATCTCAAGTGAAGTATTCGCCAACGAGGACGAAAAAAGATATGATGAAGAAAATCCTTGCTGCTTCTTTCAACAAAAAGTCATAGAAAAAAGTCATAGAAAGTCAGCATGGTCTTACAAGCCTCAACCCATTCTTCTTTTTTGTTTTGCCCACTTGCGTCATCAGCACGGAAGCAGCTTCGTCGTCGCAGACTTGGTCTCGGCGGAGCCCTGGAGCGATGGCGTTTCTTTCAGACGCCCCGCATGCCGCTCGCCCTCTAAATCACGCCATGACACACCATCTGCCGCTGCCTGCCAGCGGTGCCGCCTGAACAACCGGGGCCCAGCTCCGTGCCGCTGACGTCCTCGGCTCCGAACGCAGCTCATTTGTTACTAATGCGACGGCATTCGGTGTGCAGCGGAGCGTACGCTGGTCTCATCAAAGACCTTGCCATTTGTCAGGAAGCTGATTGGAAATGATTGGGATCACATCGAAACCGTCTGAGCGCGTCGATGTAGACGCTAGCAAATGTTAACGCAGATTTGTCAGCCGTCGTCACCGGGGTCAGTTTCGTGTTCGTCTTTTTTTAGTTCAGACGAATTCTGTCCTGTCTGAAGAGCCTGCTACTCCAGATTCTTCATTAGGCTAATCTTATCACACGGCTTATAATATTATCACACAACTAGGCTAATATTATCACACGGCTCGTTTCAAACCGACGATTTATTGAGGAATTTTGAGAATGTTGAGAAATTTGAGAAAAATGCTGATGGTTACGCAGGCACTTGAATGCACATATCTACTTGCTTCTCGAGGCATTACGTTGCCGAGGTCTAATACAGCCTCATCATATGTGGATCCTTGCTAGATTTTGCGAAGCCGCAATTCATCTAGTACCAACGCATCATTTTCGGACTTTTCTCCGGTGTGCATCTCGCCGCTCACGGATGTTTGCGTCTATTTTTCCACACACGGGATGGCTGATCGCGCGTCCATTTCACTACGCCGCCTTCGAGGAAATTCAGAGAGCGCACTTCAACTGACATGACACACTGATGGAGGCCGGCATTCCCGGAAAAACACGCGGGCCTTGCGGTGGCGCGGGGCCACCATTTGCCCCGCGGCAGGTCTCAATCCGGGGCTCTCCGCTGTCAGAACCACATCGCCAAACAGCGGCTGTCGCTGCCTGGGCGGCTCGCTGGGCTCTGGGAGGGCTGGAGTCACGACGGCTGCGTGTGCGCCCGTCGGCCGCCGAGGGTAGACCCCGAGTCTAATCGATACGGCGCCGGGGGTGGGCCCGATGCCCCGCACGCGAGTCCGTGCAACTTCACTGTCGACGAAGCCTTATTTCGCTGCGAGGGCTGGCTGGGTGCACGGGGGGTCCAAAGGACGAGCCTTGGGGACAGGGGTGGGATCGGGGTAAAGGCTGGACATGGATGAAACGGCGAACACCGCGTGCGTTCGGCTTCTCAGAGCCCCACGAACGTTTGCTTTCGCAAGCCATGTTATTGTCTCTTACGTGTAAGGCTTACGACAGCGAATGGTGATCTATTCGAAATAAGATTGTTTCAACGCTATCTTCGTCTGCGAGCTACGCCGACTTCATGCATTATTTTTGCGTCCACATTCCAAACCAAAAGAGCGAGAGATCTGAGACCTAGTCAGTTACCCTAAAAATTACTGCGTTATCAGTTATCCAAATTTCTGCTTCCAACAGTACCCGACATGTTGCCAATAATTTGTTTTGCTTAAGTCATCTCAGACCGTTCCACTGGCCGCCTACATCGAGCGTGGCATCCATGGTTCGCTAACTACGCCGAGCCAGCGTTAGAGCGGAACAAGTCATGGCACGGTCTCTTGCAACAATATTGATAAAATTTCCAACGACGCGGGCCGCATAAGGACTGCCATAATTCGATCCAGAGGCAGTAAAGGACGTGGTTCGAATCCTTACTGGTCCACATGCGGTGCGTTATACCAGTTATGTAATCAATGAACCTCACCAGAAAGCCATCTGATCTTTCAAAGAGTAGACGCATTCTGGCAACATATCATCTGCGCAGAGAGCAATGCTGTGTGTGCGGAAATAATGCCAGGCGGTCAGATGCAGGAACCGCAACAAATATCCTGTAGTTGAGCAGTCAGGTAATGTGGCCAGGGCTTACTCGTTGTCTGATTATCAGTTGATGTCGATGGCTGGGTCATATCTCTATAACAGGTTTTTACAGTTGTTCAGGTTTCTGTGCTGTCATTATCTATCTGTGTTTAAAACAGTATTCTACACATGAATGATTATACGTAACTTGGGCGGATTCGGGTGTCATAAAAGGGTAGTCACGCATTCTATGTTAGTACCTGATGGTGCATACCGGCACGAGATGTTTTTGACGGAAGGTCGGAGTATTCATCAAATCTCCCTTTTACTTGGCATCCTTACATCCTCCACTGATTGATCGATCTTAGTGCAGTTACATTGGCAAAAAAGGGACGAAACTTATCTCTTTTTATTATTTAACGTTAAACGAAATCTAACGACAGTGGTATGAAGTGTTTGATAAGGGACTTCCGAGCAAAATGAAAGCTGCGAATAAAAGTAACGAATTCTTGACGTTCTGAAATATAAGCACGTTATTAAATCAAGTTAGCGTTTAGCTTTTTGCAAACAGAACAATGAGTAAATTCTTCGTATTGTGTCGACATAAACCTCAGTTTAGCACCAAACCCAGACATTCATTTGAGCTACAAATCTGTTTGAAGGCCATTAGGCTGACATTCTGACAGTTAAGCGTTTCGCAGCGGAAATAAAGTGCACTATCGTTGCATTGTTGTCACATATTGCAATCCTCCGGTAAATCAGTTTCTGTATCATTTCAACACTGCACCAACGCTACACGGGCTTGTCAAATAGAATATAGATTTAAGTTTTTCTGCGTGGTCGGTAGTCTGGATGAACCAGACAATGTTTACAATCTTTCAATGTTGCCTTGACAGGACGGTTCAGCCCCGCAAGCAAGCACTGAATCTACAGGCTGTAAGAGCTTAACCCAATTTAAGCGAGCGGCTTGGCCGCGTCTTCTGAGAATTACGGTGTTTGCGCGGAATTTCCATCGCATCGGACGAGCCGTTTGATACAAAGGTTTGCCCCCATTAGGCCGGCCGCCAAAACATGCCTTTTCTCGCGCCAAGCTGCATAAAGGCCTGATTGACGGTCGCTGATTTTTGCTGCTACGTAGGCACAAGCTCACAGCTTCCTTCGCCGAACAGAGGATAGGAGCTTAAAGCCAAGAAACCGCCGACGTTTCGGGAAGCCCTTGTCCTTCACCGATTGTTTTTCCGGTTCCCTTAGCCACGGGGTGTCGGATCCAGGTGTGCGTACGTGTATGTGTGTGCGTGGGGGGGGGGGGGAGGGATAATGTTCAGAAACACGGAAAACAGGATTTCTCTCTTCAGGAGTGGTTTTCTGGTAAAATTGCCACGTTGTGATCCAGGTACCCTAGTTGCTTAGGTCCATGTGCGGCATTTAAAACATTCCCACCAATAGCTGATATTGGACCCATCTTGATGTGAACATGAAGCCAGAGGTGGAAGCTCTGGCCACACTGGGGTAAGCCGTGTGCTGAATATCGTACCTTGGATTCATTGGTACGCGCTAGGTGGCACCTGGCACCGACCACACATCTTCTGGATCTTCTGACAATGTCGGTGTAAAGAAGCGCAAACGCAAGAAGCCTTACGGTAAACATTGCGACAGTAGGCTAAGTCATGTACCACCATTCAATTTTCGCATGTTTATTCGCTGTGTTGTGGTATGAAGTCATAGGTTTCAAGAGCACAGCAACTGCGGAGGTTGTTCATTTCGTCAAAATAACGGTGTATCAAGGTGCTTGCACAAGAGCATGGAACGATCCAGTGGTACGGTTTAGTGCATCTTGCACGTTCACATTTCTTCATGGGTCGTGCCATGTTATATAGGTGAGTACCCTCGCCGTTTAACACTGAGCACTTGCGGGCCCGTGAACAATGTTGCAATGAAACAGATGCGGAGATCTAAGAACGCCCCCACTCCACCTGGAATACACAAACTCCTGCAACCTGCGGTCAGAACCGCCGAGCTTCTGATGGCGGCCGCGGCTGTTGGGCGGCGCCACCTGTCTGCGGTGTCCACGTCGCCGCCGTGCAGGGTCTCAGCTGCGTAGGAGGCCCGATCGGATGCGGACCTGTCACGGCACACCTCTCCAGGTCAGGGGTGCAGAGGATCGGGTGGATGGGGGCGACGGGCAACGTGAGTCATTTCTGCGAACGGGGATCCACGCTGCCAGGCCGTGCCCTACTCCGCCTTTGTGCGTCGTCCTTGATCAGCAGCAATGTTGACCTCTGTGTGTGTGTGGCCGCGGTGCCATTCATTCTCGACATCAGCAGCAGCTGCATCTGCTGGCTGCTTGCAGATAAATCGACGGGAATGAGGCGGGCCACAGGTCTGTGATGGTGTTAACGCCTCGAGCAGATGCGATTTGGTCGATGTTCCACGGCATCCTCCTCCTTGGTCAGCTGGCGACG
>NW_023596818.1:11893672-12013672 GCF_011947565.3 Pollicipes pollicipes
GGGGGGCCTCACGTTCTCTCACGTCGAACTGTTTCATCATGTAACGATTATTCACGATCACAGCGTCAAGCAGTCATCCGGAACATGTGTGGGCACACAGACGACTTGGAACATTAAATGTGCATGCAGAAAGCAGTGCACACAGACGACTTGGAACATTGAATGCATGCAGAAAGCTGCGCGATGCCTGTCTAGAGAAGTCTGACCCGTCCGTATCAATGTACAAGTTAGGTCACCACTTATCACGACCTTGGAACGAGGGAGTCTAAGCATAGTACGGTGGGGCTGAGTTTGCAGCGTGTCAAAGCCATTCTTCAGAGCTGCCACGTCCCGTCCCGACAATCGCCCTACCACTGATAGCGCAAGATGCTGGCCGCGTCTCTCCGCCCCAATATGTAACCAGAAGGAAGCAACTTGAGAGCGATAACGTACCCGTCAGTTCGGTCCCGGCCCAGCAATGCCACGCCTTTTTATCCATTTTTATAAGGTTGTGTACCCGGTAGACCCGGTATCAGGAGAAAAGCGATAACGGCCTCAACGCCCCGCGTATCGGTGTTCAGCCAATCAGCATCGCCCGCCGGGGCAGCAGCACTCTGCATGGTCCGATAAGGATGGCCCCGGTCGCCCGTGAATCCGGACAATCCAGCGTGCCCGGGTAGGTTAATTTGGGGGATCCTGAACGGCCGAGTGTCCCGTGGCGGGTTCACAGGTGAGCCTCCGACGAGAGCGTAGAGCCCCAAGCAAGTGACAGAGAATTAAAGGGTCTCTAGACTGATGTCGAGGGGCCATGGGCATGTCGCGAGTTTGTCGGGAAGTTAACCGAGATCAACGTGAAGGGCCCTGAGCGACCGAGAATTCCCCGGCAGGTTAACATGTCAGGCTCCGAGCTACAGCGTAGAGAGCCTTTCGGGCGAATCAGAAGAATCCGTGGAAGGCCCTTGATTGACACGAGTGCCTCGGCACGCTAACAGTAAGGGCCCCAGCAACAGCGCAGGGCCCTCCGCGAAAATGTAAAGAAATCGGTGTCAACGTAGGAGGCCCCTTACTGATCGGATTGATCCTGCAGGTGGACACATAAGGCGCCCAGAAACAGCGTAGGGCTCTGGACAGTGTTATGAACCTAAACACGAGCTCAGGTGGGAGTCAAGGCGATCCCTTCCGAAGGTTTTTTCCGGAATGGTTTCCGAACGGCGCGGTGTAGCCGCGCCAAATGTTTCTTAGCTGTAGATAATTAAATAACGGATCGTTTGGTATAAAACATTAAACATGTCTTGTAAGGTCGTTGACCTATGGCAGGCAAAAATCGGCCAATAGATTTAGCGAAGTAAATTTCTGAGGAATCTTTCAACTGATGCAACGATGGGGTGTTAGACGAAGCCAAACGTTTATGAGATACGCTCTTAGGCAACAAACAATTGAATTTCAGGTATGAAGGCCAGACCAAGCTCAAAACCAACATGTTCTATAACTCTAAGGCTTGCAGTATGGACTAGTTTCTGGTGTTCATTTCAAATTTCTTGATGGCAGGAACCGCGTTATATATCTTCAGTGAGCTTCTTAAAGGTCAGAATAAGTCATTGACCTAAAATGAACTATAAACGACATCTTGTAGGAGCATACTGCCTGACGTAATCTTTGTCGCTTATTCAAAGGCAAAACTCAAAGCAGTCTTGTATGATTTTGGTGACAATTTTCTTCAAAATGTCAAAAAGGTCACTGATATTAAATGAGCATGAAATTTTGCTTAGAACAGGTATATAGGTTCTGTGGGCATCTTGGAGACCGATCTAGAGTTTGACCTTGTTTAGCCTTATTTGGCCCAAAAGTAATGGTCTAAGAACCTCAAAGTTTGGCCCGAGTGAGTTTGCGTACGGATCAACACACCCTGTAAATTTGGTGTCTCTAGCTTCTTAGTTTTTGAGATCTGAGCATTGCTTTGAGATCTGAGCGAAGGGTATCCAACCGGTCACCCGGACGCGTGTTAAAACTCTCCAATCACTACCCTCTTAATCAATGAAGAACAATTGTTGTCTACCCGTGGATTGCTTGCGTTCGCTTGCGATTGTTCTTGGTAGCCCGGAAGCCCAAAGACGTCCGATTTGTTGCCTTTTGTATAAAACGAAACTGCTTCTGTTTAGCCAGCGATGGGTCGTTGGAACCTAAGGGCTCTTGATCCCCAAAGGGACACACGGGGCGGTTATTAGTGGTACAGTTAATTGTATTTGTAGTGCAGTTATACTGGTAGTAAAGTATGGTAGCTGCGGTTATTCTGCGAAAGTTGCATTGGGCACCAACATCATATGAAACCCTGGGTTTTGCACGACACGCTGGACTACACCAAACGCCTATGAGAGGCTATGACTGATCCATCTTGAACTTCACGAACCTTTGCTGATTGGGCTGTGAGCAGGCAGACAAAAGAACCAAAGTCCAAGGTCGTAAAAGACAAAACGGAACCTTTTGGTACTTGAGTTACTGGAGTTTTCTCCTAAGCATCTCCGTTCCCCGTACATGGTAGGATAACATGAAATCATTTACCACATGAAGCAGTCCTGTCCAGTGCGGTTTGAGGAAGATGGCTGGTGAAATAGGCAAATCGACACGCATGTTTAAGATAGCATAAAAGTAAGCTAAGCACCGTGAAAAGTGGGAGGACCAAACCCTTGGCTCCCCTGTTCCTAGCCCCATTGAGCAGAGGCTTAGATGGGTGTGCACCCGATGCACTGCACCGTTTTTTGTGCACCCATTTTTTACACCTGCTACCGCTGCCAACGGCTCTCGGCCAGTGTGTGAATGAACAATGTCGATCCGCGTCGTTCAGAGAGCGAGAAAATAAAACCACCGGTTTCTCGCCGTCTGACATTATTTGGCTAAGAATGCAAGGGGGATCTACGCCAATGATTCACCATGGTCATCTGCTGACAGCACCACCTCGCGATCAAGGTCAAAGTGTGCCGACACAGTAGGCTGTAACAGCAAGCGTTTCCCCCCGCTCGAGCGCGCATCGTTCAGCATCACTCCAACGCCAGCGCTGGTCCTGGCGCAACAGCGGTGCAGCGCCGCCGCTCGCGCGGCATCACAGCGTTATCCATTATATGTCTTATCAGTCTGCACGAGATTGTTAAAGATAGCGCTGGCACACACTACTCAGCCGACAGGCGACCAGTGCGTCTACAGACGCGTGTGTGGCCCGTCTGCCGAAGGTGAGCCCGTCCGCTTGTGGCCCGAGGTTGGGATGAGGGCTGAACCACGCGCTTTAGGAGCGTGGTAAGTCCCTGTCTTGCGACCACACCCTGTGATGTGCGGTTCGTCTGCCGAAGGTGAGCCCGTCCGCTTGCGGCCCGAGGTTGGGATGAGGGCTGAACCACGCGCTTTAGGAGTGTGGCAAGTCCCTGTCTTACGACCACACCCTTTGATGTGCAGCTTACGTGCGAGGCCAACTTCAGGGGCGAACGACTGGGAAGGCAGGGGCTCGTGACGCACGCGGGGGCAGGGCGACGACGACCTGAATCGTCCCTCGCTCTGACAGACTGTCGAGTTCAGTGACCCTGGGGTAGAACGTGTGGTTTGAAATCAGAAAACGACTGCGGGACTGATCGCAAAGGCGGTGATGCGATGACTTCAGGGGTGTCAATTTTGGGAAATGTTTGGGAGGCCGAGACGATCTCACACTCCTTCATTTTGTTTTCAACGGATTTAGCCAACTTTATTTCCAAGAGAGGCAATTTATGTTTCCAATTTCGTATCGTTAAAATAGGTCATTTAATTTATGCAGCATAACATCCACGCAGGCGGGTCCAGAAGGGAGGGGAGCACTGGAGACACGTGCCCATTCCATTCGGCATGTGAAGGGGTCCCTCTGTAGGCCGCCTTAGGGCGCCGAAGGCCCTTTGATATAATGGCCATGGGCGGCGGATTGAAGGGAACAGGGATGAGGCTGGTTATGAAAAGCTTCGGTTATTCGCATATTCAAAAGCTGTCCAATTCAATCTCTCAAACCTTTTCGCATCTTATGGCCCGACTTGTGTAAAGTTTATTGCACCGCTTGTCCGCTTGTCAGTTACGATTTATATCTAGCGGTGAGCAAACACGACTCCCATAAACGAGAGGCGCCCTAAGCTGCTCGAAGCGCTGCTCTATACGACCGAAAGGTGCGTTTCGTTTCTAAGGGATGATAAACACCTGGGTACATTTACGGATCCAGTCACGTGGTTTGCGACCAAGCTGATAATTTTCGCGAACAGGACATCTTCCGGCGTGCGGAAATTATTTGTCTGAACTAGTGTCATACCACGTTTTTGAATTAACTATGTCAAAAACAGCAATGATAGCCCGGGGACGGCGCCACAGATTGTGAGCGGGGGTAGAATTTTCCAGGGAGCCTTCTGGACAAAATAGGGCCCGCTTCGCGGGGGGAGGGGGCTCCCGCGCAGTGTCGTATTCACCGGGGAGAGACATGTGCTATCTAGTGTTGTCTAGTGATATATAGCGTGCTATCTACTAGCATGTGCTCTCTTATCAAACTATGACATTTTTTAAAATAAATTTATTCCGAATGGTTTGCATGGGTGACTGGGTTTATAGTACCTGCTAAGCATAGCTTGTTGCGTGCACCGTGAACCCACCACCCAAGTCGCACCGCCCAGTTCAACGGATAATTTCGCCTCCGCCCTTGGGCCAGACAGGAATGCGGAGGGTTTACGTGCCGCACAATGCTGCGACACGGCCGCCCCGGGTCTGGGCCGACATTTGTTAGCCAGTTGCCAGCTGACCTTTTTCATTTCAGTCGGGCCAAACGACGCGCCTGCTCTGAGATTCGTACCCAGTGCCGCTGGATTACCAGTCCAGCATCCTTCCCCTAGACCACAGTGGCGGCATGCATGAACCATATCCCAGTCAATAAACCTCGACAGCTGAAACATCCGGAATAGGGGCTTTCAAGTAAGCCAGCAAGGAATCTCACTTTATAAAAACCGGGCCTCCTGTTCCCCAAAAGGGACTCTTCAGTCATACGGGGCCTAGTAATAGAGAAGAAAATGCTCCTGATTAACGAGAAACTTCTAAATCTACCCAATGGTCCTCGCTTTCCCGTCTCAGGGCGTCGTAATCCGAAACCGCGGCCATCTGATGTATGAGAGGGTTCTTATTCCAGAAATAAGGCTTCTCGAATGTAAAAAATGTTTTCTAGCACAGAACAGGAGCCTCCAAGCTTGCAGCAGGGCCTCCCGAGCCAGAAATGGGCATCCTTAACACAACGTTGGGTTTCTTGATCTTGAGCATTAACTGCCTTATTCATAAAGGTTACCTCATGATACAGAAAACTAGGTAGACTAGCTAAATGTAGCAAAGGATCTTCTGAGCCCGATTGACCACTCTATAGCTCAGTCATGAATTTCCTTACCCTGAATTTGGGTACTACGGGTAGCTACGATGTCTTTAGTTTGGAAAAAGGTGTCTTCCAGGTTGCTTTCGGAAAAGGGCAAAACCATACTCTTGCAAAAGCATACTCTACCCCACCGGCAGCAGGGAGGCCAACTGTCCCTCTGCCCCCTCTGCCCTCCCCCCGCTGTGCAGCCCTGCTGCAACCAAGAACATAATCCTAACAGAACGCAACAATAGTCAATTACGCTCAGCAACTGAAATGGAACAGTGCACATTGACCAATACTTGTATGAAATTGAGGCTATAAAGCAGATTCCTCAACTAGGAACATAAACTTTTCTGTCAAAACAGCGATGAAGAGTTTGTTGTCACTGTGATGCAAAAAGTACTTGCCGTTTAAAGAACCGCCACGTGCATGTTTATTATATCGTTGTTGCGCGCCTGCTATTTGCGTAAATTTCCGTTCAGGGTGTATGCTATTTTGTGAGCCACTCTCATTTCATCTGGGCTAGTTTCACATCAGAAAAACGAAGTGGTAAATGACCATTCTACATAATAACTTTTACTCAAATGCGCGAGATTGTGCATCACTAAATAACATCATATTCCGCCGCACACGCGAAGTGCTTCTTCCTTGCAGTCTGAAATCTTGATATCATCCGAAATCGCTGAACTCCCCACAATGGTAAAGAGAAGAAGCTAAAAGAAATAACAAAAAACATATTGATAACGGGATTCAAGATGAGGCTCAAACTTTCCCCTATATTGTTCCAAAAATTGTAAGGGATGTCAAAAACAATGCCGCTGTTTCAATTATTGGTGTCATGCATTTGCCCGAGTTTAACTATGCGTGACTGCTTTCTAGGTCATAGGTGATACATATCTCTTGACAAAACAGTTAGTGGAAGAGCAGTTTTCGGGTATCGCCTTCCTCCAAACACATTGGCTGCAATGTGTAAAATATCGCAAAAAACGCATGTAGCTGCGCAGACACGCCAATTGTCAGGCGGAAGCCCAACTTCGGTAGAGCGCTGAAGTCATACTGACTTCATTCATGATGTGGTGAAAAGATGGTGGAAGTTTCGCCGTCAATAATAATTGTTCGCACATAGCCCATGGCATAGGACCATTTGGCTGTTGGCTTGATGGTATCAGCCTTGTTGTAAGGCGGCCGACAGTCGTGTAGTGACATGGCACGGTTAGATTCCTTTCGTGCTCTTTGAACAAGGGACCGAGGCAAAATGGATCCGTTGAATCAGGACAAAGTCAGATTAAAAATCCATCCCAGAAAAGTTTTTGTTTTCCGCATTGCCTCTTATTTTGTTGCCATTGCCTCTGAGCTGGACCTATCATCTGAACTAACGATGCCGCTCCCCAAAAAGCTGCTCGATTTATTTTTTTGATACAGCACAGCAATGCGGATCTCAACTTCAAGTATAGCAATGCAATGTTCGTAGGCCTACATGGACAGAGGGCCAAATGTCGCTTAGCATAAGAGTCTCTACGAGGCCGGTGAATCAGTACGGTCAATATCATAGACAACACAAAACAAAAAGTGAAATATAGAACAGTTTGCCCCAATATCTAAAATAACCCCTCATTGGAGCAAATAATCTAGAGGTTGCGGCTTCGGGTTTCCCGCTGCGCCTTCCGTGGTGATGCCACTTCGAGGAACGTTTAAATGATATTGTCTTCGTGTTATGGATAGCTTTTTCCTACGGTTTTATAATATTCCGGCCAAAAGTATTGGGGGCCCCAAACAGATATTGGGGGCCGACTGAACATTGGGTGGACAGGGCCCTCACAAAAGAATGCAACTCGACACCCGTGGTTTAAGCCATAAGAGTGGGGTTTGCTGGTGTGCTCGGAAGAAGTTTTGTCCATATGATATATTTTTCCGAGTGCCGAGTGCCTTGCCTGCTGTCTTGCTTTTTGTGTGTGTTGTGTTTCTATACATGTATGTGCAAAGATATGTACCAGTCTGGTGGTGTGAAATAAACTGCATAATTATTATTGGTATCATCATTTTCAAGGTGAACGCGTTTGTAATATGATAACATCGAGGAACTCTCAAGGCAGAAGACAATTCCGTGTGTCCTTTTGAGTCGCATATTGCGTGCGTCTCGCTGCATCCTGCACAGGGGCAGGAAAAGCACCGATGTGTTTGACATCCGTGGGACGAGCAAGACTTGCCCTGTAAACTGTCCCGTGCGCATACGCAGCCCCGTTCTTTGGCTCTTCAGCGTGGAGGCACCAGCGGCAGATCGTACGTTGTCATGGTAACTGCGCCGGCGCCGACGATCAAACTATCGATTCACTGGGATCACCGTGGTTGTGTCGCACGCGCCCGGGGGCGTTGTCGGCGTAAGGCGGCGCCGGCAGCAGGGCTGGCGGCGTGATGCCATGCACTGGGGTGGGGGTTTGGTAGTTAGCGGTTTTAGTTCATGACCCGGTCAGGGGAAGACGAATCCAATGAGTCGTGCTGAGCCTCGTGAGCCGCTGAAGAAAAACTGGCAGCGAGGTCAACATATTGGCTCAAAGCCCTCAAGGTAAGCAGAGTTACCGAGGCTCGATATGTTGGTGCTGTGATTTTTGTGCATTATCTCCCTCAATAAGCAGTCCTGTAGCGCTAAGTGTTTATCTGATTGCTTGCAGCTTTGCTAGAAATCGTGTTCGGGGTGTGCTCAGCGTTCAATAATGCGCTTGTTTAGTAGTTCATCGAGGTCACACAACCAGCCACTGGGCCAAGCCGATGCGTGGATGCCATGCCAAAATCAATTGCCAGGCAGGAAAAGGACGTGCAGCATATGCACTGCAGCATCTACATTGCACGCCGCCCTCGCAGTATTACCTGGCGGAATCACGCGCTATTTACATTGATTATATGAAGGCGAGCCCTGACAAATGTGCCGGTAAGATGGAAAAAGACGGCAACATATCCGTCATCCTGAAAAATCAGCTCTCATATGACATTTCTCTGATAGGTGTATATACAACACGAGAACGGGAGGCCAGGCGATTTCAGCCGGTCGGCCAACAGCGCATGTGTTTTCGTGGCATGGTGTCAAAGGGGGCCTGGGAGCACGCGGTGACTAGCTTGGTTAGGTGGAATGCAGTACAAAAGCCAAGCTCGCCGCTTTTTGTGCGCCATGAACGATAAGAGGACGTCAGTTAGGTCGTTTGCAATGTGATTCCCAACACTGAATTGTGGTAGCAGCGCCGGAAGCACAAGCAAGGCGCATTTACACACAATTTTCTCGTTTCACGTTACACTCTGTTTGCACGCAATTCTTCTGTGACGGGAGCCTGGACAAACCAAACATTATCAGCCGACGTTCAAAGAAGTTGTTGAATCCAATGTCGCATCGCAAACGCAACACGATACACCCACGGCACGGGACTATCGGCCGTCGCAGACAGCGCGACGCGAGCCCAAACACAGCTCAGCGGAGCATTGTGTGCCCCGCGGCTCCGTAGCTGCGGCGCATGTTGCCGACTCCGGCATCGACCTCGCCGGCCTTTCCTGGCAAAGGTCGTAGAAGGTCGCAGTCGGAGCCGTCCCCGCTCCGCTTGACTGGCCAGTGCCAGATTCCAGACCAGACCCGTTCCAGATTCAAAACGGCGTGCTCGTGCCCTACGGCAGGAATACACGTGAGCTGACGACGGGTCGCAGCACGAAGCGCCCGTTTCGCTGGCCGATCGCAAGGGGCCGTCACCGTCGGTGGGCGCAGTCGCAGTCAAGCCCATGAAGCAGGTCATCGCCATCCCTCATCACCAAAACGCAGCTGCAAACATGTTGTACAAACAAGGGCGCGATGCGTAAAGGTGCCGCCTTTTCATTGCGTCCGTGTTGTGATGCATGCATGCTATAGGCGGCAGAGTGACGCTGCGCCTTCGTCACGCCTTCCAACAACTTGTCTTCCAACTTCACGGCACCAAATGGCTTGAGTATTTCCCTGCATGCGGGATTGCACGAGCGTGTGAAACACCGTGGCGTGTAAGCTACGGAAGGCATCTGCTGCACTATGCTTTCCCATGTTAGCGAGGTGTTCGCCTTGGAGTGCAGTGCCACTCAGGATGGCGTTTGAAAACTATCATACAGGAAGCCATTCGAGCTCTTGGAGCCCGTTCTGAGTATGGATCCGTGAAGAAGTCGTGCGGAGCTTCAACACTGTTCTTCAACATTGTTTCAACACGTCTTTGTAAGCATGACATACCAGAACATAATGCTGTTCTCTAAACTTTTGAGTTGTTTTTTCTGGATGACTGTGACCCCCGCCCTCCCTCCCAAACAAAAACAACATGATATTGTGCCTTTCAGACACAAATGGACAAGTGGTGACGATATACACAGGGAGCTAGTCAGCTCGGGCAAGTTATGACCAACATGGAGAAAACGAAACGCAGAGGTACGATTTTCAAATTACTCTGGGGCTTCAGGACGATGTGGCAGCCATCCATTGTCTGATTGCCACGTTTTGTACCAGGGACTTGTACAAGGAAGCGCTGACGCTGAAATTGATGGAAAGTAGGAAGATCCACTTGTCACGGATTGTGTACTTTTAGACGAAAAGAGCTGTGTCTGAAGCAGCCTTGCCTTACCTCTCACCTGCGGTTTTGGACGGCTGCCGCCAGGTGGGTGGGTACCGGCCGGGGCCGTGTTCACTTGCCGCCGGTACCTGCTGTTCGCCGTGCTGCCCGTGGTGGTGCTCCTCTACTGGGTCAACTCGCAGTACGGCGTCGGCTTTCTGCCCGTTCCGCCCGTGTTACGTCTGGTTCAGCCGCAGCGTGAGTGATGCCGGGGCCACGTCGACAGGAGGGGTGCCCAGAGGCCTAGTCGGATCAGGTGTGCACCGACCCTAAGCAGCCCTGCTACAAGAAGAGTACGTGTAGACTGAGTGATCGCACCTATTAACCGGACTAGATTCTTGTGATAAACTTTGGAAAATCATTGCATAGTTAATTTTGTTATCTAATGGGCGTGTTCTTGCGGTCATTTGGTATCCTTTGTGGCGGGCGATTGCACACGAAATGGAAGTGGAATGCGCGTAAAACAATGAAACATGAAACGTGCCTCAACATGCATTAGGTGACGGAGGACAGTAATCCAAATATACATTATCCTCACCAGCGTAGAAGTACAAGACGAAGTGTCACAATATGTGCTCGGAACATTTCATGCTGCAAGCCCCTCATCAAAAAAGGTCCTCGCATGGCCGGTTGATTGAAACGATCGAGCGTCACGCGTCACGGAGCCCCCGCGCCGTCTGCCGAAACCCCTCGGCTGTTGTGACCAACCGTGTCAGCCCCCCCCCCCCCCCGCCGCCACCAGAGGCGCGCGGCCAGTACCTGGTGGACACGCCCACCTGCCGCATTCCCAACGTGGACCCGTTCGACGCCTCGGTGCGCGAGTTCGCCCGCCCGCCGGAGCCGATCCTGTGCAACCGCGAGCCGCCGCCGCTCAACCTACAGCGACATCGACTCGGTGTACCTGCTCAGGGAGCGGCAGCACCTGTACGGCGCCAGGTCAGACGCCGCGATCGATGGCCGGCTGAGGCCTGAGTGGGAAGTGATACCGTGTGGTCTGAAATATCCATGCATTCAGTCCCGTATTGCTGAAACGTTAAGTTTATCTTTGTTTTTGATTGGAGGGTCTTAGCTTTTACTGATGTGCTCGGTGTGCTCGATATAGTACTGATGTGCTCGTTAAGCAGACAGTTGTTGAGGTTTAGATGCATTACAGGCTCCTGACAGGGCATATCGGGGTCAGAGGTCTCAGGTCCCCACAGCACCTTCGTCACCGCCCTACCACCTGCAGCAGGGAAAACCTTTCGATTATTGCACATTAACTGCGTTCCCATTGATTACCACTTTTCAGCGACGACAGGCAGCGATGGGCATCGTTGCATTGCCGCGATTCACAAAGATGGCATAACGCGCTTGATCAGCACAGGCAATATGAAACTAGGCCCACGTGTCCTCTAGCTGCGGCTTGGCAGCAGGACGTGGCGGGATGCAACTGTAGCAAGGGGGAGTGTCACCTGAGAAAATGTCGCTGCCCAGCTGGGAAAATAAGCTTTTTCACAAGCAGTGGCGGCGCCACTAATTTGAGATTGGGGGGCAGGATTTTCCAGCGGGCTCCTGGACAAAGTGGGGCCTCGGCACAGGGGGGGGGGGGGGCCTCTGCGCACTGTCGTGTTCAGGGGGAGCGGCACCGGGGGCGTGTGACCCATCATCAAATGTTTCACATACCATATTTAAGTAGACAGATGTTGACAATTAAAATCCTGAAGTGGGTGTTCTTATTATCCAGCAAAGGGCCTCGCTAACCTAAAACAGGATCTCGTTCCAGAAATGGAACTCCTCAAAACGTTCCGAATTTACGAAGTGGGCTTCCAGATTTAGCCAATGAGCCTCGTTGTCCCGAAACAGGACGTCCTGATCCGGAACTGCGGGACACCTGATGCATGCCAAGGCATTCCGTTCCATGAATGTTCCAGAAATGGGGCCTCCGGCACATAGAGGATACCTCGTAACCCTGAACAGGAACCGTCTTTTTTTGTAACGGGTGTCTGCCGAGCCAGCAAAAGGCCCTTAATATGATAATGGCCACGTGATCTAGAAAATTGGCTTACCTTATCCATGAAGGTGGTCTCATGATGCATAAAAACGGGTCTCCTGATGTAGCGAAGTGTCTTTTGGGCCTAATTATTAGTCTGTAGCTCAGTCATAGGACCTCCTTGACCTGGATTTTACTACTCTACAAGTAGCTACAATGCCTTTAGTGTGTGAAAAACCCAAATAGGGGCCTCCCAAAGTTGGGGGGGAAGAGCACACTCTTGCCTTCTCTGTCCTCCCCCCCCCCCCTCGCTGCTGCGTTGCCCTTGTTCGCGCATTTCGCTGCAGCTGTCACCTTGGCCCTTTGTTAGCTCATCTGCGCGCGTTCTTGGGCATAATGCGGCCAAAATATCATCACCTGAACGATATTTTCATCTCGGGATGTGACCAACTGGCCGGGGGGGGGGGGGGGATCGGGGCCCAGGTGCCCCTCGCGATCAGCTGCCTTGCCCCCGCTCGCGGTGCGCAGAACGGTGGGCTGCGGGAACAATTGAGAGCGATGGTGTGTACCTGCATAAACAGACTCCAGATGTCAGGACTGCACAGCTGGTCCAGCGAAGAGAACTCATCGGTTGACATGGCTGATGACAGGAGTTAGTCCCTCGGAATTTTCGGGGTTGATCGACTTACTGTGACCGTTATTTTTGATTCCATGATGTTGATCATATTGTCTCTTCCCCTTAATTTGTGCTATGCAATGTGCTGATTCCGATGATTGCGTATGTTGCAGGCCACCTTTGACTTCAGCATCCTGCTGTACCCGAGACATAGACTGGATCAACGATCTCAACAGTTCTATCCCTCGAAACACGATGGGCAGAGTACGGTAAGCTTCTGTACGGCCAATTTTCTTCTATCATAAACTATTACAATGCTAACTGAATGCTGGATGCAGCCTTTCCCAGAATTACAAAAATGGTCGTTGCTATAGTAAACGGCAACCCTTGGTCTACCTATGGATGCCGTGTCAAAATGCGTTGGACGCATAATTCACTTTAAGTTACTTAATGGACACGATGCGCGGTATCTCCTTAAGATGCATCCATTTTTGGGACATCTGGCATGTCCTTCATCTCCGAGAGGTGGCCATCACAAACCGTCGGCTGACGAGCAGCCGCGTCCCGACCGCGACCACGTCTCGTCCCGCCAGCGACCGCCGATGCCGCGTCGGCCCTCGCGTGACACTGCCACCTTCCGCAGGAGGTCGCCACGGTGCCGGCCGCTCCTGGGCAGCTACACACCAAGCGCCGACGGCGTGGAGGTGACCTGCGCCGTGAACAAGACGATGGTGTACCGCGACTACTACCACTTCGTGCCGCTGCGGCCGCAGCTGGAGGCGGCGAGTCTGCAGCGACGGCCGCAGGACGTGGCGCCCAACGTGCTGATCTTCATGTTCGACTCGCTGTCTCGGCTGCAGTTTCTGCGCTGGTTCCCGCGCTCGCGCCGCTTCCTCAGCGATCGGATGGAGGCGTTCGAACTCGGCGGGCTCAACAAGAATGGCGACAACACCTGGCCGAACCTGGTGCAGATGTTCACCGGCATGGAGCAGGCCGAGATGAAGCGTCAGTGCGCACCGGATCCCAAGAAGGACCCGCTTGACGGCTGTCCGTTCATGTGGAAGGAGTTCAAGCAGGCGGGGTACCGCACGGCCATGGCCGAGGACGCGCCAGGGATGGGCTCGTTTAATTACCTCAAACTGGGGTTCCTGAAGCAGCCGACGGACTACTACACGCGGCCCACCAGCCTGCTGTTGGATGCCAACATTGCCTACAACAAGCAGCTCAACACGAAACCGAACCTGTGCGAGGGAACGCGATACAGCTACTTCTCCACCTTCAAGTATGCGCTGGATCTCGGCACGCGTCTGGCGGACCGACCGTACTGGGGTTTCGTCTGTCAGAACGTGTTCTCGCACGACTCATTCAACATGCCCTATTTCCTGGACGAGCCGTACTACAAGGTGCTGGAGTCGCTGTTCAGCAGCGGCGCGCTCAATAACACCGTCCTGGTCACCATGGGCGACCACGGCCTGCGCTGGGGCCGCGAGCGGCAGACCTTCATCGGCGGCCTGGAGGAGCGGCTGCCGTTCATGAGCCTGTACTTCCCGCGCTGGCTGCGTCGCCGCTACCCAGCCGCCTTCGACAACCTGCGGGTCAACCAGCACCGCCTGAGTACCTTCCGCGACGTACACCGCACGCTGCTGGACCTGCTGCGGCCGGACGAGACGCTGGGCGGCGTCGATACGCGCGAGGCGGCCGAAAATGCCTCCAGTGTCAGCCTGTTCCGGCGCATCTCGCCATACCGCCGCTGCGACCACGTGCAGGTACCGGACCACTTCTGCACGTGCCTGCGCTCTGAGAAGATCGCGGCAAGCGACGGACGCGCCACGCTCGCCGCTAAGGCCGTGGTGCGCGAGCTGAACGTGCTGCTGCGCGCGGCCCCGCAGTGCGCGCCGCTGAGGCTCCAGCGCGTGCTCACGGCGCGCATTGCACAGCCGCTCAAGGGCGATCCGAAGAAGAGCGCGCCGTTCCTGCGCCAGATGACGACGGTGCAGCTGCAGACGGCACCGGGCGGGGCACGCCTCGAGGCGACTGTGCTCGGCGACGGCCACGAGCTGCACATCAGCGGCAGCGTGTCGCGGCTGGACCGGTACGGCCACCTGGCGTGGTGCGTCAAGGACCACCGCCTCGAGAAGTACTGCCACTGCGGTGGCGCGTCGCGTCACTCGACGGCGCGGCCGGTCCCGCCGACGGCCGGCGCGGCGTCCGACGTGCGACCGCGGCGCCCGACGCGGCGACCGCGACGGGCCCGGCCGTGTCTGGGGCCACGGTGCCAGGGGGAGCTCGGGCGGGTTCGCCGCCGGGGGCTGGAGCGCTTGGGAGCACGCCGTCAGCGACCAAACCACCAGTGGAAGAGGCGCCTGTGACTAAACCGCCGGCGGGTAAAGCGTCCGGGTCTGAACCGCCAGCGAGTGAAGCGCCAAGCCCCAAATCGCCAGCGAGTGAAGCGCCAAGCCCCAAATCGCCAGCGAGTGAAGCGCCAAGCCCCAAATCGCCAGCGAGTGAAGCGCCAAGCCCCAAATCGCCAGCGAGTGAAGCGCCAAGGCCCAAATCGCCCCAGCGAGTGAAGCGCCAAGCCCCAAATCGCCGGCGAGTGAAGCGCCAGGGCCCAAAATCGCCAGCGAGTGAGGCACACAACGTCCAAATCGCCAGCTAATAAAGCATCTAGGTTCAAATCGCCAGCGAGTGGAGCGCCAGGGTCCAAATGCCAGCCAGTGAGGCGCGGAGTAAAACTGCCAGCGAGTGTAGAGCATAGGTCTGAGCCTTCAGCAAATGAAGCGCCTGGGTCTAAACCGCCGGCTGCCAAAACGTCTGTGTCTGAACCACCGGCGATTCTCAGTCACCAGCGACTGAGCCCCGCGAAGCCAGAACGAGCGCCAGTGACTGAGACCGGTGGTGGCCAGCCTGTCTGAGTGCCTGCCGGCCCAGGGTGGGATGCAGGGCGGACAAGCGGCGCTTTGTCCTCCGCTCGCTGGTAACAGGGTTGCACGTGATATGCCGGCTGTTGTAGGATGGACGGGCGGAGTGTTTGGGATGCACTGCGGGGGCGTGGGGATCTGAACAGGGTTGAAGTACGTGGTGAGGGCTCTTGCGTGGTGCTGGAGTGGGGATGATCCTTGATGGCGAGGATGTTTTTGTTCGGGAGAAGGCAGGTTAAGGATTTGGCTTCATGTCCGGTATTGTCGCAGGGGCTGGCCCAGGCCAATGTCAAGTTCCGTTTCTGCCACTGTGTACGGCGCAGGTCTGCTGTCACCCGCCGGTCATCCGCTCCAGCTCACCTGGGTCATCACGGGTGTTCTGCGACCGACTGCAATGGCGCTGGCAAACCTGCGTAGGAAGTTACGCTCAGGCAACTTATTTCGCCAAACGATGAGTGATGGCGTGGATTATGCCAACCGCTCCCGAACTGTCCGCCAAGAAGCTGGTCACCACTCAGCAGTTTCCCTCTTGGTAGAGTTTTGTCACGCTGCGCACGCATATCGATGTCTGGTTTCTCACGTGGGGCGCGGGTAAAGGGTACCAGTGTGGTCACTACGACGACCCCGCTTTTTGCGCACCTTGCTGTAAACGCCCAACCCGCGCCATCCACCACTCACCATTATGCGAGGAGCCCGTCGAACCATATCACATGCCCGGTAGTCCGGGAGGGTAGTGCCGGCCGTGCAAAGCGTTGCGCTGGTTGTGTGAGGAATCGTGAACTTGGTCAGAAGGTTGCCTGAATAACGGTAATTTACTTGCTAGTCTCCTATGAGACCAAAGATGCAGGTCGAGCTTATGCATTCGCACTTTAAGATGACCTCACTAGGGTTTTTAGAGTCGCATTTCCACAGCAGGAAGTCTTTTACGTAATAAAATTATGCAAAACCCAGGTAGATGGTGAGGGACCTGAATTGTTTGGGTGAATTGTTAATATTAGCACCAAACCATGCATAGGATTCAACAGCACCAAACAACATCACCAAGATGAAGGCTTCGAGCGTTGAGGTCTAGTCGGCTGTTCGATGACACCCGCGAGGTATGGGATCTTCTCACGAGCGCTCATCAATAATGATCACGTTTGCTTAGCATTGGCATAACGCCAGCTAAAGCAGCGCGTCGCTGGCGCGTCGTGCACTCGTGTTTTTTCCTGCTATGGGCGGAAATGGTAAATGTGGGTATGTTATAAAGGAAAAAACGGTGACAGAGAACAACCGAAAACAAAAGCTAGAGAGCAACCGCGGAACGCACTCGCCCCTCAGCGCAGAGCAGTCGCGGGGGCCTTGCTCTGCGAAAGCGGTCTGTGGGACCTCCAACAGTAATTTCGGAATGTGAGGTGACCCTTACCATAAATCGCCATAAGCCTGATGTTCGAATCGGTAGTGATCATGGGGTCCAAGCGTGCAGCTGAAAACCAACGGAAACTTCACAGCAATCGCATGCACATTTTGACTGACCAGGCGCAGACGTTGCGCGAGAATGAGCCGGCGAGTAAAGCGCTGGTCACGGCCTGTTGTTGCAGGCCGGTCAATTGCGGGGGCATTTGCGCAACGGCTGGCTTTATCGACCCTCGCCATGCAATTCATTGCCTCGGGCATTTCCTGGACTCGGGCTGCTAGATCGTGTGGCTTAATTCACGGCTGCATGCGTCTGTTGGCAGCTGTATTCCAAAGCGTTGATTACACCGGTCCATAAGAGTGATTTACGTCCAGTGTAGCTACGTCGGTGCACCCACGATTCCGGTGCAGCGGGCTGACCGAATCATAAATTTTACAATAAACCAAAATGGCGCGAGAGCCGAGGGTGGGACGTCGCTTCCTTGTCACTAATTCGAAGTTGTGAAGACCTGAAAGGAGCTGAAGACTATCTGCGCAGCAGAGTTTTCTTTTCCGTGTCAAAACTCGTTGGCTAGACTTTGGTAACACTCATTGGCTGGTTCGCCTCAATGCTGTTGTGGTGTATGTTTTCCGATATATGGCTGCGTCGCAGGAGACAGGTCCAACTATTTAGTCGAGCGTCCTTCATGCCTCCTTGTGACAACTGAATGAGGTTTAATCGAGAGCAAAAAAAAATTGTCACATCAGGCTGACCTTTCTCCGCGATAGTTTTTAGGCCCATGGGTTCCGAGATGGCTCCCTCAGAACAATCGAACTCTGGGAACGTCCCCGTGGCGTCCGTCGATCGGCTGGACGATGCGGTCCTGCATGGACCCGCTGCACGCCGGAACAATGGCGAATCGATGAGGCAGCGTTCGGGACCCGTGACAGTCGGCGCCCTCACACGCAATGCCTACGGAGGTGGCACTCAGCATGCGAACGGGCGTGCGGATCGCGGGACACGGTGGCGGCGGGGCGACGGCCGGAATAGCCAGGCTGTGTCGCAGTCCTGTCGGCGGTCGCAGTCGCAGCCCACACGTGCGGACGCGTGCGGATCGCGGGACACGGCGGCGGCGGGGCGATGGCCGGAATAGCCAGGCTGCATCGCAGTCCTGCCAGCGGTCGGAGTGGCAGCGCGCACGTGGGGACGCGCGGATCGCGGAAAACGGCGGCGGTGGAGCGACGGCCGGAATAGCCAGGCTGTGTCGCAGTCCTGCCAGCGGTCGCAGCGGCAGCCCGCACGTGCGCGCGGACCGCGGGACACGGCGGCGGTGGAGCGACGGCCGGAATAGCCCGGCTGTGTCGCAGTCCTGCCAGCGGTCGCAGTGGCAGCCCGCACGTGCGCGCGGATCGCGGGGCACGGCGGCAGCGAAACGACAGCCGGAATATCCAGGCTGTAACGCAGTCCTGTCGGCGGTCGGAGTAGCAGCGCGCGCGTGCAGACGTAATCGGGACACTTCGCCAGCGTGCTTAGAACGAAATTGTACGGAGGGCTCCAGTCGCTCCCGAAATACCGGTCATTTACCGAAATACCGGAGTTTGGGTGGATGAAACTACAGAGACCGGCTGTGGTTCATTCATGTTTCAGCTTAGCTGAGCAGTTCCAAGTTGTCCTGTTCAGCATTTTAACGACAGATAACCGCCAATAAGAAACTTGCTTCCACACGACGACGGAACGACGGTATTCTCCTCAGCACGCTTGCAATCCTTACATCACGCAGAAGTGACGAAACAGGCTGACTTGAGGATAGCTTGAAAGTTCTTGGTCGGCTAGGATCTGGCGACCTTTTATCGTGCGGCCTGCTGTATCCGCTGCTCTTCTGCTTTCCCCGCCCGGGGCTGGTGTATAACAGTTGCCCAAAACATGGAGTAAAATTCTTCCGCAGGTGCCGAGCTGATGTCACACTGCGGAACGGTGGGGGTGCCTAGAGGGCCGCGCAGCGCAGAAGCCGGCGCTGTATGCTCCCTTACCCCCATAGAAATGTAATCAACACAGCTCTAGAAGCTTACAACACCATGCGGTGTTACGCCACTGAGGTATACGTGCTGAGGCAGGCTGCTAGGACAGGACCGCCATGGACTTGCAGCCTACTAAGATGTCAATCCCGGTGGTGCTTTTCCCAGTCCCTCGAGATGCCGAGATCTTACAACTTATAATTCCTCGCTGGGAGATGGTCCGACATATAACGGGATCGTTTTTTTTTTCTCGTGGAATCGGTAGCCTAGTTGGTTGGGTTGAAGCGCCTGTACTCGGATTTACTCACCCTTGGCAAGGTGGGCTCGAGTTGTCTTAAAGGGAATGTTCCGCATTTGAGGATATTGAAGCAAGGTCAGACATCATGAAATAACATCACTTATGATAAGTATACTTGTAAGTGAAAAAGACTGCTTAAGATAACGAAATTGCTCTATTTAGTACTGATGCTTCTCACAGGTCATGGTTTGCGTCCTGGAACTTGTATGACAGCACTCACTTGCAGCTCTTCGATATCCCAAGGAGTTGCCAACGGAGTGCTGGATGCCTGTCGAACCAACTAACGTTAGGTTCCAGTATCTTGGTCCTTCCTCGTGGTATTATTGGCTGTCTGTCTGTGAGCTTAAGGTGTTTACTGACATTCACATACACGATAGTGACCTTATTCTTAAGCTATTCGATTACACGTCTTATTTCCCTGACGACTAGCGTCCATGTCCAACTTCTTATACAATGCAGCGCAAAACGTCATTTGTTGTTAAAGGGATTGTTCACATTTATATCGGGTTTTGAACTGAAATAGCCATCTTGAGGATCTTTCGGTGCTGTTCACAATCCTGCCCTTCTAAAGACCCAGGCCGTCCAGTTTCTGAGCTACGTCCACGCGAAAATGGGGAAAGCTTTATCGGAAAGAGTATTTCAGTCATCTTGACATTCATGACGTTATAGAAGCGTCATTAGATCCTGCAATTCCACAAGCCATGCGGCAATCAAGGCCCATAAAATATAGTTGACGAGGCATCCATAACTGACGTTGGTGAGCGCGATTTCCATATATAACAGCCGTCAACTGGTTCTCGATGAATGTTGTGCAGGGTACAATGACGTAATCAAACCATGACGCATTTAGTAGCATGTTTGCTGCACAGAGAATTGTGCTGTCTGGAGCTGTCTTTTCCACTTACAAAGTATACCAATAGTTATGTTCGCTTGTTTCATCATATCTGACGCTTGCTTCAATCTCTTCAATTGTGAAGCATTCCCTTTAACCTGATATATCGTTGCCCCATTTGCAGACAATGCTCGATTAGCAAGACTTTTCCTGCGTGGTGTGTTGATCCTGTTGCGACTTTCTGCCAAGAAGTCATATTTTTCACCGTCGTTCCTCACTCGTTTTGTTCACACTCATTCAATATACATGCATAGTTTGTTATGATTGCACGCTTAAGTTCTGATGTTCTGTTCCCATTTCTCCATTATGGGGAAGCGTGGTAAGCGCAAAAAGGATGACACTGATTCAGAACCGAACTCGGCGCCTAACAATGACACTCCCCTGGGTGTGGACGACGGAGGCGCCGCTAGCCCCGCTTTGGCTACCACTTCTGATGACCCTTGCGCACCCTAGGCCATTCCATTAGTTCACGTACATCTGCCACGGTGTCTGGGCAGCAGCCGTCTCTGTCCAATGTCCTTGGTTTCGACCCTCGCCTATCTTTGACCACTCCGGTGCCATGTCAGCAGTCGGAAACTTATCTTGATCCTCTCAACTCATTTGTGGTTGTGAAACCAATAGATGAGAACGTTTGCCTCCGGAAAATCGATGTTTTCCGGCCGAGCAAAAAAAATTAAGTCTATTTGTGGTGCATCTAGTCTGGACATTGCAACTCTGGCAAACGGCATCGTTGAAACGAAAACCCTCTCTCAGACAAAGGCCATCTCGAAAAGTACCGAATTCTGCAGGAAAACTGTCAGCGTCTCGCTCCACCACCTGCGAAACACCACCAACGGCACGATTTTTGCTCCGGATATGTGATTCATGACCGAAGACGAAATTCTGGGTGGGCTTCGTGCAGAGAAGGTTTGTCACGTCCGCTGTCAGACGACATTTAGAGATGGCCAAAGGCGTGACAACAGTGTGCTCGTCCTCGCGAAACTCCCATTGCTGGTCACCTTCGCTACCCTGTCCGAGTTCTCATTCGAAACCCACCGCCCTGCTTCAACTGTCAACGACTCGGTCATGGGAGCAAGGCATGCAGAGTGCTTGCTGTCAAAGTGCGGCGCGGCCCACATGACGACTCTGTCTGCGCGACACCGGCGAGGTGCCTGAATTGTGGCGACCCGGGTCATCACGCCAGTTTATCGCACTGTCCTTTGTGGAAGCGTGAGAAGGGGATCTGTGGCAAGCAAGGGCAACGGCAGGTGTGTCACGTCCTCAGGCACGGCGCACCGTCGAGTTACAGGTGTCCTCACAGCTGAACAAAACAGAGCGCAGACAGCAAAAGTCCCCATGACTACATGCGGAGCATAGACTGACTCTTTTTCCCCAGCTGCCTCCCTGAAGACCCCACCCCCCCCCCTCCATCGCACCGCTGTCTCAGCTGAGTCAACCATGCAGACCCAGACGAATGATATCGTCGAGTCTCCGCCGGTGGGGCGTGCGGACGCCCAGGCGCCCGTACACTCCCGTCCCCAGGCTGGCCGGCGTTCCAGCCCTCCGGTTATGCGTGGTCCGCGTAGGGCTCAAGCCGTCCGGCATCCTAGCCCTCCGGCTACGAACGGTCGGCAGGTGGGCCCTCTGACCGCCACACGCATTATACTCCCTCCCCCCTCCCCCAGCATAACACCTGCCGTAACACGCCCGATCGAAGACCGTCGGTCCCGTCCGCCAGTCAGGGTGGCAATGGGACGGCCTTGACCTGTCTGTCGGCCGGCTCCCACCGACCCCGGCGAGGATGGGTCCATTCACTACTAAACGTCTTGCCCTGCAGTGGAATTGTCGCGGTCTTATTTCAAAGTAGTCTGGCATGAAAAGGCTTTTGCAGTATTAGTTCCCATCATTATCGCCGTACAGGAAAGTTGGTTTCGTCCTAATGGCCCATATAACGTAAGGATTTTTTCTTATTCGTTACGGTCGTAGCGACCACACAGCAACTTGACCAACTAGTTACTCACTTTTGCAACGCTTTTCTTATCCTCAGCGATTTCGACGGTCACAGCCCGGCCTGGAGTAACGGCACCCAGACTGCCAATCGCCGAGGGCAGGTGGTTGAAGGTTTCATCGATACTCATAATTGAGTCTCAAGAGACTCATGATCGTGTTTATTGAGACTCATAACTGAGGAAATAACACTCACCACCACTTAGCCACTGGCACGGAAACCGTCATCTACCTGCCGCTGTGTTCTCCCACAATAGGGACTTTATTTGACTTGACTGTTGATCGATATATACACGACAGTGACCATTTCCCAATTTAACTTTGCCACACTTTTGATCGAGCCGCTGACGTAGTTTCGCGATTCATACCCAGTTGGAATTCACAAAAATTCGACTTAACCCAGCTTCAGAAATTTTGTTACGTCAACCACGATCGTTACGAATCACCAGAACAGGGTGCTAGCCTTATTACATATATAATTCATGCTGCGGCGACCGCGACAATGCCACCGGCTAAAACCCCACCACGCCGCACACCAGTACCACACAGGACCATAGTACAAAAGTACCATCTGGAGGTGAACCAAAGAGATTAAAATGCTATCGTACGACGGAAACGTACCTTCCGTAGCTTTCGTCGCCATCATGACGTACCTCACCTTCTTGCCCGAGATTATGAACGTGCTCGAACCAAACGAATTATAATGAGTGCCAAACGTCAATCCTGGCAAGCCTAACATCCACCGTGATCTGCTGCTTCTCCCCTAAACCAACTATGCGGACTTGTCCGAGCATTTTCCGGAAAGCGCACTTCTTTTTCATTGCCCTTTTTCAAGAACCAAATTATTCCGGAAACGTATCTTATCACCAATGCTCTCGCTGAAAGTCCTACCCAATGTAGCTCTCCGGAAATTAACAACCAGGCTCCATGGATCTTGTGCACGCCCGTCTTTATTTGCACGCCAAATGTTTCGCTTCCGATGATACAGAAGGCTGCGAGATGCCATTTTCATCCCTAGAACTACAAAGTGCGATTGAATCCGCCGCCAACACCTTGGTAGGCAATGCTCAATTGTACTTTGCCTTTTCCGTTATCTTTCTGAAAACATGCTTCATTTTATTTCACGGGTTTTAATGAATTGTGGTTCTCCCACGTCTTTCCTGAGGTCTGGAGAGACATCATTATTCCTTTCCCAAAATCGGGGAAAGACAGCAGCTCGTGAAATTATCGCCCCATAACACTTACAAGCTGTCTAGGAAAACTTTTTGAGCGGATGGTGGTGAAGCGGATCTCTTGGATCGTAGAGCGACTGCCTGCTTTCAAAAAAGTCAAGGTGGTTTTCGACACATTCGTAGCACAATATACCACGTTATCCGACTTAAAACTGATGCTAGACGTTCCTTTATAAATAAAAATCACATGAAAGCTGTCTTCCTGGACATTAGCCGAGCGTTCCATATGGTCTTTAAGCCTGCACTTATTTTCAAGCTCCATCAGTTAGGGTTTAACGGCCATTTAGTGCATTATCTCACTGGGTTTCTTTCCGGCATCAGACCATTTCGTGTGCGATGCAACCCCACCGTTTCTGACACCCAGCATTTAAAAGCGGCAGGGATGTTGCATCTCACCGATTCTCTTTAATTTCAAGTTAAACGATTCATTTTACTTACGAGCACCCGGAATTTGTCCCTCACCTTTTGTGGACGACAGTGCAGTTTGGTGCTTGGACGCTGAGTATGACCATTCGCTGCCACGGCTCCAAGCCGCCCTCAACAAGGTGCGGCAGTGGTCAGAGCGCTACCTGTTCCACTTCTCCGCTCCCAAATCTGTCTTTATGATTTTCAGCAAAAATGTGCGTGTCACTCCCAATTTTTGGCTCCGGCTAGAGGAGCATGACATTCCTTTCGTTTCGTCTTCCAAACTTTTCGGCTTTGTACTTACTCGGAGTTTATTGATGCCAAAGCAGGTGTAACATGTTTGCTCCAAAGTTTAAAGGGACTATCTTTTTTAGATGTATATCCGATTCACGGTACGACGCTCATTATACACACACACACACACACACACACACACATATATATATATATATAATATATATATATATATATATATATATATATATATATATCACACAGCATCCACTTCAACTACGTAGGGCCGGCGGAACGACGGTCTGGACTGACAAAAGTATCTCGAACCACTGTTTACTGTACCATTCTTCGTTTTATAGTGGCTCGTTCTTCCGTGCCGCTTGCTTTAATGGTACCGCAATGGCAGTTAACCCCTCGAAAAGTGTTGCTTCTTTTTGACGATCCCAAACATCGTGTCACAACAGCTTATGCTCAACAGGGGTTAAATTACCTTATTACTATAAATTCAAACAGCTGTTTTGTTATAATGGTGGCTCAAAGGCTAATGACCACACTGCATGTGCAGTAGTTTACAACGAACACGACTATTTAAAAAAATTAGTCACCGGATGGCACCTCAGTGTATTTTGCTGCACTACTTCATCTTCGTCCCGCGCTACAACCCATCTAACAGTACACCCATACAGCGAGCACAAAAGTGATCTATTTCGATTCAAAGGCAGCTGTGCAATCACTTATCGACCCAGACTTAATCCACCACCTCCTGGTTAACTTCATCATTCTCTATCATGTATTGTACACATAGGGCACGGACATCAAATTTGGGTGGGTTCCAGGACATAGAGGTATCAAGGGAAATAAGCAGGCTGACCACCTGGCCAAGGAAGCTTTGCAGCCCCTCACATCATAGATCCCCTTTGATCATGCATCTACGAAATGTTTGATTCGCACACTGACAAAACATCTTTGGCAACGACAATGGACCGACACCACCAGAACACAGCTTCATGACATCAAACCTGACATTACCCCTTGGCCATCAACACACCGTAAAGACCGTTAAGAGGAGAAGGCGTTGGCCCGTCTAAGAATTTCATACACATTACTCCAACATAGTTACATAAACTTCGTCGCCCTCGTTCTCACTGTTAGCCATGCGATCATTCATTTTCAGTTAAACATATTATCAGCGGGTGCATCAAATATCAACAACAACGCAAATATCTGAAAGCCAATGTCGCCGGCACAATGTCGCGTTCTGTTTAACAAGAGCTCTTGATGACCATTCTCATTTGCTTGACCTGCTTTTCAGTTTTCTCAGACTTGTCGGACTGCTTAAAGCAATGAAAAGGTCAATAAGAAGCGCGTCCCCTGCTGTTCTTCACTCCCGTTAGAACACTTTGTTGAAATGGTTCTTTCCAGGCGTGAAATGGCCCGAACGGGCCAAAATGCCTCAGACAAATCAAATCGAAAATTGCGAGCAAGCACCCGACCCTGCTATCCTCAACTGTATTTTATCATGCAGCCTCGTGTCGCCCCGCCTGTCCGGGGCAGGTCACATGCGCCAGCCATAAGTGGGTCTAGAGGCACCTGGAGGGGTACCAGGACCGGATGCCCATCGCATACCCTGGGGATCATCCGGGACATTTACGGATCATTCGCGGATCAATTTGGGTACAATCCCGCGCGGGCTAATGTCGGTGGTTTACTACACCCAGACGGTGACAATTACTACCCAGACGCATGTAGACTTGCCCATTGTTGTTCAGTCTTCTTCATCCCATAGCCCTGATATGATCGATACTGGTCGAAAGGCCTGAGCCAAATAACCGATTAACCAAATTGTGATTAAAATATGCACAGCTTGCAAGAGTCAATTGACACCCATCTTACCTGGAAATCGTGCTCATAAACGCCAAATCGAACGACTCGACAATCATATTTTAGTGACATCCAACGCCGCACGGCCAGTGGAATGGTAGGCTTTGAATGACGTTATTATGGCATCATGAATGTCCGGAAAACTTCGAAAGAGTCTGCACATCTTCGCGAGCGTTTAGCTCAGAAACCAGAGGGCTTTAGGTCTTAAGAAGAATATGGCTGTGAGCTGCACCTAATTATTTCCAATATCGCTATTCCGTTCAAAACCATTCGCTATTCCGCCATCCTCGTTTGCTTCTTGCCCCCGACTGGGGTGGCCTGCGGGCGGTGACAACGATCGCGCGTTGGCGTAAGGTCAGGTGAAACCAGAGGGAAATGCGGATCGTTGCGAGCAATACGGCACGGTAAACTCTCGTCCAAAGTTCTGCTGATGACCTCGGCTTTCGCAGTCGGATGCGGAGGGGGCGTGCATGGTGGTTCCGCAAGCACTGTTGGCCGTTGGCTCTGATGCCAAGTATCCAACTAATAAAAGGAAAAGGATGGGGCGAAATCTTTTAAGAAATTGCGTGATGTTCAGCTAATGCACAGGCATTTAGATCTGTGCATGTCTTGATACACGTCGTCTATGCTCGTAATTCAATAATCTGATGCCTCATATACAATGCTGGCTGTGGCAAAATATATTAGCAGCGTTCGTTGTCAGTGACCGCCATTCAACATAACGTCTGGGAAGGGCTCTACACATTTGGAAATGGGACCACCTTTGACATGGCATGCATCAAAACTCATAACGTGCTCCACGTCATTGATCAAAGGCCACATGATGATCCGCTTTCATTTTCAACCATTGTTCACCAGCGGCAATGCCACCAAGAGCGTAGTCGTCCACAGCCCGCCTGAGGGACACACACGCTAGACGTCAGCCTTCACCTGTCAACAGGGTTACTTTTAAAGGAACGTGTCAAAGTGTTGAAATAAGATAAATGTGCACACGGCTGGCTTTAAAGCTCGTGCTGAAATCGCGTTCGCTGAGCAGGTGTCACGCACTGATTCTGTTTCAAAGGCAACCCACGCTCAAACGTGAGTTAAAATCAGGTCCTTTTCTGGTCTTGGACAGATGGTGGATGCCAGTGCTCAGTCGGCGTGCGTCGGGGGTCGTATCGTGTCTCACTCAGCCGCCATGTTTGTCTCGGCCCCGCAGTGAATCCATTGGTGCCTGATAAATGCGCAGACATGGCCAAAGCCGCCACTTAGCTTGCTGGGCCCCGGACAGCACTCACTTTCAAAGCAGCTTTTGTTTTATTTTTTACTTGTCCATGTGGCGGGAAAAGCTTTGAGACACAAGCAGCCCAAGCGACGTACAGGGATTTCCTGTTACACCCATTATGCTTGCGTTGGGCTGCTGGTCTCTAAGCAGTAAATTCCCAGCGAACTTACTTCTCATCCTCACACGCCCAAAGTGACGCTAACCGCGATTTGACGTGCGTCAAATATCGTAACAAACTGCTTGTTTCTTGGTAAAGTGTCACGTCCGACGTTCATGTTAAGCTGTGCACCACCAGTGAAAAAATTCAGATAGTTCAGTGGACGGACTCCGAAAATCATCTTTAGCGGTTTTAGCAATGAGGTCTTGGAAATATCATGAAGATCCCATGACAAAAACGGATACAAAATCAGTCAAGGCCCTGACGAAATGACTGGGATCCTAGACAAATGTCATGCTGTTAAACTGCTTGGCCATGTTGTGTGTATGACGAAACGTCTGGTCTCTTGGTCCTTGCCTGAAGGACGGACTGCGGACATCGGCATTCGCCGGCCAAAAAGAGAGTCCCTTCATGTATCTGTACGTCCAACCACACTAACGGACACCTGGAGGATGGACATCGCACAACGGCGCTCGCTGATCAAAAATGAGAACCCCGTCACATATGTTCACGCAAAAACATAATAGCGAAACATGACAAGCAGAGACTATGTCGAATAACAGAAGTCATCAGGAGGTCGCTTGTTGCCTGAGATGAGAACCCTGGCGGCCAAGAATCCCTGATATGGAGAAGATCCCATGACGTTCAAGAGGATCATGATACGATCAACATATACGGCACTTTGAGGTGTCCCAGCGGAGACTGAGCGCAGATCAGGGGCGACACCTCTGGGGCACGGGAACACTTTTGCCGAGCGAAACACTGTAGGATCTTGAGAGTGAGCTGCTCAATGATCTGGTCTCGTTTAACACTGCGCCTCTGGCATTACATGGAAAAATGAGCCCACGTAGTGACATAATAGGGGAAAAAACAAACAGCGACAATAGAGAGATGATAGGCCTAGAAATAGATACATAGCAGAACACTATGCAGATGGTATTATGTGGTGCATAATATACCAGCGGCAATGGTACATTGTGCTAATGGTATATCGTATATATTAACTCTGGATGCCATCCGCCAGTAGTTCGTTCCTCAGACAATACAATATTGAATGCCGCTAGCCAACGGCGAGCATTATTTCCTCAATGTGTCGCTATGGTAGTGCACTTAAAACAAACTTTGCGGGGCTGGGTGAGCAGCATTTAGATGATTCAATTTGTCGATGATTCATTTGGAGGGAGGGCCTAAACTGCCGGCCAAACTTCCTGATAACCCCATGATCCGAGTCTTTGACGCCGATTTGCATGAAGGCAGTGCGGATACACACTCCCAAATGGAGGGCGGTTACGCACCGGGCTTATGCACCCTCCAAAAATTTTCAGATGGTTGTACGTGTCAAGCATGCGTGGATTGCCAGCCTTGGAGGGAAGAAAGTGTAACAATGCAGAATCCCGTGCGAAAAGTCGGTTCCATGCGTCATAGACATCAAACGATCACGAAATCCATCAACTCACTCCGAACCATTTATATTCGAGTCACGAATTTTCGGCCTCCGGGCCCGCATCTCCTGTGGATGGGTGGTTAGCGTGCCGGTCTCGCACGCGGTAAGCCTGGGCTCGAATCTCGACGACGGCCGCTGTTAAGTGGGTGTCTCCATGGTCTATCGGCGCGGCGTGATGATGCCAACTCGCTTCACTTCTAAGCGGAATGAATTCTAAACTGGGCTTTTCATATCGGACATCACCGTAGTTTCGCATGCTAGGGGGAGGGCGTCCACACCCTACACAGTTATTGAGGATCCCGTTAAGGCTGACCATGAATCAAAATGAGTGTGACACACTGAAAAACCAGTGGAAATGACGCATACGACGGCGGAGGCATGTATAATTACGTTAGGCAATGGCGTGTAAAAATTCATCGGCGCGTATTCAACTGTTGCTCAAAGGCGAAGGCACCAAGGCCGACGGAACCTGAGCGGTCATGGGTGCCGCAGGAGACCAACACAGTGGCTCCCGTCAACAAGTATAGGGTCCTCAGAGCAAGCAAAAAGAACTCAAGACCGACGTGGTGGGCCCCTAAACGATCGGTAGTGCCTCGACAGGCTGACCTACGAAGCTCCGGTCATAGCACAGGACCCTCCGAGTAAGGGGGAATTATTCAAGACTATAAATTAGTGCCTCTGTGCAATCAAGAGTGCACGGGCAGGTTAGCAACACGTGTCTGGATAGGAGTGGAAAGTCAGCCGCAAATGAGACTAAAGGGGTAGGGCCCTAAGAAAGTGACAAAGAATTGGACACGCCCTAGACCGATGTAGAGGACAAATGGGCATATCGCAAGTGTGTCGGTAGGTTAACCCATACCCACGTGAAGGGCCCCTGAGCAACCGAGAATATCCCGGCAGGTTAAGGTATGGGACTCTGGTTACCGCTCACAGAGCTTTTCTGGCGAATGGAAATAATTCGTGGAAGGGTCCGTGATTGACAAGAGTTCCCTCGCACGCTAACAGGAAGGGCCCCAACAACAGTGCAGGGCTCTCTGACCAAATGCAAAGGAATAAAAGACAACGTGGAACGCCCCTAAACGACCGAAATAAACTTGTGAGGGGCATATAGGTCCCACGGAAACAGCATGGGGCCCTAGACGATGTAATGGGGCTTAAAATTTCCAGTTCACGGGTTTTTCAATCATTTAGTAATTTTTGGGACTTCTCATAGGCCATTCACTTTCGCTTACAACTGTTCTTGGTGGCCTAAAAGTCCAGAGATACCCAGTTTTGTTGTGTTTTGCATTAGAAAACTGCACCTGCTCGGCTGGCTGTGCCCCCCCCCCCCCCCCCCCGGAGCCAATGGGCCTCTTCGGGGCCCAAGAAGGGGACATGCCCCTCGACCCCCTCTCTGGACCCACCCCTGCTTGTTACCTTACGTTTTTTAGGACACTTTTGTTATTTTCCACTTTTTCGCCCGTCCCGAACTCAGTTTGCCCTTGATGTCGGACTGCCGTGGGGAGGAAGTGATTGATTCTAAGCCTGAGGCGTCATTCAGGTGACCACGACAAAATCTCAAATGGGAGCACCGTAAATCCGATATGGGACCCGAAGGGCTGGCTAAAGGTCATTGAGGGGGCGCGGGTCGGACCCCCAAATACCAGCCAGAGGGCCCGCTGCACCGATTGGGCCCCGGCCTGGGCATGGGAGCCCATTGCCCAAGCAGGGACAAGGTGAGGACCCGCGATTTACATCGGTCAGTGCACCCCGAGCCAATGAGGGGCCCCTGTGTCGGCCAGGGGCACACAGTGCCTAACCGGAGGTCTGGTGTTGACAAGGGCCCCGAGTTGGTCACGAAGTGTACCAGGGTGCCTGAAGAGGGACCGATGTGCCTTTCAACACTGACGATCAACGGGCCTATGGAAAGGCTGAATGGCCGTAAGGGTCGAAAGGCTGCGGGTCATCCTGACCCGTATGGCTGTGACCCCAAATGTCAGCCAATATGCCTCTTTCGCCGATTGTGGACCCCTGGGACAGTGCGGGCACCTATTTCCGCCGGAGACCACTACACCGAATAGTTGACTCCGTGTTGTTCTGAGCCCTGGGGCCCCATTTCTCTAGCAGGAACTAAACCGAGGCCCGCAATTTGCATTGGTCGGAGTTCCTACAACAATGAGTGGTCTTTTGACGGTCAGGCCCCCAGAGTGTCCAACAGCGGGTCCTGTGACGGAAGGAGTCCCGAGTCAGCCAGAGGTGACCCGGGGCCCTTGTGGGGCCCTTTATCTCGTTTTAGCCAAGGGTCCGTTGGCCAAACATGGGTCTCTATGCCATTTATTGGATCACCTGCGGTTATCAGAGATCTTATTGCCCCAATGAGTGCTCTTGCGCCTATTGCGGGTCAAATACCCCAGCCAGAAGCTGCCGAAGGGCCTTCCGCGACAGGGAGGGCACCAATGTAGGACGTACATCTGTGAGGGCCTCCGGACGAACCCATCAGGCGAACCCGCCTCCATGTCGCCAGAATGGCAGCTGGTAGACACCTCGGGCTGGGGCGGAATGATCTTGAGGCAATTGCCCGGAAGGGTCGTGTGCGCTTAACTTTTCACTAATGCTTACACATTTGACACATCACATTACACATAATGTTTACTTATTATACATTTTCACTTCATGTTTACACAAGTTGCTGGCCTCATTTAGATTTACGGCCAACCTTCACGGGATCCTCAATATCTCTGCAGTGTGTGGACTCCCTCCCCTTGGAGGGACGGAGTCCTCTTTATCTTTAGTCCTCCCTCCGGCATTAGAAACCACACTGCTGTCCGGTATGAAAAGCCGAATTAGAATCCATTTCGCTTAGAAGTGAAGCAAGTTGGCATCGCCATGCCACACTGATAGACCATGAAGCCACCCACTTAACAGCGGCAGTCGTCGAGATTCCAACTCGGGCTTACCGCGTGCGAGACCAGCACGCTAACCATCCATTCAGTGAAGATGCGGGCCGGCGGCCAAAAATTTGCGGTCAGAATAGGACTGGTTCAGAGTGAGTTGATGGATTTCGTGATCGCTTGATGTCTATCACGCATGGAACCGACTTTTCGCACGGTATTCTGCATATTTGCACTTGCTTCCCTCTAAGGCTGACAATCCGCGTACGCTTGCCACGTAAAACTATCTGAAAGATTTTTGGAGGGTGCATAAGCCCGGTGCGTAGCCACTCTCCATTTCGGAGGGTGTATAAGCCCGGTGCGTAACCACCCTCAGCTTTGGAGGGTGTATAACCCCGGCGCGTAACCGTCCTCCGTTTTGGAGGGTATATACCCGCAGCCTTACATGAAGCCTTTGCCATTCGATGCCGCTTGGTCGCTAACCTGTCCTCTCCAGAAAACAGTGACCTTAGTTCACGTCAAAGGTGTCACCAAAAATGCAGAAAACCGGAAAACAGGATTGCAGGCAACCCATGCCCCAAGGCTTTGCCACCGATCGCCATAAAACCTTCACCAATCGATGTACGATAGGGAAAATATTCTCCTGTTTAGAATATAGTGACCTTGAGTCAGGTCAAAGATCGCCAAAGACGACCGAAAGCATCTGATATTAGTTTGAGGATACCCCCATGCTCCGGGTCTATGGCAGCGGTCACCATGAAACATTCAACAATTGATGCGCCATAATCGATGCCCCATCATTTCCAGAACATGTTGACCTTGGGTCAGGTCAAAAGTGGTTTTGGCCGTTTTTCGTGACCTTCGCCATGACCCAAGGTCACCATGTTCAGGAAATGATAGCATATCGACTAAAGCGCACGGATTGGGAAGGTCCCATGATCGGTGCTATAGCCTCGGAGCATGGGGTTGTCTGCAGCCAATTTTGGTGGTTTGGGCCATTTTTGGTGACCGTTGACCTGACTTAAGGTCACCATGTTCTGGAAAGGGCTTGATGTCGACTAAAGCACGTCGATTGGTGAAGGTTTCATGCCGATCGGTGTCATAGGATCGGTGTATGGGGCTGTCTGCCAACTTATGTTTCCGGTTTTTTGTATTTTTGGTGACTTTTTACTCAACCCAAGGTCACTATGTTCTGAAAAATCCAGGATATCGACCAAATGACATCGAATCGTAAAGGTTGCATGTAAATCGGTACCATGGGCTCGGAGCATGGGCCTGTCAATATGTTTGGTCGGCCATTTAGTCCCTTCCCATTTGGAGGCTTCTTGTCAGGGCAGTGGAACACCTCTTATTGATAGCAATTCATAGTTGACAGCAGTTGGTAATCCGGTCGCGGTTGGGAGTGGTGATAAATCATTCCATCAAAACCTTTTTATACCAGCGGATTGGAGCGGAGCGGTGGCATGGTGTGTCTTCTGTGGTTTTAACTTTTGTGAAAACCGGAGCTGGCTGGTAGACAGCCCTTCGTAGGTACCGATTCATCTCGTTCGGGAAACGTCAATACCCATAACGCAACAAACAATTTGTGACGGACTGTCCGCCCGAAAACTCAGGTCAAGATGGCTGGAAGAGTTGTTATTGACCCATCAGCAAAACATACAGCAACAGTGAGTATGCATGTATTATGAAGTGGGTACATGTCATGGGTGCATCTTATTCGGTGGGAAATCAGATTGAAATAAGATTTTTCAATTTTATTTTGAGAATGTAATGTGTTGAATATGGCATTGTCATGTATTTTATGTCGAAGGTAAAACGGCGTTTGCCTGAACAGGCCCTCAACTTGATTCATGAAACCACGCCTCTGGCAGTTATGTACTTGTTTACTGATGGCAAATGTTGGGATGTGAATCATGTATATATATATATATGTATATATATGTATATATATATATATATATATATATAATATATATATATATATATATATATATTGATATAGAGCATCAAACTAAGGATGCAGATTCACATCATCCTTTAATTATTACAAAATGTTCCGACTTCATGAATATTAATGCCAAAATCTTCACAACGTTTGAATGCATCCATATCCAGTTGAGAAAGTTAAGCTGGTGATGAAAACATTCTAAATTAATTTTGCATTTTAACTGTGAACTTTGACAGCTGTTACAAAGGGGGAAATAACACTGTTAGTATTTATGTGCCCATGACACTAGGTATGTGTCCAATAAAGAGGATATGGTACTATAGTACAGTCTGAATCTTCAAATTAAATAATGGAAAAATCTCATTGTTATGATGAGGTCAAAACCAGCACCTTGTTCAGGCACCATATGGGAATACACTATGCCATTTGCTGCCAAACCATTTCTTTATTGCTTTTAAAAAAGTGTATGTATAAAAAATCATGGCCTGTCTAGACCATATTTCAACTCCCTTTCTTTTTCAGCTCATATTCCTGCATGGTCTGGGAGATACAGGGTGAGTTTGATGAGGGGCATCTGGAAAAATGATTGAACAGATAACTTAACAATGTATGTTTGAGAGGTTACTTGTATTCTATACTGGAAGAGCTTGATTTGGTAGATTGATTGCCCAACAGAGGGTTATTGCACAAAAGATTGTGCTGCTCGCCTGCACAGTTTGAGCGTGCTGGGAAACAGTGGTTGTCAGCACTGTCATACAAGCATCATTTATTTTTAAAAAATATGTCAAGTTATGTAAACTGGAATGAAAAGAAGTGTGGAACACATTTTGCGCAGCATGTTCTTCATGTACTACACAAACACACTAGGTTCAATAAACAATATTGCTTATATTACTACACACTGCTATAAAGTTTTGTTGAAGGGGCTAGTTTTCTGTATCACACACATGGTGTCATTGATTTTATTGCTGCTCGTTGAAGTTCATATGAAGATTGATTTTTGTCCGCAGGCATGGATGGGCAGGTGCCATGAGCTCAATTCGTTCAAGCCAAATGAAGGTGATCTGCCCAACAGCGTAAGTTACTGCTTTTGTATGGGAGTGTTTGAAGTTGACTATTCTGATTTCTCTTGGCCATTGTCAGCAATCCAGTATTACTGAGGTTTTTATATCTGTTTTGCTATCATTATGCTATAACTTCAAATCTTCTGGAAATCTTGACTTGCCAGTCTTGTGGTGGCCCTTAATGGAATTCTCCAAGGAACTTGTAGCAATATATGTCCTGTTGCTTTGTTCATGTGCCGTTATCTCTTTGTCGCAGCCCTCCTGAGAGCTTAGTTTGTAACTATCGCTGTCATGTTTCAGGCCCACGATGCCCGTGACGCTAAATGCGGGCTTTCGGATGCCGTCGTGGTTCGACCTCAGATCGTTGGACGATAAGACACCGGAGGACGCTGCAGGTAAACGCAATTGCCCCGCGTGATACCAACATATATAAAGCAACTGTCCAAGTTCCACCTTGGACAGTTATTGTCGCGCCAGCAGATGATTTATGGGGTTGATAACAGCTATGACTCATGCGGCATTGCAGTGCTTTGCATATTGGCGTTCGCTTCAGTACCAACACTGGTAAAGACGTGCGACTTTGAAGGTGATTCACTTAAGTCACTTGAAATCTTGCAGTTAGAAACGTGATACGATTCTTGAGCTTCATGTGGTCCCAAACCGGGCGTGCATTTGGGCAAAAAACAGCAGTGCCATATCTCGTGTTCCATCTAGCATGCATGTCTGACGTTCAAAACCATAAAATCAAGGGGTGCAATCCTTTTCTGACCAACCCTTCCGTGGTCATAGCTGACATGCGTGCTCGAGCTTCTACCCGACGGCACGGACTATTCGCAAAGGGATGTGTTTCACTCAATTCATCGGGACTGTTTACCGAGTGGATTCGCTCCCTCAAGGCATCAGCCTGTTCTATTGAAGATCTTCCCGCTGCATGTCGGGCCGCCCTAGCGGACCTTTCAAGGTTGTGCAGAGCCAGCGGATCGCTGCTTGTCGGGGCACGTGAATGGCAACGCGCGTTTTGGCTCCGGACTTCCTCGCATCGCCGCCGCCGTCCCCTAGCGACCGTCTTCATCGCTCCTAGCGCTCAGGCGCTCCCAATCTTGTCGGAACGACATTGCGTTGCTAGGGACGCTGTCGCGGGCTGATGATACGAGAGACGCGTGGGACGTCATGTCGACTTTCAGTGGTAACCCAGTGAAATATGAAGATGATTGGATGGCACACACCCTTCCCCTCGCCCGTTCCGCTGGTGGCGCCGGACCTGCCGCGTCGCATCGTCGGAGATGCCCAGCTTGAGTTCGGATTGGGCCGGCCTCGCACTCGCCGCTCTCACGTCGGACGCCGCTGGGAGACCCCACGGGCGCGGCTCCGCGGCGCGTGATCGACTTTCGGCGCCGGTCTCTGCCCGGGGAGTACTGTTATCCCCGCGCGCTTGTACGGCCTCGGGGCGGTCAGCTCAGCTGATGTAGAGCTGCCCCATTAGCGACATTCGCCTGGAGTCTGTGGCCGGCGAGCGTGCTGTGTATCGATTGCGAGCTTTTGTGGTGAGCCTCCGTAGGCGCACGTTTTAGTCGTCTTGTGGGTTTGGTCGTCGCCCTTTTATCGGCTTTGGCTCGTGAGTTGGCCACAGCTGGTTCTGGAGACACCATATGAAGGGCGGTGGAGGCCAAAACGGTGGGAGCTTAATTCCTGCGTGGAAGCTGTTTAACAGCGGTGGTGCATGCCGTTACCTCCTGCCTCATCTTGCAGTCGTATTGGGAGTTGTCTGTGAGCCGCCTTTTAACCATCATGCCTGCGCCGCACCTCATCCGGCGTCTGCGCCCCGTTTGCCGCAGGCATCCGCTCGGCCCGCGACACCATCCACGGCCTGATTGAGGATGAGGTCAAGGCCGGCATCCCGTCCAATCGGATCGTGCTGGGCGGCTTCAGCCAGGGCGGCGCGCTGGCGCTCTACTCGGCCTTCACCTACCCTAAGGCGCTGGCCGGTGTCATGGCGCTCAGCTGCTGGCTGCCGCTGCGCGACGAGTTCCCAGGCGCTGTCACCGAGAACAGGTAGGTTATGGGCAGCTAGTGGCGGTAGGTCGGCCGCAACGTCTTCGCCGAAAAAGGGTTATGTGCAAATGGTGGTCACGTTGACATCGAAAATATATGTTGCTTCTGCTGAGGCCACTTGTCATTGGCCAGACGCCGTCCTAATCGGCTACCTATGACACCACATGTAAGGACGGTTCTATGTGTCATACGCGTAGGTGCATGCACAACGTAGTTATTTGTGCCATTGGCGCGGCGTCGGGCAACCAGGGAGCGATGTCCAGTCGTGGCGTCTGAAGACTCGCCTGCACCGCGAGCACGCCAAGTTATGGGCTGCTGGTGTTAAAGATTGCGTGGAAAGTGCTCAGCACACGTTGACCGGTAGCGTCCTGCGGCCGTCGTCGCCGCTGCGGCCCGCTGTAGCCTCGGGGTGTGCGCACTCACTGTGTGTCGATCGTGCGGCAGGTCGGCGCCGATCCTGCAGTGCCACGGCGACTGCGACCCGCTGGTGCCCTACAAGTGGGGCCAGATGACAACGCAGGCCATCCGCAAGTTCGCGCCGCAGATTGAGTTCAAGACGTACCCGGGCATGATGCACTCCTCCTGCGACGCGGTCAGTGCGGCTGGGCTTCTCTGTGGCGGGAAAATTTGCGACACCCATTGCGCAGGTGGCAAAATGCGGTACTTGTTGCGGGATTCAGTTTGCTGGTTTTCATCTTGCCCAGTGGTGAGCCTCGCTTGCAAGGTTTTTATTTCATTTCCACCAGCTAACGTCAGATTTGCTGTGTTTCCGCGAAATGACCGATGCTGATGGTGGTGCGGAGGCGCGAGTCGTGGTTATATGGTTCACCTCTGTATTATGATGGGAGATATGGAAACTGTGTTTGTGGCACGTTTTGTAAGGATGTTTGGTGATATCCTAGTAGACGTCCTGTATGGTTTCAGAATCCATTGTCCATTTGCTGTTTATTAATGAGGCTATAGTGTAAGACCTAAGCTAAGAAAAAATTATGTGGTTGTGACCTGCATTCTTTGTTTCTCCACTCTCCGCGACGTGTTTACAATTTGTGAAAAACCTGCCTTATGCTACGGCATGTGCCGTTTGGTACGTTCTTAGTCGTATCGTGGCAAACCGTCTTGGCTCCCTGAGTATAATCGGGCGGCATCTGATTACAATGCGTCCCGTTCGCGACCGGTTGCAGGAGCTGGCGGACATGAAGAAGTTCGTGCAGACCCACCTGCCGCCGCAGTAAGGCCGGCTGAAGGCGCCGGTCGGGACTGGGGCCGCCCGTCGGTCCGTCAGCGCCGCCGCCAGCGCCGCGCCGGGCCGTCCTGCTGTCGCCGGGACGCTAGCGGGGCGGCCGACCGCCGGACGCTGGTCAGGAGAGAGCGCTGGAGGCGAGCGGGCGCGCTCAGCCCAGCGTCCGCCGGTGCCGGCGCGGCGCGCGTCTCCCTCCAGGGTATGCGAAGACTGCGTCGTGCGCCTCCCTCCAGGGCGTGCGGAAGCGCGTCTTTCTCCAGAGTATGGGGAGGCGGTGGCACCGCGTCCCTCCAGGATGTGGGAGGCCGCGGCGCCCGCGTCCCTTCAGGATGTGAGGTGGCTGCAGCGCCCGCGTCCCCCGGGGGTGTGCGGAGACCGCGGCGGTCGAGGCGGACCGTGCGAGTAGTCGTAAATCGGCGGCTGTGTAGCGGATAGCGCGCGCGCTCGTGGACCCCTGTGACAATGTCGCCTCATCGTCTCCCATGCGCCAACAATCGGGCCGCCCTCGTGGCGGCTGGACTCGACTGGAACTCTGCTCAAGTCATCACACGTGCGGTCTGTAAGCGGTCACTCGCTGCGGGCGGGCTCCGGCTCCTGGCGACCGTCATTCCCGACAATGGATACATGTGCACCAGGCTTCAGCAACTCACCGGGGAAGGAGAAATAACAGTGACAGCGTCTTCTCTCGCTGCAGCGCGGGGTGCGGACCTCACACTCGATATGACTGACGTCAGACGCTTAGTGGCAATCTGGTATCTAGTGCGGATGTCGTCGCGGTTCGGTTGAAGGCTTCGTGTCTTTTGTAGCTAAATGTTTGTTTCGTTTGGCGAGTTTAGTGAAGTTGAGAAGGCTTGGTCCTGGTTTTCAGGATACTTAATGCAAAAAAAGCGTTTTAATTGCGCGTTTTTGTGATGGTCTATGGGATGTGTGTAGACATAGGTAACGGTTCCGCTGTATGGTTTCCAAACCCTCGTCCACACGTTAATCACCTGCACCGAAAGTAGGCTGTATGTTGTGGACTCCGTGCCTGACTTGGATATTTATCGTCAAGTGTTAGCTATACGTTTGGAACACTGAGACGCTCAGGCGCCCTTCGGTTTATTCGGAGTGTCAAATCAAGCCAGGATAAAATATTACAAAGTCGGAGCGATGCTTGTTTTGTTCGTTCCCCACGTCGGTGACCAGCGATCCTTCTTCTTCTGGTGTAGACTTCTTACAGAATGACTTACGGGTGGGATACTAGAAGCCTCCTTTTCCGATAATACATGACGTTGGGCGTATGATACCTGGGTTTGTACGCTCACGAACAAGTCTTTTATCTTTACCACTAAACTCTTGGATAGGCTTGGAAGCGTAAGTGTGCCGACGCGGGTATCAGTTGCAATCACTGCTCAAGATTGTGGGTGCTCCACTTTTCATAGGCGGTTGCATTGAAGCACAACCCGTTCGCATCGCCGCCGTCAAGAAACATTTTGAAAGCCACATCCCGGCTCAGAACATCTCACCGTACAGGCTCTATGTACGACCCTTCGTGCCGCAAACGTTGCACGAATGCTCCAACTTTACTCGGCAAGCAGAATTACGGCAACGTTCTGCAGTCTCCGCTCTCAAAAACGGGGTGCGATGGGCGTAGGCCCGCAGGTCTATGGGAGGGCCGCGTGAGCAACAGAAAATAATCCTTTGAATGGAAACTCCCTGGCTGTTGCAAAAATAGCGTGCGTGTGGCGAAGTACGGCGAACGTCACCATTGCGGCAATATATTATGGCCTTGCGCGTGGTGTACCCGCGACGTTGCAGAGCCGGTGGATAGTCGTACATCAACGCTATCCTGCAGTCATTTCTATCTAGTATTTTTTATAATCCTTCAGTCATGTCCGAGGTGCTGTTTTCAATGAGGGCTTACTGTAAGGTGATAATGCACACCGCAAAATACCCCCATGAATCCGTGAATGGCATCCTTGTCTCGAAGAAAGACCAGGACAGTTCCAACGTAATTCATTTTGTAGATGCGATCCCTTTATTCCACTTGTCACTCGGGCTCTCTCCAATGAGTGAAGTTGCATTGGAGCAGGTATGAAATGTTATGGTTGGTCTGGGTGTGAAGAAAAGATTGATGTGATGCATTAATAGTTTGTTCAGCTATACTATTTCTTTCTTTGAATGTCATCTGTGGTAGGTTTATGATAATTTCATGTCAGGTTTGGTAGCATATTCAGTCAACTCAAAATGTGTTTTAATGTGCTGTCCTCATTCTTGGATTGTTCTGGGTGATTGGTAGTTGTGAATAGTGTCTAACCCCCAAAACCTGGCTGTTGTCTTAATCTCGGCCACATTATTTAGGAGAGGTTTGGACCTGCCCTGAACACATCACTGCCTGTGCTAACAACATTTGCAAACTGAGATATTGCCAGCACATGAATGGCACCAACTGAGTTTTTCCCAGTGTAGCTCGTGTTTCTGTGTAGGTGATGCGAGGGCATTTTCAAAATTTAGGCAGATGCAATGATGCTATGAAAACAAAGTTAATGGCTGTTATTGATGAGTGACATTACTCACCTGTTGCATGCATATTCTTTCCTGGCTAAAGTCTTATTGTTATAGATAGAATTGGTTTGCATTAAAGCTGGGAGTTCAGATTCAGAGCATGTTAGTGTTTGGACCCAAAATGCAGGGTATCAACTAATAAGATGCTAGTATCAGTGTTCAGAACTGTAGAGCTTTAATCCCTATGATAAACACATATGTAATCACCAATACTTAATGATAGTGATAGAACTAGTTATCTTTAATTTTGCCCCCGTTATTGGCGGGAATAGATAACACAGCATGGTCTAATGCACTAGGTGTGGGCTACAGAAAGCACCTATTGGTGGTACAACATCAGTGTGTTGTTCTCCTTTGGGGCTCATTTTCATTACACAGGTAGATGCAGATATGTATTTTGACAAGTCCACACACTATGGGTTTTACTATGCCACATCAAAAGATACTAATAGAAGAGGAAGAAGTTCATGGTAAGTTACTCACACAGACACAATAACAAATGCATGAACGTTAGGAGTTGTCACGCTGCAACCCAGAAAATTATGTTTCAGCTGTGAAAATGATGTTTCAACTGAAAGGGTGGCTGGTCATGTTCCTTGACACTACAGTAGCACAAATGATGATGATCTACCTCTCCATGTATTTGTGTGATGTCTCTTGCATTGACTTCTTGCTCTGTGATGGCAGTTGAGCTTATGTATATGTGATTAGGCTGGCCACTTAAGGAACAATAGGGGGCATTTATATTGAAGGGCTTGGAATACATGGTAAGGTCCAGGAGTAAGTTCTGCAGTGTTCTTCCCTCATACTTAAAATGGGATTTTAGTTCTTCCTATTCTCTTGAGGTATCTTATGTCCAGAAATGGCCAAGAATTTGCAATGTCTTTCTTGATATCATTACACAGTGGTCTTTTGTCTTGGCATGACATTCATAACTATCAATGATGCCTCTCAATTCATTATTGAATTGAGACTGTATTTCCTGCCTGGCATGCATCCACTTGAATGTACATATTTGGTAGTGCATATTAACAATTGAATGACTTGAGTGTAATGACACACATTTAAATGACACTTATGGACTACCCATCTTCATATTTAAGTGCTAAGACTGAACCAAATTATATCTGCAAGTTACATACCTAAGGTTAAACCTTGCAATGTTAGACAGGAATAAACATGCTTTAACCAAATTAATGTGTTGTTAATATGTCTGCTGTTTGTCTTTGCGTTACAGACTAATCTTGTTGACTATTTTTGTTTATCCATAGGACCAATCTTGTTGACTATTTCTGCAGATTGAAAGCTACTGCACTGGTGAGGACTTGAAGATAGCAGGATATTACCAGGCTAATGAGCACTACAAGAACACCAAGTAAGTATCAGATGACAATTGTATGATTGTATGGGACTTTCAAACACATTTTTGCATGACGTGCCATCTGCAGCACCATAAAAACAACTGGTGTTTCACATTTACTGATGGAAGCATATAATCTAACTTTTCAACAATAACTGTTAGGGTCAAAAACCTATGGTGTGCTGCTGTCAGTAGCTTTTCACTGTTTCACTGCATTTTTGTTGTATCACAAGTACCACAAGTACCATTGTCCTTTAAGCTCATACGGCAGCACTCACCAAGTGTTTTGGTTTAACTCATCAGGCATCATGATGTTTGTCCATGTTTGCAGCCCCAATTTCGTGGCCAACAGAATATGTGAGAAGATCGCAGAGAGATTTGGTCAAGTGTATTTGGCGATGGTAAGTGGAAGTCTGCCTGGTTCAGCTGACGCGTCATGCTGGAGGTGGTCTCTCTGAGAAGCTCACATGCAGGACGAATTGGTCATTCACGAATGCCTCGATGCGCAGATGTTCTGCTAAACTGTGACGTTGCCGTGGTGTCGTTGTGATTCTGGGGTGTCAGACATTCTCAAGACATGTTTGTCTCATGTCCGTGCTGCCTGCCTCAGCATCCTGTTGTCTGTTTCTCAGGTAGACAACCGGCGACTGAGCCTCGATATGACGTCACCGGCCATCGTCATCAAGAATCGGGACAAGTCCAGGTACGGACGTGTCACGTGTGTGCGTGAAGCCCCTCCGTCGTACCATGCGCGCATTTTTGTATCGCCAGAACTGTGTAGGATTTGGGCATGAAATGTATAGGGCATGCGGTGCTTTTCCATATAGTTTTTCCCCACCCCCCTCCCCCTTTTATCGCTCTAAAGTGTCACGGCTGAGCGCGTGTGCGATGACCGCTGGTACAGCGCTTGCATTGGCCTCCAGTGTGAAGATGCTTCCCTTGCCCTTCCTTCACGCTCTGCTGTCCGCCACGGTCGTATGGGTGGCGTCTACCAAAATATTTTAGCACTACGGTTTGTTTACTGGAGGCCGCCGTCAGGCTGGCATCGGATTCCCTCCAGTGTGTGGAAACGTCAGACGCTGGTTGTGATATGTGACACGTTACTATGGTCTATGATCCAATGGGACAGTGGTCGGGGACCGTGGTGTTGTGTGAGGATGTTTCCTGGGTGCGTAATTTGCCCACATTTGATCTTGAGACAAGTATTGTAAGACAACTGTCAATATTAAGCGATATTTAGAGGGATGGGTCGAACCAGCGAGGTCTTGTTTTCGGCGTTATATGAGCGAGGTAATGCCAGATGCGAGCGATGTACCGCCGTGATGTAAATTATTCCTACGCGTGAGCGAGAAGTGAAAGATAACACTGGAAACCCAATATAAGTGGGTATTATTATCACATTTAAATACCACCCTTCTCCCGCCCTCGCCCCTCCCCAAAAAGCAGAGAGCTAGTCTTACGGAAGAAGTTTGGCACGTTAATCCACGGATGACATTGCTTAGGAATTGGTCACTACCATTGGACTTGGCCAGGCCATACTGTTCTGGCGGACGGAAGGGATAAATTTTAATCGTTTCTTGTTTTTTATATCATGACCAGTTATTCTCGAGGAGCAAACGTTCTGGGTCAGCACCAGTTATAATCGAACGGGCTCCGTGCGTGTTGGAGTTTCAGGAATCCACTGTCATCGCCTGGATCTCAGTTATCGACCTCCAGAACGGGCCTTTAAAACGGCAGCGTTTGCTATTTCCCGATCGGCCACGGGCGTCCGCATAGCTGGGACAGTGCTGAGCGTCGAGGAGATCTGTAGCCGGTGTAGACCGACGCTGTGACCGTGTCCGCGTTGCAGCGTGGCACTGGAGTCGGACGACACGTGTCTGGCGGCGGCCTGTCTGGTGCAGAACCGCAGCTACCGCCAGCTGGTGGACTTCGACAACCACCTGGACGACGTGACGGCCGACTGGCGGAACCTGGAGCTGAACGAGCTCATCGACACCGTTCTGTAGCGGGACCCGGGCGCGCCGACAGAGCGCTGCGCGGGCTCTCCGACGGACCGGCGGCCCGCTGAGGGCGCTGCTGGGGCGGTGCGGCGTCGGTGGGGTCACCCGACACGGCGTGGGGCTGGGGCGGAGGCGACGCCGGTCGGAGGCGCCGGCGGGCGGTTTGGCGCCGCGTGCGCCGGACGGCCGCCGGTTTGGGGCCGCCTCACAGGAGACGCGACGCCTCGCGCACGCCCGTTGCGACCGCTGTGCGATGTGGCCGCTCGGTTGATCGGCACCGACCCCGCCGCTCCTGTGCTGAAGTCTGGGTACGGGGAGCTGTCAGAGCGTTCGTGAGTGGCGGCAGTGCCCGCCGCTGGGTGAAACAGTGGCGCCTCCGGGACAAGTGCGCTGTGCGAACGCGTGCTCGATTCGGGCCAGCTCACGCGAGCTGCTGCCCAAATAAGCATGTTATGGAAGTCCAAACGCAGGGGGAGGGTGCGAGCGTCGGCGGCGATGGTGGTGGTGGTCGGATGTTTACCTCCCGCTGGCGTCTGGTAGCGTGACGTGTTCCCGCCCAGCTGCTGGTTCGGCAGCGCCACGGGTACCCCCTTTAGTTAGTTTGGTGTGTGTTGGGACCAGTCTTACCGCCACGTGCAGGGACGAACCTGGGCGTGATGATCGCGTCGGTGTGTGTGTGTGTGTGCATGTCTTTGAACGAGATTCATTGGGTCGTCCGCCACTGTGACTCAGTTGGGTAGTGGGAAGTTCAATGTCCCCAAGCACATGTGCCACTTGGTATTGCCAGCGTTTGCTTCGTGCACTTTTAGCATTATTGAAAGTCACTGGACAAACGTGTTGTCACACTGCGGCGAGAAAACACTGATTGTAAGGGGTTCGACATGATGAGACACGTGTTCAGTTTCGTCTTGTGCGCACTGGTCTTCAAGATGCTTATATGCCCCTCATTTGAGACGTAGCAGGTGTGCAGCAATCTACATCAGTTTATTGTCTGATAATACCCCGTGTTATATCACCAGATAATTCATGTTATATTGCTCGGTAGTAGTTCGCAAAATACAAGTACCATCGATCAGTAGAAGCTACTCTTGTCAGTGCTGCCACCTCGCGGCCCACTCCCGCCGGTCATTGGTGTCTACCAAGGCTATCCCGGCCTGAAGAAACGCGAGGCCCTGGATCTGGACACGTCCTTCGGATAATCTGCGCCTGCGCACGGAGGGCGTTCGTGCACGCAGAGCTTCACAATGGCGGGAAACCACAACTCAGAAAAGCAACTTACTACAAGCTGGGTTGTAGCGCGCTGTCGGCGCGCGTAATTTCTTCCGTGTCGTACAACGTCGCTTTTGTCGATCACCTGACTGTCATGTGTCTGCCAGGAGATTTTAACTCAATGTCTATCCACGCACGCGTCACAAATTTAGCGAACAGTGAGGGGCACCTGCCCATGTATGTGTAGCAGCTTCTGTGCGCATAGCTGTGGGTGTATAGGGCTCATTATATGCGTAGGCCCCCTGTATGTGTAGCGACTGCTATGGGCTTAGCTGTGGGTGTATAGGGGCTACTACATGCGTAGGCCCCTTGACGCAATGGGTCATCTTAGGTTGCTTAGTGCGGGACAGGCTTATGCCATAACAATGGCCACCTCTGGCCAGCAGTGTTGTTTAGCCAGCAGGGTTCGCGTACAGGTGCGAGTCAAGTGGTGGCATGAACGACCTTCTGTGTGGCATAGCACGATGGACACGATGACACTCAACCTTCCGGCAAGTAGTGGTTCTGCGGAGAGGTATGTACGGGAAGAAAAACATACAGCGAAGAAAATTTTCGCAGATCGACTCCAGCGGAGAGTGACAGACTGGCGGCTGAAGCAACATACCACCCCGAGCTGTAGTAATTTCTGCATCGCTGATGTTTGGCCCCAAGTTGAAGACACCATTGCATCTGTTGCATCCTGATATCGCGTGCATGGTAAGCGTTAGAATCGACACCTAAAAGGGTCATGATTGTTCCACCCAAACCTAAACATTTTCTCATTTCCGACAGCGTGCACGGCAGAAACTACGGCCCTGGGATGGCCTGGTGGAGCGGCGTAAGCGCTCGCCGGCGACGCTATGGTGAGCGTTCGGCTGAACGATGGGCGCGTGTGGTGGCGGCACTTCGATCACCTGCATTCCGCCGCTGGCGGTCCACCGATTGACGGCCCCATCGTCGTCTCCCTCCCCATCGGTAGCGCCATGAAGCGTCTCAAGCCGCGCGCGGCTCGCGGCTGCGGCGGAGCAGCCAGCAGCCGCCTGCTGCACCAACGGGCGGCACGGGCGCGGCTGGCACAGGGCCCGTGGTGCCCACGGTGCCGCTACCATTTTGGGAGATTGAGCCTGACCTTGAGCCCGCCTGCGTCTCCGTAAGCATAGATAGCCGGGAAGACCCGAGCCTGCGTCGCTCTGAGCGAATTTGAAGAAAGCCCGACTGTTTCCGTTTTTCATTTTCGTTGCATTTGGCTCCAAAAGGTAGAGGCGAATGTGGTGACTTTACATCGCGGCATTTCCAGCTCTCTGGCCGACTGGTCAGGCCATAGCCCCGGGTACTGTGGTCAGCCTCGGGGAATGGGCCACCGGCCGCGCCAGTCCGCAGCATGAGGGCCACGAACGCCGCCACGCTTGGAGCGACTGCTTCGGCTACCGCACCTTCTATCGTCGGGAGACTCGGTGTGGATCCACTGCAATTGAGAACAATTCGGGAGACATATCTTTTCTGTCCATGAGGGTAGTACAACCGTTGATATGGCGGTATTCGCATGATCTTTCTATGATGCCATGCATGTATGGGTGACTTTTGAATAGGCCACGCGAAATAGGCTGCTCAAGTTTGCGTGCGTTAAGCTCAAAAACAAGAGGATCCGAAGTGCTAAAAGAACATGACGATGAACTGTAGGGAGTGAGTTAGAGAATCGCCATCTTAGTTTAAAACCCCATACAGGTATGGAACAGTCCCATGAAGGCCACAACGTTGTTGCTGGAATATTAAACAAAAATGTAGGGAAAGGAAAATATACAGAGCCTGCAATGTTTTACATTAGTCGAGGGTCTCAACCATTGCTGTAATGCTAAATGCTAATCGATAATTTTGTTAAACGGAAAGCGGGCCTCCACAGCAATAAATAGGCGAAGCCCGTTGATGAACTCAGAGAAGACACCACAGAATATGCTAATATAATCCCACCCGTTCCATGGATTTCGCCATAGGGGAAGGAGTGCCTTGGACGAAATCGCGGATGTGGCGGCAGTGATTGTGGCCACAGTTGCACGGAAACAAAATGCCACCCGAACTAGTGCCAGCGCCAGCATTTCTCGATCCTGTGTAGACAGAACGTGGGAAGAGTTAGAAAAGAAAGTTAACTCAGCGGGCGAGAACCAGGAATCAGAAACCGCTGAAAGACCAACATCCGCTCAATGTGCAATGCTCATCAGCCCCACGTCCTGATGTTGAGTTAACGAAAGGTAAGTATACCAGTTACCAGTAGATTCAATATACCAGCAGGTGCGTTGTAGTGCGAAACAGCGATTTTATTGACGACACCTAACATGGTTGTTGTTTAGGACTACAGCATTGTATAACCAGCACCTGCTGGTAAATTGAAGGTCGTTAATTCAATATACGAACTTTGACCTCAAAATGGGGAAAAACAAGACGCTGGACGTCTTACATCATTTTTATTTTCTTCTATAAGGTAAAGCACTTAGGGACAAAGTTTGGAAACATATTGCAGTTGGCAACCACCATTCATGGCGGATCATTGCGGATCATACAGTGAACACTTCTTCTCCCACCTTGGACCACCATGAGCAGAACTGCCGCCTTTGTGGACCACCACTAGCACGCCCGCTGCCACCAACAGTCAGGACAAGAACGGCGTGGGCGCGATTGGCGTCTCGCACCTTCCCAATACTGTGCAAGACCGCGGAACTTCTTACGCGTCTGATTTCGCTAGTAAGCTAGCAGCCGACCCCCGGCTGATTGTGGCATCCTTTTAAATCGCGGGCGTTCAAACATTCCCGAAAAGTGGCGCATCATGCTAAATTTCGGTGGCAATCACTGGACTTGAGGTATTGATTGGATATGCACAGTCAAGTCCTGCCGGTTCACATATAACACAAACACACAGAGTATATACATTCATATATGTATATATATATATATATATATATATATATATATATATATATATATTCATCATTCGTTTATGCACAAACATAAGTATATGTGCACACAAAACACCCATACAAGACACAAAAAATGCAAACAGGCTACTGTGGCGCGCGTTCTTCGTTTCCAAGTTACCATTCACCTTCAGTTCGACTAAAGCCAACCACGCCATGAGATGCATCTAACTCGAGATCGGCGCTCGACACCCACGCTATCGGCTCTTCCTCGTGTAGATCATCGCCGTTATCAGACCCATTAGCGCTGTCGCCGGCGGAGGCGCCGGCGCGTCCTCGCGCGTGGGCGGCAACTTTGATCCGCGGGGTGACTGCGCACCGGCTCCGATTGATATCCGGCGACCTCACCGTTGCGTCCGATAGGGAAGACGGTGCGGTTCTTTGGGTGGGGATTGACTTCCGGTGCGTGTTCGCCGGCGCTCGCCCACGCGGAGCACGCGACAGACTCGTCGGGGTGGAAGGTCAAACCCAGAGCAAAGGGCGACTCGCTGAAGAGCGCCGGTAGGAGGTATGCATGCAAGGCTTGGCGTGGGGGCTGTTTGATTCGTCCACTCATGCTCGTCATCAGCCGGCATGCGCGCGGCCGGAGATTTAGGACGGTCGCCAGGCTTTGAGAGGTACTTACGTACTACATTCGGGATGGGCACAAATACATGAAAGCAGGCTCGAGAGTTTCTTTTATGAGACGACTGATCGCTTCGCTAATCGATCGATAGCTTCGACAAGGCGATCGATAAGCACATCCGCAATGCATCCGGTTTTGAAGAAATTGGATGTCGGTTAAAAAAGGCGATGACGTGTGTGCGGCCCTGGCGCAAGTAACATATTGTATCTGACAGTCGAAACGTGAAAATGATGGCGCTGTTTCAAGTCGAGTGGACTTAGTTTTGGAAGGCTCATTCCAGGACCTGAATAAGTTTTTAATACTAGACACGTTACACGGTAAACAGGTAAATTAAGTAGCTACACGAAAAACGCAGAGTCGAGCAAAAAACAATCATGAAAATACAACCAATGACATTGTTTGATGAAACATTTCTTATTCGAAAGGCGGCGATGGTCGACGACAAGCAGTTCCAGGACCAGGATGCGCGGAAAGAAAACACGTGGCGCGACATTGCCGGGCGAAGAGTTAGCAGCTCCAGCATGCCTGCCACCTTTGTTTGGGTTCCGCGCTGTGACGCAGCAGCAAGTATGGCAAACAACGAGCGGATTACCTCAGAAGCACGCTTATTTCTTGGCGCCCCGAACACGCCGACACTGTCACGATAGGTTTCTAGGCCGCACAGAGCGCGCCAGCTCAGAGCCCCACGATCAGCGAGATACGGTCATGAACGCGCGCCCCCGAGACGACCCTGGCCCGAAGTCAAACTCTGGTGCACCCTGTGTAGATGACACACAGCAGCCCCGCCGCACACTGAGAGGCAATACATGACCTGTGGAAAGACGCGGTATTAGACCAGACTTTACGGGCCTTCGGGGATGAGGTGGTGTCGAATTTTGTATAATCAGAAAATGCTAGAATTGCACTTTCTGGTAACGCTGGAGTGTGCTCCTCCCAGGGCAGGAAATGGCCGACTGTCACTTCAAACATCTTCAAAGAGGGAGATGGCGTTAGTTTGTGGCCAGATAGGTTATGGTTGAAGGATGCGGTCTTTTTGAGGCACTGGGTTGGGCCGACAAGGAGCAGTACAGTCTTGGCTGGGGTCGTAATAGTGAGAGGGGCCTCTTCCTGTCGGTTTTCAGCACGATTGGGTCGTCAAGACGGGGGTAGTCTAGCTGAAGGGTACCATCGACATAGCATGCTTGATATCTGCGAGATAGGTGGGAAGATAGGTCGGCTGTGAAGGGGTCTTGCAAGAATCTTTGGGTGGTGACACCGTGGATCAGTGGCAGGGATACCACCACCACAACCACCCAGCCTCGTATATCCCAGTGCACGAGATGTTCCTTCAAAAGGGGTTCCCACTCCCAACCCATCATATGACACTAGCTGGGGATGTCTACAGTCATTATGCATAGCGAAAACCATAGCAACACATGCACATTACGTGTAATTAAATAAGACAAAAAATTGACATGGCACATGTGGAGGTCCTTCTTTGGGAGTGTGACCGCACGCGGGCCAATGGGGTCCACTCTTCTTCGATGTCGGCGTATATGACTGACTCGAAAAGTGTCTCATCCTCCGCAAAAGCAACTGGGGTCCACCCCTACGGGCTTTACTGGTGATTACGTTGACGAAAAGTGTCTCATCCTCCTCAAAAGCAACTAGAGTCCATCCTCACGGGCTTTACTGGTGATTGCGTCGACGAAAAGTGTCTCATCCTTCGCAAAAGCAACTGGAGTCCGCCCCCACGGGCTCTGCTGGTGACTGCGTTGACTGACTTACACGTTGAGCCATTAGAGGAAGCCTCCCACGCCGGCAAGGCTCGTAAAGATAACATGCGGATAGAACAGCAAACTGGCCGGTATTGCTGGGAGTGCAGCGTGGGAGGCTCTCGGAATGATGAAGTGTGCTCTAGGTTCCTTCATCCCGGGAAGAACGAAGTGGTGCAGCCATAAACGATTCGACATATCACCCCGGTCTCCTCAATGCAGCTGTAAACATTGTGGATGTCTCTAAAGCTGTGACTGTGGTCACCAGGGTACGCTCGGCCCCGAGTCGACACACATTGATGGTGCGGATGACAACTGCGTTCACAGGCACGCGTGCATGCGTAATGCAATACATGCTTTGGAGCATAGGTGGCCTGCAGGGGGGCTTGAGGCGTGGCGGAGTGCATTGGGAGAGCTCGTGCAGTGTTTGCGCGGGACTCATCCAGCCTTTGTGCGGGAATCATCCAGCGTTTGTGCGGGAATCATCCAGCGTTTGTGCGGGAATCATTCGGTGTTTGTGCGGGGATCATCCGGCGTTTGTACGGGAATCACTCAGCGTTTGTGCGGGAATCATTCAGCGTTTGTGCGGGAATCATCCAGCGTTTGTGCGGGAATCATCCAGCGTTTGTGCGGGAATCAACCAGCGTTTGTGCGGGAATCGTCCAGCGTTTGTGCGGGAATCATCCAGCGTTTGTGCGAGAATCATCCAGCGTTTGTGCGGGAATCATCCAGCGTTTGTGCGGGAATCATCCACCGTTTATGCGGTACTCAGCATGCGTTTGTGCGGAACTCATTCAGCGTTTGTAAGGTGAACTTCACTCCGAAGTGAACCAGACTTTTGTAGGTTGTTAAGTGCATTGGCGAGGAAAATTATTCACATAGATAAGACAATAGTAATAACCTTATTTCTTGAAAAACAGGAAACTGAATATATAGATGCGTTGATATTTCAGCAGCATCCTCTTTATCGAAATAAATAGCAGAACAGACTTCTGCTATTCGTTTCGATAAGGGCATGTCAGCCGAAATATCAACACATCTATATCTCCATTTCCTGATTTTTCTCCGACAAATAAGGCTATTACTGCTGTCATATCCATGCAAATTTTGTAGAGTCAAATAGAAAGTGATTCTGATGACAGCCCAGCACAAAGTCCAGGGAGGTCGGCCCGAAAGATTAGTGTTTACTAGGTTAGTGTAGCATGATTTATAAATCTATGGACACAAATTTATCACCTTAGTTACATCCGACTTTAGTCTTCCCGCAGTAGTAATCAGCAGCAAGCGGGACCTCACATGCTTCCATGACTGCCTGGCTATCAAAATGTGTCATATATCGTACTGCATACCACACATAACGGTCTAAGGTATATGGAATCAGTCGAAGCCAAGCCCACGCAGAGGCAGGATTTTCAATCGGGGACGGGGCCACAATTCAACGCTTGGCATTGAAACATCCATTTTATCGGACTGCAGGCAAGCGAGCTTCTTCGAGTGGCGTAGGTGTAACAGTATAATATGTTTTCGTTCTACGCACTTTCATATGACAATGTCGATATCTCACTGTCGGCGCGCATTCACATGCACATTAACGACCGTAAAAATATCGATAAGCGGGAGCCATTCCCCTTTCAATGCCTCCATAAAGACAGCACTGCTTGCACGAGCTTAAATCGCGGTCGAAATCGATTCCTGAGCAGAGCTCAGATCTATAGTTTGTGGCGTCCAATACAGGCTGCCAAGCGACTTCAAAAGGCGGGAAAGCAGCGTTACGCAAGTGTCCTTGTCAAGTGCGCTGGATCCACCGTCAGTAGGTGACACTTGAGCTCACGTCTGAGCGTTGTGTCAGAGGGGCCGGCAGGTTCGGCTGGCAGTACGCGGCAGTACGCAGTACGCATTGTCGCTGTCGAGCGCGCTGGATCCGCACCGTCAGCAGGTGACGCTTAAGCTCATGTCTGAGCGTTGTGTCAAAGGTGCCGACAGGTGCAGGCGGCAGGATACCGCGCAGGTGCGACGTCATGGGACTCAAGCGGCTTCTCGCCAGCCGCTAGCCACAGACACCTGTCAAATATTCGCCGATCGTTGTTTCATATCTTGAGAAATTATGTGCAAGAAAGGATCAAATTAGAATTAGGTACAAGTCCCAGAATTCTCTCGCTCATCTGTCAAAACTTGAAAACGTTTGCTGTGTTGCATGTACCGTACCGTGTATGTTTTGCTCCAAGCTCTCCTTGTGTCTGCGTCTACGGTCTAGTCTGAGAACAGATAGCCACCTATCGGACACTATGTTCCTAACGGCCGCTTCACCCCTAACTCGATTCTAATCCATCTCTTGACGATCACGTCCCAAGGCGTGCTCTGACAAGACATCCTCTGCGACTATCTGTCAGCGGTGCAGATCAGTGACGTCATCGTTATCGGCAGACATTCTATTTGTCTGAGCGGGCTGCACCTGCAGGAAGTGTCCTTGCACGCGCCTGCCGCCCGCAGCGGACGACATGCACCCAGTGGCGCAGCCGGACACAAATACGGAGAGGCATTTCACGCCAGTGGGTGTCACTAAATAGGCCACCTGTGGCCCATTCCTGAAAAGTGGACTTCCAGATGCATAACATGTGTATTCCACAAGCGTTCAAAGATGTCACCAATTCTGACCTTCCACGATCTGACTGCCGATCGCGCCGAAGACAGTCTTTAACCTTGAACGCTTCGGGGATCACTGGTAGTCTCTTCCGCTTACAGGTGTGGTGAATACATGACAGTCGTCCCTGGAGCGTTCGTTGCGGTCATCGTCGTTTCGACACGTTTTTGCCTGCTGTGGGCCGTTGGCGTCATGAGAGGCCCCCAAACTACCCCGTAGTCTCGACACAGAGACTCACCAGCCTTCTAACCAGTCAGAACGTTGCTGTAAATGGCTGTCAAACCATTCAGGTATACTATCGCGACGGTCGCCAAGCTGCCGATCTGATCTTGTTATGAGTTGGGAGCTCATTTACCGAAGGTAATCAAATTTTAATACACCAGAGGGTACTGGTTGAAGGTAAAGCTTTGCAATTAAGACCGCTTGCAATACGAACGAGTAAACACGGTAAAGCAAAACGAACTACAGAATTTAGAAACTAAGACACCTGAAACAAAAACAACAGAAAATACTTCGAAACCATGCGAAAGAGCCGGAGCCCGGGACGCCCGTGATTCGGCAACAGGCACTGTTGACAAAGAGCCGGAGCCCGGGACGCCCGTGATTCGGCAACAGGCACTGTTGACAACAGGCACAACACGGCAGTGCCTGTTGCCCGTGATTCGGCAACAGGCACTGTTGACAAAGCTTTATCGAAGCCTGGTCCCAGCGGTGGGAGTGGGTGGAATGGGGCTCGTCGTGGTGTCTTATTCCCTTACACACACACACACACACACACACACAACAACCACACACACACCACACACCACACACACACCCAACGACACACACAACCCACACAACACACACCAACACACACACACACACACACACAAAACCACCTCACACACACACACAACACACAAACACACACCACAACACACACACACACACACACACACACACACACACTCTCTACTCATCATCATCAAATCACTCATCACATCACCCTCATCTCTACATCAACATCATCCTCCTCTCTATCTCTCTCCTCTCCTCTCCTCTCTCTCTCTCTCTCTCTCTCTTTCTCTCTCTCTCGCTGGAAGTCTCCATGGGCAAAATGTTTGCATCCGGGACAAACCAGCTCTTTCCAGGCCCGCTACTGCAAGCCGCGGCTTACACGCCATCAACCCCGAACGATCCATGACGAGTGAAAACTAGGAAGGCAGCTACAGTTTCACCGAATTTTTCCTCACCAATTTCCGATGTCGTGGGTCACAAGGCTGAGATGTTCTTGAGAGGTCCTGGAGAGGTCATGTAAACCCCTCAAAAGTAAGCGGCTCAAAGAAGACCAAAGATGGTCCGATTAGTCAAAAGACCGTCAGACGACCGGAGGCCCAAAACGGCTGAGTGAAAAGCAAGCTCTGATCTGCTAAACCACGTCCGAAAGGTAGCAGCCAGGCTGACCCTATACTGTCAACATCATCAGGTCAGTTGAACTACCCGCGCGCGATAGAGGTCGCTGCAGCTCAAAGACATCGTGTCCTGAAATGAGAGAATATGGTACTGTTCAGGTGATTATTGGATGGGAGCCGTAGCTCTCAAAATCCATATGTGGGAACTCATATTTTTTAGACATGGCTAAGTTATTTAGTTTGGTTATGGAGCCTGGGAAAAACGAACGGATTCAACTAGAGCACGAAATAAATGCCGGGATAGATGCAAGACGCGGGTGGACATGGGAAACGAATGGTTGTGGTAGCAGGATGCAGAAATAAAAGGCAACCATTGCTCTAACAGCGTCACTGGCTGAGGGGTCGTCCCGCAACGCAGCCATGTGTCAGATGGGAAGGAAGTACTCCTCTGTTCATACTCATAACCAGCAACGAGGGGTTTCATGCGCGTCAGATTCATGAACACCCGTCCGGTGGTGCCCGCGTTGAAAAAGCAATTCTGTACTTTTTGCGGTCATTTTTACCAGCACCACCATAGCGTTTTGGTGTCAAAGTCTGTTCATGGCCCTGAAGTCTCCAGCTGGGTGGAGCGCAGTATTCAAGACTGCATGGTACCCATGGTTTCCTTTGAGTGCGCGATTAGGGGCGCATATGCCGACCGAAACTTATCGGTCACTTAAAAACATGAAACTGTCATCCAGAGTGAACACGGCTGGTCGAATTCGTTGGCATCTTGCGGTAGATTTAACTACGCGGAGGGCACGGCCCAAATTGGGGAACATTTAAGGAAATTTTCGGGTCTGGCTGGGGCTTTTCGAACATTTGGGGAGCCCGGGGACCCCTTGTCCCTACCCTTCTTGCTGTGCGATATCATGCAACGGTCTTGTCAGAGCGAGACGCTTGGTAAAACTAGGCAGAAACAACAGGTAAAACAAACCGTCTTGTTGCTTACGTTCGTCCTACTGCGTTTTTGGTTCGGTCTAGATAGCCTAGAGCTCCTCCCATCCGTACATACCATCACAGAGCCAAGTAAATTGAAGTAAAGCTTTTCAAACGAGAATGACTGCAAACAGAGACATGTGATAATGGATGACGGTAACAAGTGGGGAAACACTGCAGCCACGCTGGTGACTGGACGGACCGTAAGGTTTGCTTGCAGGGGACCACACCACGTGGCGGGCGGGGATGTGCAGGCTTGGCCGCGAGGGCAGTGTGGGTCCGAGTGATCCCCCGCTGCACGGCGTCACACAAATGCCTGCATGGCGACGCCGCGCAAGGATGCAGGACTCCGCAGGACAGCCGATGCAACGGTTTGTTATTGGGCTGTCGTGTGCAGCAAATCCCTCATCCATTAGGCGGTTTCTGAGTATGCTGCTAACGGTGATGCCGAGCGAGCAGAGGGGCGCTAAATTCATGTGACGACGGTTGACATACTATGCCTTTCAGCCGGACTTGCAGCTTGTCCTCGACCGACGACCCCCGGCGGCATATCAACCCACACAATCACCCTGTTGACGTGCAGCTCACCACCTGCTCGACAGCGAGCGGGTATCTCCTCGTCCAGCGGCTGGCGTGCGTCGCTGGCCGCCCCGGCCGCCCCCGCCCGGCCGCGGCGGGTCGCGCAGCCCTCCGCCGCCCCCGCCCGGCCGCGGCGGGCCGCGCAGCCCTCCGCCGCCCTCGCCCGGCCGCGGCGGGCCGCGCAGCCTTCCGCCGGCCCAGCGCCGGGCTCCGCCTGATAAACCCGGCGGCGCGACGGACCTTGGCGGCCAATCGCGCAGGTCGCGATAGGCGGATCGGCGGGGCTGGCTCGTGGCACGACCCGGCAGTGGGACAGGTGACGGCCGCACGGCGGGGCAGTGCGCTCGCAGCTGCCGGGGACGCTCAAGAGCGCTGGTGGTCGCTGCGGAACGGCGAGTGCGGTTAGGTGGCAGCTGCAGGGGCACAGCGGCGGTGACGGGAGAGGTATGACTGACGGGCTTCTGCGCCTGCCGTGGCAATGAAATTCCCCGCAGGCTTGTGTCTTTGTATGCTGAAGTTGTGCATAAAAAGACACAAGCTGTTTGTTTTGTCGGGAGGTGGTGCGGCATTCAAAGGGCTTGCATGCAGCCAAGGTTAAGTCGAAAGATTGTAACGAAATCATGAATAGTTATGAAGGTCATGATAAACCGGCCTAATGGGGACAACGTACGCGTGCACATTTAGCTGGCTCGAAGGCTTCGGTTGCAGCATTGCCATATGAACAATGAACAGTAGGGAATTGTCGCTATAAAATAAGTGCATGCAGTCCATTCATTTGGGATGCGACGCTAGAATGTTTTTTTGCTGAACTGAACGATGAACCGCATTCGTCTGCTTCAGCTACTTTTCATCCCAATGAACGCTTCGTTATTTGCGGGGAGGAGCAGACATTTTGTGCTGGGATTGGTTTACATTAAACGGTCTAAAAACACATCGGTGGGAAAATAGCAAGTGTCAGATGACCCACCTCAGAACCAAGAATGCCGGGGCAGCGAAGCACACATTCATAAAATAACGAATTTAAATTGCTCGCATTGGCTCCCGCGTTCTGAACGCCTCTGAACTTTGAAAAAGTATTAGACTTCATGTAAAAATGGCCTAGAAAGCGGGGAACAGAGGTCGATATTTATCACAATCGTACAACGTCGTGGAGTGCCTTATGTCTGAGCGGCAGGTCACCCCTGCAGAGCTGTGACAGATTATATCTGACGTCATTCGTCATGACTTGCATAGGCGAAACCTTATGAAAGCCAGTGGATCAAATCATTACAATGCTGTTTTGATGTTTATTACTGGGCTGTCGCAGGAACGCTCCACACTTGTGACCCTCTCACACCAATAGCGTTGGCGAGAGGATGATGGTTGAATTACGCGACTTTCATGGTTACTCAACGAGGAATAAGGCTATTAGCACTGCCTCATAAAGATGATGGCCGAATACTTAAATGCGTGTTAGTAACGAGTTACTTTGGTAATGGTTCTGCTCCTTGTTGCCCTGGGCTTGCTTGTCCTGACATATAACTGAGGGCACATTAAGAAGCTGGTTCTTGTGGAGTGTTCTTGTATGATCTTTATTTTGCATGCAACGTTCCTTGACTAGCGGGGCAGTATTTATGATCCTCACAAACTAACTCAATCCGCCAGACACGACTATACACCGCTCTGACCGCACCCGATGAGGTGTTTTAGGTCAGAGCCAAGAGAGCTGCATCAGTTTGTACCCTAACCTGCCTCCTGCTAGTGAGGATAGGACTAGGGTTCTAATATCTGCAGACAGCTATGACATTCAGCTTCGTATGTAGCCACACAGGTTTGAAGTGAGCGCCTTCTTTTTTGGTAAATTATTTCTGAATGGACGCCCTTTATATGAGACAGCCTGATCCGCGCAGCAAATTGCATCACATGGTGGGTGAAGATGTGCTTCTGCTGCTGCCATAAGTCAAGTTGCATCGCAAACAGGTTGAATGTGTTACGACGTGTACATTAAACAAACTCTTTTTTACTTTCCTAATTTGTCTGGATTGTGACATGACGAACTTTTGCCCTTTCAATCAGTTAGTACTTGTTTTATATATTTTTTTCACTTCAGTTCCGGTTGCTCAGGTAGAAATTGTGGAGGCACATAGGCAACATGGATGTCAGCTTGTTATTTTGAGGACAATAAGTAATGACAATCATGTCATTCAATGACTATTATCGGCACATATTATTAACGTTGCAACATGTCCCATACACAGCAGGTACATGCACCACCCGACACCTTGGAAGGAAGCTTGTACTAATCTGAAATCATTGGCTAGCAGATACCCAATGTTTCACACTAAATACGACACATGACCTTACAACCACTCAGGATCACATTCGCATTGGCTTAGTCATGTTGTAACCCCTTAAACACATACTTACACAGATCTCTACTGGTTTCAACCCAATGCAAAAAAAAATGCTGCTCCCACCTCAGGACGCTGGTTCGTATGCGACCGGAAGTACCCTAAAAGATAGGGTGTGGTGCTGTGCGTCAGCTAAATGACTCAAGACTATCATCCGTTCCGTGGCATAGCTTGGGAATAAATCACCCTGATACTACCTAGCATGATGCAACTCGCGTCTCGCTCTCCTACCGCTTTTGGCTCCGCGCCAGCTGCATCACGCACGTTGGAAGAATCTCCCCAATTTAATTCGCACAGCCAGGTCAGTTAATGGTAAGGTCGTTTAAACTGCACTCACGTGAATATTTATTGAACGTTGAAACGAGGAAGTCAAAATGTGGAACACGAATATTTCATCGCAATCCGATGCAGTCAAGGCCGCTTATGGCACATGTAGACTTTAACTAAAAGTCATGAAAGGACAGCTCCACTGCCCCAACAGGCACTACAGATGTCTAAATGCACCAGATACGTCACCGTTCCAAACAGGGACATAGTTTGCTCTTCAGTTTGGACAGCTTCAGACCCCCCCCCCCCCCCAACTTGAGCTCCAGCCGCTCCCGAGCTGTAAAAAGAAAGTGAATCAAATGCAGAAAAAACCCGATTGTTAACAAACTTTGCAGGAAGTCACCGTCATTCTTTCACAGCTCCCCCACCTCGTTTCGCAAAACCACGCCATGGCTCCCTGTTCCAAGCGCATTCTTGGAATGACCAGTGTCATCCAAACGACTAATGTCATCCAAATGACCAGTGTCATCCAAATTCGACATCTGCTCGCCACATCACGGTGCCAGTGGTCCCTCCAGCCGTGACCTCGAGGTCGCCCTGCTGCTGCTGATCGGCGCACCCCTCCCCGGCAGTCCGCGGCCCGGCGATGGGTGCCGTGTGCAGCCGGCGGGGACGCAGGCGGGACGCCCCGCCCGAGGAGTCGGCGCGCTCCTCAAGGCGAGGCTCCGCCGCCTCGACGCCGGCCTTCGAGCCATCCTGGGAGCAGCAGCAGCGCGCCGCGCTCGAACGGCTTCGCGACGAGTTCCAGAAGCGGCCGCGAGTCTTCCTCATCAGCCAGATGGTGATGGCCGTGCATTTCTTCAAGAACTTCGAGAGGTGGGTGCGAGGGGTGGCAGAGAAAGTCGAAGGCGGGAAGGCGCGGACAACGATTTCATTGCAGGATATTACAGATAAGGCTAGAAATATGTTCGAGATGCGATGCAGCATCTAAAGCTTTCATCTGCTTAGAACTAACAATTGGTGCGTATTTTCGGACAACAAGATTCAAAACTCTAGAGACCTGCATTGGGAGGCATGAAGCATAACCTATCTGCAAAGAACCCTGTCTGTCCTTATCCTTATCACCTCTGTCCCCGCCAGTAACACCCACTTCGCAAGGATTGATCTCTTGAATCAATACTCCACGTTCGTCGGGATTTTGAAGGGCTAAAGGGCTTAGCCCAGCGGCTCGTGGCCGAACGGCGATAGCGCCACCCCTTCCCCACCCTACGTGTGCACTGGCCTGTCCCTTGTGACCGGAAAATCTCTCTGAACTGTCCACCGCTTGAAGGTAAATATGAAGAACGAAAGCGTTCGGGGTGGACGGCGCGACGATTCGTTTTATCGAGATTACTTCTTCTGTATGCGAGCCACATTTTCTGCAAAATATGAACAGCTCGCTGGTGTCCGGTCAATAATACCACCGCAAGGAGCCTTCATTGTCATGTCTCTGTAGGAAGGTGGAGACCAATGTGATCCATTCCTTTTCATCCTTTGTAATATTTTCAGCAATGGATAAGGCATGTGGGAAGTAGGGGCAGTCGCGTGATGGCTCTAAGCTACGTGTTTTTCTGCCCAGTGCAGTCGGCTAGGATTAACCCGCTAGTTCTCGTGTATTGCCTTCTTCGACCAGGTCGATTAATTTGCGGTGATTTTGCGGTTTTGCACTGTTACCAATGCTCTGTGGAAGCGCAAACATTTTGGGTTCATCTTGGCCACAGTTAATAGGACTACACCCACGTGGAATTTGCATGGTCAATATATCTTGGTTTAGAGCAGAGCATCTTTTTATTTGGATGGGTTAACACGTTATTACGTATTCCCGGTCGATTATTGGCGCATGTATGGGGCGGACAGTTTTGATACGTGTTGGTGAGTTGTAGTTGGTACATTTACATACACCTTGCGCCGTCTTCGTGTTCTCTGGTTGTTGAGATCTGATATCATTTCTTAAAATGGTCGCAAAACGGGCAGATCGAGGGTTTTTGCAAGATATCGCGTGCTTGTCTGCCCACATCGAACCACATCTCTGTCGTTGCGGTTTTCAGTTTTCTCCTCCGTTGGTATTAGTCAGCGCCATATTGCTGTGTAGCTAGGTCGTCGGGATCTGGAACCGGTTCCGATTCATGTTCTGGAGCTTTTTCTCTAAGTTGAAAACATTACCTTTCCCATTATATTTGAATGAAGGGAGTGACAGCCGGGTGGTATGGCAATGGTACAGGGAAGATGGCCTAGCGGAAACCTTGATGGCTACGCTGGTCCGTGATGGCTGGTAGCCATCACGCTTTTTTCTTCAAGAAAGCGTGATGGCTACGCTGGTCCGGTCCGGTTGGGCAGTTCAAGACGAAAATGCTCCCGTAGTTCAAGTAAGACTCGCTCAGCCTGTGGCCTTATTCGTAATGACGTTTCTTCTTATCTGCTGCGGACAGCAGACAGCGATCGATCGCGATCGAACGATCGCGCACAGTTTTTTTTCGACGCGGATAGTCTGGGTCATGATGTTGGTCTTGTCACTGGAGCAGAAACAATGTTGAGCGGCGCTACAGCGTAGCTCACTCAGAATCCCTCCGAATGAATGTTGCTAAAATGGATATCGCAGTCTTTAGGTATGAAATTAATATGAAACCTAATGTGCAGGGTCGATTTCGGTGAACACAGATGAAAGTACTCAGCTTCCCGCCCTACGTGAATACTAGTTTTAAATCATTACGGACTTCAGTCTCTCCTCGCAGCGCTAGGAGTCGGCCACCGCGAACCGCTGACATCTGTTTCAGGTGTCTTACAAATTTTAGCGATACGCTGCCTTTCGAAGCCAAGAAGGTAATATTTGAAGCTTTTATTCATCCCTACAACTAGATTACGACACTCAATTTGGGGAGGCTGTTCACAAACAAAAGAACGAAGAATTGAAATTGCTGGAAATTTCGGTGCCTCGATGATCTAAGAACTGCAAGGTATAGCTGCACGTCATCCGCTTTGAAAACACTCGGTTGGATTAGAAACGACAAACTGTTCACCAAACACAGTCTACTTTTTTCTTCCAATGGCTAAGGTCGCTGAATGCTCTTCAAAACAAGATGAGCGCCACGTTCTGGTGCGTCCCCGACGATCCTGTGCGTGCTTGGAAAAAGAGCACGGAACCGCCTACCGCTGGATCTGATTGGCGCGACACCGCCTGCCGCTGGATCTGATTGGCATGACACCGCCTGCCGCTGGATCTGATTGGTGTGACGTCACCCGGGGATATCCGTGTAGCCTTGTCCGGCTGGCTGGAGGCTGATTCTGAACTTTAGCAGATCAGGGACCGGGTCACACCTCTCGTAATCGGAGCTCAATATTTTGTTTTGAGTGTTCATGCAACGAAAATCGGAAGGGCACGTGGTGGAAGATTTTAATGAAATGTGTACAAGCAGACCGCTTGTTGAAAACAGATTTCTGCTATGAGCGTATTTCTAACATGGCTTATTGGCATCACTGGCGTTTCGTGCTAAAGCGTTGAATCAGCGTCGCGTGAAAATGTAGGGGTATGTGCCAAACTTGCTTGCTGATGCTGCGCTAAGTGCCGTAGTAGATTAAGACCGTAGAATCGCTGCGCGTCGCATATGACTTAGTTTTCGTAGTGAGCACTTCCTTTAAAAGTTATCACAGCTCTCACGATTGCTCACGAAATTGGCCTTCTTGACCACATGCTGGCTACGCCTCACGCGACATCTCAGCAAGATGTCTCGTAGCTCTGTTACATACTAAGGTCCTTAAGGTCCTCGCGCGTGCTGATTTGTCCAACGTGTGGAGCCCTCGCGGCGGCGGACGAGTACCCGTGCCCTGACCGAGAGGCTGTGGTCTCGAGGTCCGCTCCCGGCTGTATACCCCTCCGGCCACTCCCCAGCGGAAGACGTGCGATGAAAACGGCAATTGGAGTACCTGTGACGTGGTTAATCAAAGGTCTGTCGCTGAAGTGTCATAGCCGCCTGGCCCGCTGGTCCCCGTAATGGGAAGGGTATGCCGCGCCGCTATCAGCATATCACGCGACTGAAGGCGCTTCCATCGAACCTTTGCTCACTCAGTTATTGCTCCATCGGTCCCTTGAAACCAGATGATTGGCACCAGAAGTGATCGTGTCTGGTCATCCGCCAGTTCACCAGGTGTGATCGCCGATGTCTTCCATTTCAAAGCGATTTGCTCACTCATCCACCCATCCACTCGTCGCTCAACTTTCATGTAGGCGGTACAAATGCACGCGAGACAAAATTTTACATTGTTCTGAGATTTTCCTCGAATGAGCTGAGATGGGAAACGAATCTTGGTCATTGCGCAATACTGGCTCACAACGTGCGCTCATAACGTTCCGCACGATGTCTTGCCGCATAATGTTGTCCATGACAACGGGCCGGCCAGGAAAGATCTTTCGATCTCTTCTGGGCGAAAGGTCGAAATGAAAGCTGCTAAGAATACGTTTGATTCACCCTCGGGAGCTTTGTCGTGCCGTCGACAGCGTCATTCAGCACGGGACGTGACACTTCTTCCTCCTACCGATACCGGCGATTCCTGGCTGCCCGCGTCCTCCGCAAACAGCAACACAGCGCCAGTGCGCGCGCGATTGCCCGATTGGGACCATTATGACACACTGATTTATAACTTGCCAATTTGCGGAGCTGGTGTGAGTGTGCGCTTATGTTGATAGCGGCATTCTACAGATGGCATTATCATCGAAGCCGTAAATTTCCTTTCCGAGAGCGACAACGTGTGCGTGGCTGATAAGTTTCCAAAGTTCTGTCCGGCAGGAACTAGCTGTCGACCACTTACAACATAAACAATTAGCTTACTGTAGATCGTCGAGCACTGCAGAGAAATGATTTCCAGAGGTAGTGAAGCATTTTTGATAGTTCGGAATCATAGGAGGGACATGATCAATTTGCACAAGCCTGCATTCATTTCAGTGAACTAGAAATTGCAAAATGTAACATTTTGTCCGATCACGGCGCGCACTCTTACGAAGATACATTCACGCTCATCTTCGAACACGCACAGGCGTAGCCAAACACGTGGTCACAGTTCTGCAGAACCGTTCCTTTTCAGTGTGCACCTGGTGGGTGTGATTTGGGGTGCAGAGTACTCAATCTGCCCGGCAACGAGACGACGCCTGAGTGGCTATGTCATATTTCACGGCGCACGTCACACAGCTCATATCAGGGTGGCTGATACCAGGATGCCAGACACGCGACTGACTGCAGGAGAAAGGCTCAGGCCCGGCTGAAGGAAGGGAGGCTGACGTAGGCCCTGGATATCTGACGCGCTGAGAGTGTTGTATTTGTGCTGTGTATGGTATTGACTCATTGGCAGAAAAACCCTTCAGTCAAAACCAAAAACCAAAATCCATCAGAATTACTGAGACATATTCCTAAGTTTCCGGAGATGGAAAGGAAGGACGAAAAGTGATGTGCAGCTCTAATAGTTCTTATTTCGTGTTTTCTCGTGAAACGTCATCCACGCATAGGGCTAATGTTGCATTAATGGGACCTGGCTAGGGAAACCGGCTATCAAACATGTCAAGTGGAAACAAATACACGCTCTGAAATATTTTGGGACAAAGGACGGTTACTACCATCCTCAAAAACAAGCTCACGGGGAATATTCATTCGTGTAAAAATGAGACAGTGTTCTAGGTAACTTACATTACGTGTGTCTGAATCTGGTATTGTTCTCCACAGAGATCGAATACGCGTGTACCAATTGAAGGAGGAGAAGGAGGCGGAACTCAACAAGATCCTCTGCAAGGACCATAAGTCGGCCGTGTACCTCGGATCGCCGTACGAGGTAAGCTTTACTTACCATTTCTTGGTGTGCTCGCGATCATGGAGAAGCCGACGAGGACTGAGCGTGTTTTCGGTGTCGTTTGCGCGTCTTTCTCCAAATATGTCAACAACGCAACATGTTCTGCCACTGGAAAGAACGAAGGATCATCTCTTCACTTTCGCCGTCGACTTAGTGCGCACTTGGTGTATGGACAAGTACGATGTACGATTTTTAAAAAAAATAGCACTCGTTGGTTATCACTTACGTTAGCCTTCTACATTCATACCAAGTGGCTCGAGAAAGCTCTAGCATATGCTTCACAGCATCAACAGTGCCCCAATAAATCAGAGAGGGTCAGTCAGTTCACAAAATCTATCAGCAGCTGAGCACTGCTGCGGTGGATTTCGTCAGCTAAGCTTATCGCCCCGTCTACACAACTAACGACTCAATTTTTAACGATTGAATGTCCGAACATTTTGAATGGATGGATTTATGGGATCAGAGCTCGCTCTAAGCATTGCTTGTTGCGTGAGCCTTGACCCATACCATCCGATTGTGTAACTCCAGGCCAAAGACAGGATTTTGTGCCGGAAGTTTAGCATATCCCAATGTTCGGCACGGTCCGTCCTGCCCTCTGGTGTCACCTGACCTTCAGCGCGAACGCTGTCACCGGCCGCAGGCCACACCTGTCAAGGTCAAATTACGAGCGCCTAAAGCGACTCGAATCCATCCTGCCACGGGTGGGCGGATCGGTGGAAATTAGGCGCTCTAACCGAATGAGTGAATGGGACCAACATGAGAATGACCTATCACAAGCATCCTGCACCGCCGATCCCCTCCGCCTCTGACCTCTGACCGCTGCCTCTGACCTCTGACCACCACCTCTGACCTCTGACCGCCACCTCTGACCTCTGGCCACCACCTCTGACCGCCACCTCTGATCGCCACCGCGGCGTCCGCAGCTGATGGGGGAGGTGATGCATTACCAGAAGTCGGCTGAGTCCAGCCCCGAGCTGGGTCACGACCTCGAGTACCTAATCGTGCACGACAACATCTCGGTGCGCTCCAAGTTTGACCCGGAGGACGAGCGGGGTGGTGTGACCTACAAGTTTCTCATGCAGCCCGGTCGAAACCCAGGTACGCACTCCTGGCGCGACAGGCTCCGCTTCGCTGTAAGCGAGATCGCGCCGCGATCCCTCGCGCAGTGTGGTACCGTTTCTGCACAGGACAAGTGGGGCATCATTTAAGGCTTCAGCGGGCGTTTTTATTGTTAGCGCTGGCGATCTATGCGCAGAGGAACATGTTGCCTCCTTTATTAGAAAGCTAGAACACCGGGTTAGTGGCGGAAGACAACCCGGCTTTGCTTCGCCAACGTGTGCGTACTGTAAGACACACTCGTTGGCGAAGTTGTTGTTGGTGTTGACGTTGTTGACGCACATATCCGTTCGACTATCACGTCGACTGCTTTGCTATCAAGCTGCTTCATGGGCGGGAACTCTCAGTGCGATCGTATTTTTCGGTGATTGTCTCTGACCTGCGGTCATGACCGTTGACCTGGCCGGTGACCTGGGATGACTTGACTGATGCCCTAAGGCGACCTTACCTGTGAGCTAGGATGACCTGACTGGTGACCGAGGATGACCTGACCGGTCACTTGGGATGACTTGACTGATGCCCTAAGACGACCATACCTGTGAGCTAGGATGACCTGACTGGTGACCGAGGATGACCTGACCGGTCACCTGGGATGACTTGACTGATGCCCTAAGACGACCTTACCTGTGAGCTAGGATGACCTGACTGGTGACTGAGGATGACTTGACTGTTGACCGAGGATGACCTGACCGGTGACCGGTGACCGGTGACCTGTGTCCGTGACCGCTGTTGCTGCTGCCCCGCCGCAGGGTATGGCCGCCTACAGCAGACGGGCAACACGGAGGCTCCGCACGCCGTGTGCCGACCAGGGCGCAGCGGTCAGTGGAGCTCCAGCAGGCCGCCGGGGGGCGCGCGGATCGGCAGCGGCGTCCGGCCGTCCGGCGCCGAGGACCGCCGCCCGTCGGAGCGGTCTTTCTCGGGGGACCGTGACGGCGGGACGAGGTCCCGCAACGAGGACAGAGACGGGCGGCGCCGGTCCCGCTCGGCGAACCCGGGTGGGCCCGGTCTGGTGGGACCGGAGCCGACGCAGCAGAGGCCTGACTCGCGGTTGGAGCGACGGGACCAGCCCGGTCCGCCGGCCGCGGGACCGGCGGGCGAGCGAGGCCCGCGCTGGAACGAGCTGGCGGGCCCGGCCGCTGGGGGCGAGCGCAGTCCGGACGACAGCGACTCGAGTCTGCCGTCCTCGGCTCAGCGCGACTCCAGCAGTCCACAGGCCGACACCGAGGACGACAAGGTCAGCGCGAGGGCTGTCCAGGCGCAATGCTGCTTAAGCAGCCTTCGGTCACCAACAGATAGCTCCTGGACCTTGATGTTATTTTTACAGACCTCTCCGTCACCTGTATACGTACTGGAATTCTTCACAGCACTTGTTTTGAGCCGTCGATAGCGATGACAATCTGTATTTTTTTTAACCGAATGTGGTCATTTGTTGTTCCATTCTCTCGCATCGATAGCAGTGAAATAGATTCCCATGTTGATCGGGAGCCAGAATCAGCATGAAGGGACTGCAAACTGCCTGAATATAATCTCTTTGTTTTGTGCTGCAGGTGTCAAAGGTAATTTCGAAATCTGGAAAGGGTCCGAAGAAAAAGCAAAAGCCACGAAAGCCCGGTGAAGACAAACTAGACTCGAAAGCCGCCGGCAGCGCAGCGGGGATGGAGCGGAGCTCCGAGCCGGCTTCAGACACCCGTCCCACCCCGTATCCCAGCCTGTATCCCACTCCGTATCCCAGCCTGTATCCCACTCCGTACCCCACCCCGTATCCTACGCCACTCCCGGGACAGCCCGGAGAATTCGCCTACCCCATGTACCCCCGCGTGTTTACCCCCAACGACTCGCATGGCAACCAGGCGTTCCCAGGGCCTTTCCTGTACCACGTGTACGTGCCGGTGCCTCAAGTCCCGAGCCCGAACGTTTACCCTGGGGCCGTCCACCCGTACGCGGCTGCGCCAATACCGTACCCCTATGTCGTCCCGCAAAGCCCGGAGATCGGCACACCGCGGGCGCCACAGATGGCGCCGCTGTTCCCAAGCCAGTTCGAAGAACGGCCGCCAGGCGACGGGGCGAGCGGGGCTGAGACGGCCGGTGAGGTGCACGGGCAGTATCGGTCGAACGACGCGCTGTTGAAGCCGCCGTCGCCGGCGCGCGGCGCGGTAGGCCGGCGGCGGCGGCGGCGTGGCTCCGTCGCGCGCGACATTTTCGGGCCGGACCCGAGCCGCGAGCGGAGCCTGAGCGACATCCTGCATCCGGAGGTCGGCTCGGTGTGCGACGACGAGACGGCCGGATCGTGCGCCAGCAGCGTCACCTCGTTCCGCGCCGTGCAAGACTGCACGACCGACGACGATGCCGAGACGCCCGGCTATATCCCGCGCCACTGCTTCCGCAAGTTCAACGTGCGCATCGATGACGACGACTACGACGGCTGGGGCGAGCCGCGCTCCGAGGTGCACCGCTACCTCTCGTCGGAGATCTTCATCAACCACTTCGCCGAGCGCTTTGGCGACCTGGCGCGGCTCATGGCGCGCGACAAGTGGGTGCAGCAGGCCAGAGGCAACTTTCTGCGTGGCCCGACCGTCTTCTGCCAGGAGGCGCTGCGCTCGGGCCTGGGAACCACCGCGCGCGTCACCCCCACGCTCCTTATGTCCTCGTGGCCGGAGGCGGCACTCCGCTGGGCGCTGCGCGAGCGGCCGCTCAAGCTAGACAAGCAGCGGCGCATACGCTTCGTGTGGCCGCCGCCTCGTATCGTGCAGGAGATCCGGGAGGAAGTCGGCTGCAACCTGGTGCCGCAAGGCTGCTTCGTGCCAGAGCAGCTGCGCGCAGAGCGACAATTCCGTCCGGAGACCATGGCCGTCGAGTGGGAGATGTGCTTCCAGCAGGCGGAGATGCGGCTCATCAGCTCGCTGGAGGCGGTGCACGTGCACTGTTGGGCCGTGGCGAAGCTATTCTTCACGCACTTCCTGGCCGAGTTCGGCTGCGTGCAGGAGCGCCACATCCGCCACCTCATGTTCTGGCAGTTCGAGCGCAACTTTCGCGACTGGCGGCTGGAGGCGCTGGGCTCGCCGCTGATCGAGCTGCTCAGCTCGCTGGGCCGCTGCGTCAGAGAGCGCCGGCTGCTGCACTACTTCGTCTCCAACCGCAACCTCTTCGAGGTCGAGTCGCCGTCGAGCCTGCTCAGCGCGCAGGAGCGGATCCAGCGCGCCATGGAGAACCCCGTGCCGAACCTGCTCATCCTGCTGGCGCGGCTCAAGGTGCGTGACGACGCGTTCCCCGAGTTCGACTGGGCGCAGCTCTACCACTACCTACAGGCCTCGCAGACGGAGCTGATGGTGGAGCTGGTGCCCGAGCTGCGGCGCGCCACGAATGAGGTGGGTTCGCAACCGACACTGCCCTTCCCTGAATTACCCAGCTGGTGTGCGCTATCTGTGGAAAAACGCTGCCTTCGAATCATTCCAAGTGCTGTATCGGGGCCTTTCGGTCGCTGCGCAGCTTGATGCGCTACGTCACGGAATGATGCGTAGTGTCAGTCGTGATGTCTTCCTAACTTCACGCTACCGCCACCAGGTGTCGGACTCGCTCGCGTTCGGCCCGGAGCAGAGCCAGGCCGACGACAGCGACGAGGACACCATGTGGGTGCAGTCCAAGCGGCAGAAGCAGGCGCAGCGGCGGCGGAAACAGCAACAGCAGCAGCATGAGCGTTTGCAGGCGGCGGCGGAGGCGCGGCGTCGATCCCGGGTGCCGCAGCGCCGCGTGCTGCCCGACTTCGCCAACGCCGCCGTGCAGCTGCACTGGCTCAACGAAGGCTTCCTGCCGCGCGCGCAGCTGGTGCTGGCCATGTTCATCCGCCACTTCACGGCGATGGCGACGCGCTTGCTTGACCACGGAAGCTTGGAGTCGGCGCTCGCCTACGCCGACCACGGCCTCAACCTGTGCACGCTGCTGGAGGAGCATGCCGGCTCAGCCGAGGCCGAGGAGCTGCGCGAGGCGCTGCTGGCGCTGCACGTGCGCGCCGCCGAGCTGCTGCCGCCGCTGGAGAACGGGGCGGAGGCCGACTTGGACATGCTGCCGATGGCCGGCACCGGCGGCGGCAGCAGCGGCGGAAGCATCGTCGCTGACGGCGAGAAGAACTGGGCCATCGGACCGGCGAGCGGCAGGAAACGGCAGAACTTCAACCTGGCCGCCGAGCTGGCCGACGGGGCGGATGCAGCCGCCGAAGAAGCAGCGGATGAGGAGGATGCGGTTGAGCGAGCGGGGTCAAGAGTGGACGAGGTGGGCGCGCCTGTGAGAAATCCTGAGGCTTTCGGCAGCAAGGAGGCTGTCCTTTCGGGCGACCCCCCGCGGCGTCACAGCGACGAGGCGCAAGACCGCACTGCGACGGACGCCGGACCAGGCGACAGACAGGAGGAGGAACAGGAGGAGGAGGACGAGGAGCAGCGGATGGACACGGCGCTGTGAGGCCGGTGTTGCAGTGTCGCTGGTGGTGCCAGTCTCCCGGGGCAGGCGCGCTCAGGCACTCAGCGTGGTGACGTTAAAAGGCGAGGTCACAGGCCTGGTCGTCTGGTGTAGCCCTGACTCAAGCGCTGGCTGAGTGACGGTGACCATGGCGGTGAGCCCCGTACTTCAAGCCAGTAACCAAGTGTGATCCAGAGGCATTGTGTCCAGAATGATGTGAGCATTGTATTGCAAGATTTCACTTGGGTGGGTTTGACAGCAGTCTGCCAGTGTTGCCCCGTGCCTCAGTTTTGGTAGTTACTCACTCTCATGCCCGAATACTGTGATATTCTGCCCTGTGCAAGCTGCTAGTCAGTGCGTTGGCTACCGCTGTGTATATGCTCGAGTTGAAAACGAATAACCTGGACGCTTTGCGCACCTTGATGTGCTTGCGACACTTTCATGAGCAGCTGGTGTCAGGTTTCTCATCTGCTCCAGTCTCCGAAACTATTTAATTTGATTGCGCTAACATGAACCTTGCATGAAATCGAAAGCTGACTTGCATGACAACGAATCGCTTCTTAGTCATCGGCGCAGCATTGTGATTCAGTGGTTCAAGGCATCCAGCGACGCTTATGCTTCCTGTCAAAGACTTCCGCGATGCGGTAGTGTTAATTGTGAGACGCTATGGTTATGTCCCAAGTGACGCAAACAGGGTGGCTCATTTGCCATTTGCGCTGATTTGCAGAGTATTTATTATTTACAAATAGCATGATCTGTAGCGCATTCAGTTCTCCCAATAAATCGCATAACTCAGGTAGCGTTTATATTTATTTTCGAAAGCCTCATGCCGTCGAAGTGATCCCAACGATCTTTTAAAGATTTGGTCCGAAACCGCTGGATTGAATGGATGTTTGGGATTAGAACACGCGGTAGGTAGCGCTTGTTCCACGGCTTCTGGGCCCACCATTCCGTCGGAAAATTCCAAATCAATGGTGTAGACAATGGTGGTGGAAGCTTAACGTCACACAATGCTCGGCACGATCCGCCCTACCCACTGACGTCATCCGTCGTTTAGAGCAGCCGCTGCCAACAGTCGCAGACCATTCTAGTCGAGAGCCAAAATCGAGCACTAAGAGCGACTTGAGCCCACTCCGTCACCAATGAATGTCAGAAGACAGGCGCTAAAACCAACTGAGCAATCGGAATGGACTTAAAGGGAGTGTTTCACATTTGAAGATGTTGAAGCAAGTAGCAGGTATGATGAAACAAGCTAACTTATAACTATCGGTATACTTTTATGTAGAAAAGGCTGCTACAGACACCACAATTTCTCTGTTTAGCAAATATGCTTCTCGATACCCAATTGTTTGTTTACGTCCTCGTACTTTGCACAACATTGATGAAGAACCTATTGACGGCCTGTCGCAAGATCTAGGAAGCGTGCTCACAAACGCCAGGTATAAACGATTAGACCATTGCATTTTCTCGGCCTTGAACGTCACATAGCTTATGAAATGGCAGAATTCGTATGACGTTATTATGACGTCGTGAATTCCAAGATAGCATTTGATACTCTCCAAATACTCTCCCATTTTCGCGAGAGTTTAGACCAGAAACTAGATTTGGTTAGGTCTTAAGAAGGCCAGGGTTCTGAACTGCACCGAAAGGTCTACAAAATGGTGATTCCAGTGCAAAACCTCTATGCAGATGTGGGACACTCCCTTCAACGTAACGCAGATGCATCGCACCGTCTGAATTGCCCCACAAGCCTTTACTGTTTACACTGATGTGGGCTGTTTACAGCCCTCACTGACCGCGCCGCGTGTGCCGGGTCCAGAGCACACCATGTTTAGACGCGGCCGGCAATGCTCTGAGAGAGCTCCCGCTAACCACCCGTCCGACCCGTGCATCATAGAGTCTTTTCGTCAAAAGTGGCAACTTGTTTTCAAGACCGACCAGCAGCAGTGAAGATTGTTACGGTAGGCAAAGCACAGTAATGCATGCAAACTTACATACGCCATAGAGATAGGTGTCACGCAATGCGAGACACCAGCGACTATTTAGTATGAGTATGTATAGTACATATAGTATGATTATGAGGCTTTGCAAATTATTCACAGATAGGCACAATGACACATTGGTGTCAAATAACGGACGCTTGTCTGTCACAGCACTGACATAGAGCACCGGTACTGCCATTTACTAACATTTACTAACATAATGTTACTACATCCGTACTAACATTAATATATTGCTGTCACGCCCGGTATGTTTATTTTCAGTGCACCACATGCCATTCGACACTTATATGCTCCATACACACTCAGATACCGACGACAGTGGTTTGTCCACCCTAGACTTGGCTCGGTGAGGCATTGCAGGTGCACGTGATTGGTGTGGTATGGGCACACTCATCGAGGTCTCCGCTCATGAAACCGAGTTGCTGAGCACATACGAAACGCCTAAAATGTTTTGCGCGCGCGACTGTACAGAACACCCCAACTCCCCCCTTTATTTGCCCAAAATAATTATTCTGTATAATTATATTGTATATAGTAACAAAATTATTGCATATTGTATATACAATAAAATAATAAATATAATATAATAAAACAAATTGCGGAAATCAAGCCGTACAACACAGCAACGCAAGGACAGGAACACTTCACACTCTCACAAAAACACTTTAAAAAAAGGATTCGAAGGCACTCAATTAAGAACTACAAGCACAACATCGGACGGCAGGTGGTTTCGGGCTCAGTTTAGCAGGTGGGCGCCGGTTGTGCACGGGTCGAAGGCTCGTGCCACGAACGACTGCGAGGAAGCCGGATGAGCCTGCTCACGACACCGGGGCGCAGTGGCAGGCAGTCAGACCGGAATGGGACGCTTCTACCGTTGGGACGCCGCTGTGATGCCGTAGATCGATGTCAGTCACCAGAGCTCGGGTAGGCGTCGCGGTGTTTGTTGAAGGAGCAGAGGGTGCTGGCAGGTCGCTGTGGGCAGGCAGAAGCAGCAGCGTAGGCAGTCTGCTGGATGCGAAGTATCTGCCGTAACCGTGCAAACTGCTGTCACCCGACGCATACCGAGACCGGATGCGGTAGAAATGGCGGCGGGAATGGCGGCCATCTTGGAGCAGGATTCGGCATGGCGGCCCAGCAGGCGTCCAGCGCCGCGCCTTCAAGCCACCTTTGGGCAGAGTCGTGATCTATGTGATACGAACTGGATCTCCTGCGCGGCAGGAACGGCTGGCAGCACCGACATCCATGCTTCCGCGGTTTACTGACTCACTTGACGGGCGGAGAAGAGTGAGGGAGTTCTTCGTGCGCGTCCAAACAGCGTCTCTGCTGACGTCCTCCCTGACAAACTGTGGGGGTGAAGAGTTCCTGTGAGAGTGTACAAAGAGTGTTCCTGTGAGAGTGTACAAAGAGTGTTCCTGTGAGAGTGTACAAAGAGTGTTCCTGTGAGAGTGTACAAAGAGTGTTCCTGTGAGAGTGTACAAAGAGTGTTCCTATGAGAGTGTACAAAGAGTGTTCCTGTGAGAGTGTACAAAGAGTGTTCCTGTGAGAGTGTACAAAGAGTGTTCCTGTGAGAGTGTACAAAGAGTGTTCCTGTGAGAGTGTACAAAGAGTGTTCCTGTGAGAGTGTTCCTGTGAGAGTGTAAAAAGAATGTTCCTGTGAGAGTGTAAAAAGAGTGTTCCTGTGGGAGTGTACAAAGAGTGTTCCTGTGAGAGTGTTCCTGTGGGAGTGTAAAAAGAGTGTTCCTGTGAGAGTGCACAAAGAGTGTTCCTGTGAGAGTGTAAAAAGAGTGTTCCTGTGAGAGTGTTCCTGTGAGAGTGCAAAAAGAGTGTTCCTGTGAGAGCGTTCCTGTGAGAGTGTTCCTGTGAGAGTGTAAAAAGAGTGTTCCTGTGAGAGTGCACAAAGAGTGTTCCTGTGAGAGTGCACAAAGAGTGTTCCTGTGAGAGTGTAAAAGGAGTGTTCCTGTGAGAGTGTACAAAGTGTGTTCCTGTGAGAGTGTTCCTGTGCCGGAACAGCCAGTGCCTGAGCCTGCTGAGCAGAGAAATTGGACTTGCTTCTTGATTCCGTTCTTCACCAGCTTTACCATGCGTTCTACTTGCAAGGTATTTGACCAGCATGGAGCCCCAACCCAGCCTCCGCCATGTGCTGGACCGAATTCTCAGCCAAACGATGCATTTAAAACTCTGACTATAGTTAAGAGAGTATTCTTTATTTCCATATTATATTATGTCTGATCTATGCATGCACAACATCAAAACTGGTTTGGCCACCCGCAAGCCCAGCCGCAAAATGTGGTGTGCAAAGACTATAAAACAAACTTGGTTAAATCAGCACAGGGAGGTGTTCTAGACATGACAGCATTAAACATCCCAGGTGGAAACACCCATTCGGTGACCAGGACTGTAAAACACTAGCCAAGCTCAGGCGGCCGGGCGCAGAGGAAATGTGAATGAGCCCCATGCAGAGCCCAAGACAAGCGCAACAGCACGTCAAGGCCTGCGATCAAGTGTGCCAAATAGAGGATGGATGATCCATACCCTGTTTACGGCTAGATGAGCCATCACATGATCTGCAAGCTGAGGAAGACTTCTTAAGAAGCTAACTCGCTGAGAAACGCCTGAACAAACTAAAACACTGCACGTGCTTGACCATGCGCGGCGCCACAGACCGCTAGTTGACTTTTTTACCACAAACCATCGAAAAACAAATTTGGCGCTATTGGTTCGGGCAACGTATTTGCTCGCTGGTGCTGAGCTTTGCAAACTTGCAGGACCTGGCCGAGGGCAGCGAAGACTTTACAATGGTGTGCTGAGCCGAGTTTAACCGATAGCGCCTCACGTCCCGCTGACAGGGGCGCACCCAGGCATGGATCCTAGAGGGCAGAGCCTGTCAGAGTTCGCCGAAGACGCTATCTCTTTCAAGTAGCTTAACAAGGAATACAGCTTGAGGTCCAGCCATCATCTAGCTTTCAAAAACCCATGTTTAAATGCAATTGCGCCTAACCATAAGATCGCTTCCAGGAATAGCTCACCGGATCGCATTACGAACACCGGGCAAAACTACTCTACACTCAGCATTCGACATATCAATCCCCCTCTCTCCCGCTCTCTCTCTCTCTCTCTCTCTCTCTCTCCTCTCTCTCTCTCCTCTCTCTCTCTCTCTCTCTCTCTCTCTCTCTCTCTCTCTCTCTCTCTCATCTCTCTCTCTCTCTCCTCTTCTCTCTCTCTCTCTCTCTCTCTCTCCTCTCTCTCACACACACGCACGCACGCACGCACGCACGCACGCACGCACGCACGCACGCACGCACGCACACACACACACACACACACACACACACACACACACACACACACACACACACACACACACACACACACACACACACACGGAGCGTTAGCCCGGTGCATGTCACACATTGTTTGTCGCCCCGAGCCGCCCCTGCTCGGTTATCATCTCGGCTGATAACGGACCATCGGAAGCATCCGCCCACCTTGCCACAACAGCCGAGGGCCGGTGAGGAGTGCGGCTGGGCAGCCGACGTGACTCAGGACCACCGAGGGGTGGCCAGCGAGTGGGAGGAGTGTCTGCGTGCCACGTGACTGAGACGATCACGCGAGCGACAACGGCCGGTTTGAGCCTCGCGACTCGCCGTGAACTTATGTTGGCAGGTCACAGCGATCAGGGATATCAACGGAGCGTTCTTTGCAGTCTGTTTCGGTGCGAAGAGCTTGAAAGCTCGCCGTCAATTGAGTGAATCAGGGAAGCCTGAGCCTGGCGCCCGGTTCTGTCTGACTGTACGCCGTCGCCGGACGGACCAGCGGACATCCCAACCCCCTCCTCCTCCACGGAGTGCCCAGCGTCTCCTGATGTCGCTGACCGCCTGGCTAGTGCTGGTCTGCGACTGGCTGACTATCGTGCCGTCGGTGGTGATGAAGCTGCCGCAGCTGGTGACGCTCGCCAGCGCGGCGTCCGCCGCCGGCCTCAGCCTGACCACCGCGCTGCTGGAGCTCGCCAGCTACTCCACCCAGCTTTGCTACCACGTGCGGCGCGGCTACCCGCTCACCAGCTACCTGGAGCACGCGTTGCTGGTGCCGCAGCAGCTGACGGTGCTGGCGCTGCTGCTGGCGCGCTCCGGCCGACTGCAGCCCGGCTGGGTGCTGGCGCTGGCCGCCGCCGCCGCCGTCGCCACCGGACTCGCCTCGGGCCACCTGCCGGAGTCGCTCCTGCTCGTGCTCGTGCGGGTCGACCTACCACTGGCCTGGAGCGGCAAACTGGCGCAGCTGGCTGCGGTGCTGCGCGCGCGCGACGGACGCGGCGTCAGCGCGCTAACGTGGTCGCTGGCGGCGCTGACGTGCGTCACGCGGCTGGTGACGACGCTGCTGCAGAGTCGCGACCCGCTGCTGCTGCTCTCCTTCAGCGTCAGTCTGACCCTGAACGCGGCCGTGGTGGCGGCGACGACTGCGTACCGCGCCGGACCGCCGGAGAGGAGAGAGTGAGGGGGACGATCGGAGAGAGGCGTCAGGTGGACTGGGGGCTGATGGAACTGACAGGACTTGAGAGGAGTGAGTGAGGGGACGGCCGGAGAGGAGAGAGTGAGGGAACAGTCGGAAAGAGCCGTCAGGCGGGATGGAGGCTGATGGGACTGGCAGGACTTGAGGGGAGTGAGTGAGGGGACGGCCGGAGAGGAGAGAGTGTGGGGACGGCGGGGGGGGGGGAGGCGTCAGACGGGCTGGGGGCTGGTGGGACTGGAAGGCCCTGAGAGGAGGGAGTGAGTGGAACCGCCAGAGAGGAGAGAGTGAGGGGATGGCCGGGGAGAGGCGTCAGACGGGCTGGGGGCTGGTGGGACTGGAGGGCACTGAGAGGAGGGAGTGAGTGGGACCGTCGAAGAGGAGAGAGTGAGGGGATGACCGGGGAGAGGCGTCAGACGGGCTGGGGCTGGTGGAACTGGAAGGCCCTGAGAGGAGGGAGTGAGTGGGACCGCCAGAGAGGAGAGAGTGAGGGGATGGCCGGGGAGAGGCGTCAGACGGGCTGGGGGCTGATGGGACTGGAAGGCCCTGAGAGGCTCCTAGGGATGTGCTCAGACGCGGCAGCAATGACGTGGGAAGACACTGAGACGCTCCCACACAGGTACAGGGAGACACCGTGATAGTATGGGAAGGCGTCGACTGACAACGAGTAACGTGAAAGGTACCGAGTGAAAACGAGGTAGCATGGAAACTGAAAGCATGTCGATAGGTCATGGGAACGGTGAGATGCTAAGGAGCGGTTCAGTCAGCACAGAACAGCGCGGGACGTGGGACAGATGGCGCCGATAACACCCATTCGACATCGGTATCTGTAGCCACTGCCGCCGCTCGGATCACTCGGTAGCCACTGCCGCCAGTGTGTGCTTGCGTGTATAACATGCTACAGACACATGTCATGTTTGACGTTGAATCATTCCACGGCCTTACACGAGGCCCTCGTTTCTCTGTTTTGCCTCGGGGTGCGGAGCGTGGACGTCGTGCCCATTTTCGGAGCTTCCCTGGGCTGTTAGGAACAGTGACCGGGTGGACCTGTCTGTTATTTTTATTGGTTATGAGAAGTACACCGATGCTCTCAGAAAAATACATTTTGTGTTTTGCCTTTGGCTCTGCTTACTGCTGGAAGCCATGGCCTTGTGTTCATTCGCCAAAACACGGAAGCGTTAGACTGTTGACTGAACGGGACCGAATGAACTTCATTCGCCGTAACACGGATGAAACAATGAAACATGCTTTCATGCTGTATTGAATCAAAAGTCAATATGGACTCCAGCATTTACGGATCATTTCACGCCTTTGCCACTCGCGTAAAAACGATTATAACACGAGGCCACTAGGCGTATTCAGCACACACGCACTTTTCCCAGTTATGTCAAAATTGCGCTCGCACGCGGCCTGATCGCAAGGAATGTATGACGAACAGGAATGGTACACGAAATGCACGTTCCCAGAACCACTAGACACAAATAAGCCGCGACGCATATAACCGCGGCTAAGAAGCTGCTCGCTCGTTGGCACGCTCACATTTTGTGGGCCTCTCAGTGCAGTTGGCATGATGTGCTGAGACCCAGCAGGGAGCAGTGCGTACTGCTCTCAACAGAAGCAAGGAAGCCAGCTGGGCGGTGGCAGTTGGCGTGAGGCGCTGGGACCCAACAGGAAGCAGTGCGTACTGCTCTCAACAGAAGCAAGGAAGCCAGCTGAGTGGTGGGCTTGACGCGTGATGATGACAAGCCTAAGAGACGAGCGGAGTGGGGCGAGTGGTTGAAAACAGCGCCACCTCTCGCCTATCTGCAGATGTTGCGTGTTGCCTCCGGTACAGACAGGACGCAATACAGATCAGTATAGTGTTAGATGAACTAAAAATAGCTGCCTGCACAAACCATGGAATGCTGCTTTAAGCCCCTGCAGGCGCATTAAACGAGCGGGTGTATGCGGAAGGAGCCGAACCCGTCTACTTTATCAGCTGCTCTCCCTGCATATACCTAGATGGTTGTCTTTCACATCAGCGTATTTTGGCTTTGCTCAACTCAAAAGCACGCAAGCAATACATCGAAATGGATTCGCGGCGGACCTCACGGCTCACCTCCTGCAGAATTTGACAACATTGGAAAGACAGGAGTGGTTAAGAGGGGTGAGCTCAACGCGTCGGCAGAGCGCGTGCTTCCTGCCAATGATATCAGCATGGTCGAATGAGGACAATTTTCGGGTGAAAGGACATGGAAAGGCTACGGCCTAGCCCAACGGAAGCACCGCATCTGCCACCTTAACGCTAGTGAAGCCTGTCTCTTGAGAGACCGACATTACTGCCTCACTCACCCGGCTCCTTGTAGTAAGAAAGCTTAAACGCGCCAACCTGCACACTACGCCACAGGCCGAAAGTAAATCTACCATCCTTCACATCACAACTTGCTTGAAAGCTCCCACGACCAACGCCGCAGAGCCAAACTCCCCATGTGAATGAAGGGCATCGCCCCAATGAGAATCTCCCCATGTATCACAGCGACGGCTCTGCCGGGCGGCCGCGCGGCGAACCGCAGCTTGCCGCTCGTCCGCTAGACGTCGCTACTGCAGCCAGCAGCAGCCGGTCTTCTCGCGCGGCAGCTCGGAGGTCACGAGGCCACCGTCGCCCGTGACGAAGCGGCGCCGAGGCACGGGCGGCGAGTCGGCTGCCGGCGAGGGCATGGGTGACACGGCCGCCGGCCCCAGCTCGTCCAGCGGGAAGGCGCTAAGCGCAATCGCACCCGTCAGCGCGCTGCGCGACAGGGCGCGCTGCTTCTTCAGGTCGGCCAGCGTGCCCTGCAGCGGCCCGTGGCTGTAGCTGGCCGTGTAGGTGGGCGGCGTGTAGGCTGGCGGCGCGCCCTCGCCGCCGCCGCCGTTTCCTCCGCCTCCGCCAGCGCCACCGCCTCCGGCCCCGCCGCCGCCGCCGACGCCCGTGTTCACCGTTACGTGTACGTGAATGTCGATCTTACTGGATTCCACGGAAGCCGAGCTGCCTACCGCTACAAAAGAAACGAAACACAATGGTGAAACGAAACAAAAGTGCTGTCGCGGTGGAATACCCGGAACACAGGCTCGCCGCGCGCAGGCAACAGAAGACCGACGCGCAAGAATAGTGCAGCCGCAAAGCACTGGGGAGCTCGGCAGTAAGTGCGCAAACCAAATGGAGAGGTAGACAAAAGGCATTCAGGTCCAGCACGGTCAAAATAAGAACGTCATCGCGACGCTATACGCAAACAGTCTGGGGAAAAAGAATGCCGGCGCCACGCTAACAAATCATTGTGCGAGCTCAGACGACAATGGTTACACATCGGTGCCAGGACGTATGCATGCCATGGGAAGTCACATGTGGCGTAATGTTGAAGCCGACACTACACTAAACCGTACAGAGCATGGCATCAAAACCTGGTACCATGGCAACGCTACCAAAAAGGGTAGCTCTTTCACTCTGAATTCCGTTTACATGCTCACGTAGCAACATAGCAAGTATCGATTTAGGAAGAACGTGTGCACGATAGACCTGACATCAAGGTTTTCTTAACATATGGACTTATGGACGCGAATCCACGTCAAATAGTCACTTAAATTCGCCTGACCCCGTACGATTTCGACACTGGACTAGGATCAAACAAGAACTCACATGTTCTGCTGGAGTCACGCGTCGGTCGCTCGCTGCTGTTGACATGACCTCCGTTGACCTGGCTTCCGTTGACCTGGCTTCCGTTGACCTGGCCTCCATTGACCTGGCTTCCGTTGACCCGGGCGCCGTTGACCTGGCCGGCGGTGACCTGGCCATCGGCCCGTTTCGTGAGGTCCGTGCCGTTCTGGTCCTCCGTGGCGGTGCTCACTCCGTCCGTCAGATCCTCTGACCTGCTAACAGACCATGGTCGACGCGTTATTTATCTACGCGTCTGGTGGTAGGCTTCTTAGCATCACCTATGCAGCGGAAACCAGATCAGTGAAATTTTCCATGGACGGGAATGGAACCGTGCACCTTTTGTGCGCAAGCCAGCGTCATACGCCACGCAGCCACCGTGCGGCACTCCGGTAAGACAGCAACCACGTGAACTGAACGTGCTGCGGCTGTGTTGACATATTGGACTTCATATTGGACTGTAATCAAGGGTGGTGGGTTCAAGCGTTGTTACCAGGGGGATTTTTGATTCCCAGCTACCATCGGCGCGGAAGAGAACGGGGCTAATGACCACAGCAGGGTATGCAGGTGCCGTAGAATAGCAAAGCAGCAGGACTATTGACTGGAGCGGTCATTACGGTTACGAGACTTCTTCCCGCGACAACAAAAACTGAGACGGATGAACATCGCTCGGGTAAGACCGCAAGACGCCCTATCCTATCCTAACTAATTCGTCCTATCGACGACCCATTTTGGTATCCAATGGCTATCAGATGTCATGACGCATTTATCGCTATAATCATGTCACGCACTCAGTCCTAAAATTTGCGAGCGGCCAATGTGAAGAGGACACCATTTGCCTCTTGGGTCTGACACTATAAAGCCTGATTTATTACTGAATGGCAGCTGCATTTCATTGTCCTCATTTCATGCCAGCGGCTCCAGTCGTTTGGACAAAGCCGCGCATTGCTGCACAAAACTCCCATCGAAAGAGCTCTAAACATTATCAAACGACTTATCTTTGCCAATTTCAGTCACCATTTCCAGATAGCTTCCTGCGAGCTGATATGTTTATGGTCTTGTATTTCCGGATGCGCTCGCACTCGGACATTGATTAAGTGTCAAGCCAATTTGGATCGGACAAAGAGCAGCTCTATGGCAATAGATTCGGCGGAAGCTCCATTTCGGCGGGACACCGGCCGCCGCCCGTCCGTCTCGGTCGCATTACGCGCGTCGCAGGCACCGACGGCAAAGTGACGGATGGCGCTTTTTGCCGCACCGACAGACGGAGGAGTCAACAGCGACTGTCGCTGACGCCTCCGCTGTCTGGAGGAGCGCGACAGGTGTGGGTTTGTAGAGGAACGCCTGCCTCGTGGGCTGTGTGACACTGCAGAAGTTTGCATGCCAACAGGACAGGATATGTTCTATCTTTGATGGATTAGGTTTGATGAAGGTTCTCTCCATCTGTGCAGGCAGCGTGACAGCGCAGGCACCCAGCCTCCAACAGTGCACTGACAGGCACCTTCCACTACATCTCGCCAGACGTCCTGCTGTCGACGCTGCCGACTCACTTGTTGGCGCTGGAGGCCTGCGACGTGTCGTCGGCCAGCTCGATGGCGATGCCGTCCACGTCCAGCAGGCTGGCGTCCACGCGGCGGTTCGAGTCCTCCAGCGCCGACTGCGGGCGAGAAAGCGAGCCGTTGCCGAGGCTGGTGCCGCCACAGCTGTTATACATAGCGCGTGTATGTCAGCCCGGCTGACAACTGGCAATGCCCAGCTTTTGGCACTCTCTCGTGGCGTGGATGAGATAAGGCACTCTCTCGTGGCGTGGATGAGATAAGGCACTCTCTCGTGGCGTGGATGAGATAAGGCGCTCTCTCGTGGCGTGGATGAGATAAGGCACTCTCTCGTGGCGTGGATGAGATAAGGCACTCTCTCGTGGCGTGGATGAGATAAGGCACTCTCTCGTGGCGTGGATGAGATAAGGCACTCTCTCGTGGCGTGGATGAGATGCTGTAGCCAGTGCACCAAAAGGGCGACGCGGGCTTGCAGGCTGTCGAAAGAAGTTTTTTGTGATTCGAGGCTGCAGCAGGAAGGCTACGGATGCACGCGTAATTGCTTAGGGCTTCCAAGCGCTCCTTTTCTTTGTTCGTCTTGATGTATGTGCTAATGGGCTTTAAAATTAAACTTTTGAACGGTCGCACGCTGCGTTGTACAAAGTAGCGGGAGAAGCAACGCAGTTGAAATGTGGCTCCCGCCCCGTTCAGTCGAGTTTGGGCATGACATGTGGATCTTTCCGATGAGCTCCTCGCAATCAAGTTGCTGAGAAATGAATCAAGTCGTTAGGCACAACTCACCGTGGAGTCTGGTCATGCAGATGTCTGGGCGCGGGCTCTACCTACAGAGCGTTTGTATCATGCGTGTAGCGTGGTACAAACAGGCAGTGTAGAAATGAGCATCGAATATTTGGTGATAGCAGCCTAAGGTATGAAAAAGGTCGTACAGTGTGAAATCGTTAATGCGGAGATGGTAATGTGTGGTGCTTCGTGATCGATGTTACGCCACAAGTTATCCATACCCTGAGATTATGGTCATCAGGCGACCCTCCAGACGTTCCAGCTGCGAACCTGGCATTGAAAATTCAATATTCACACAATATGCTCCATTACGGATAAATCTCGGATCTTCACGACCGTTTATCACGTTGTCCCTGACAAGTCCCAAATGTCGAGGCTAGTGGAAGGAGTGGTGGGTCCGGACAGGGTTAACGGGAGGCAGGTCGCCGAGGCTAGTGGAATGAGTGGTGGGTCCGGACAGGGTTTACGGGAGGCAGGTCGCCAAGGCTAGTGGAGAGAGTGGTGGGTCCGGACAGGGTTTACGGGAGGCGGATCGCCGAGGCTAGCGGAAGGAGTGGTGCGTCCGGACAGGGTTTACGGGAAGCAGGTCGCCGAGGCTAGTGGAAGGAGTGGTGGGTCCGCACATGGTTTACGGGAGGTAGGTCGCCGAGGCTAGTGGAAGGAGTGGTGGGTCCGGACAGGGTTTACGGGAAGCAGGTCGCCGAGGCTAGTGGAGGGAGTGGTGGGTCCGGACAGGGTTTACGGGAGGCGGGTCGCCGAGGCTAGTGGAAGGAGTGGTGCGTCCGGACAGGGTAAACGGGAGGCAGGTCGCCGAGGCTAGTGGAAGGAGTGGTGGGTCCGGACAGGGTTTACGGGAAGCAGGTCGCCGAGGCTAGTGGAAGGAGTGGTGGGTCCGCACATGGTTTACGGGAGGCAGGTCGCCGAGGCTAGTGGAAGGAGTGGTGGGTCCGGACAGGGTTTACGGGAGGCAGGTCGTTGAACACCACGCGTTATCCCAAGCAGCGATTGGCGTGGTAAAGGTCCCAGATATCAACGCGAAGTGCAATTCTGTCCAGTGACATGTTCAGGTGGTGCTTAGTAATGGAAATGACTGAAGCGGGGGGGACGGGACATAGCCTGGGAGGTGACGGCGGCAATGTAACATAGTACGGATTCTATGAAAATAGAAACATTGGCCGATGCTATACTTGTGACTTTATGACCGACCTCCTAAGCCGTTTTCAGTAGTTTGCATATCGCGCCAAAGGTGGGGTTATGTTTTCACTTGGAGCTAACTGCTCGTCCGGAACTAAAGCTCGTCATATTCAGGAACAACAAAACAAAACAACATACTCATTGTGTATTTCGGGGTATGTTCAGCCAATTTGCCCATTCAGCTTATCCATCTTATTTTAAGAAACTATCCCCAGTGCAGCCCGTCTACTTTCCAAAGAAAAAGGTTCGGTTTTGTTCGGTTTCAAAATTTTGTTAAAACCTGGTACGTCGGTGGCTGTTCATTTCGAAATGTTTCTCCTAGAATAGGTGCACGATCTTGTGGGGCATTTTTCAACTGCTTCATCGGCATGGTGCAGTCTTTTGGAGCATCCACGCCTAAAAATTATGACATTGTGTTTGCGTTCACCTGGTGCTACTTCTTCGCTTTTTATGGCGCTCTTGTGGCAATTTCTGCTTTAGTAATTAGGTTATCGCATTCACGCCAAATTGGTGCCCACTTTTCGTTCCTTATGCTGCTCTGAAGATAATTTGTGCTTTCCCAAGTCGTGTGCGGATAAAATAAAGCGCTTTGAGTTCCCTTGAGTGCCTTTCCGAGTCAGTCCGTCGGCAAGATTACCAAATTCCAGCACGGTGGCAGTCTTGAAACTAAATCCCAATATTCCCAGGAGCGGCATAAAACTAGACGTGATGAAAAGCTGGCATAAAAATAGCACCAGATTTGAGACCAGTGCCGTGGAAAGCCCGGTCGCTTGAACAATCAGCTGTAATCATTTTAGAGAAGCTGGGAAAGTGCCCTTGGCGCGCCTCGTGTCCGTGTGTGGAGTGCGGCTGCCCCATGCCACGAGCTCCGCTCTCGCACTAGCAACACGAACGTTCATAAAACTGTCGACGTGTTTATCAGCACGTGATTTACTACATCGAGGCCCCCGTCCAACCGACCCACCACGCGCGGCCGGACTCAGTCACTCACAATGGACTCCTCGACGCCGAGCCTTATTCGAGCCTCCTGCTTGACGTCTTTCTTGGGTGTCAGCGTCTTCTCCCGCATTGAGGTGCGCCGGATCGAGTGTTTGGTGGATTGGGTGCGACGCACGCGCGGCCGCTGCGTCTCGGTCCGCTTCAGGTCCTGTTCGGTCTTCAGCTGCTCAAGGCGCTCCCTGATCTCGGGGTCCTCACAGACGTCTGCGGACGGCACACGTGGTTATATGGTCAGGGGTCCTCACAGACGTCTGCGGACGGCGCACGGGATTAGATGGTCAGAGGTCCTCACAGACGTCTGCGGACGGCACACGAGGTTAGATGGTCAGAGGTCCTCACAGACGTCTGCGGACGGCACACGAGGTTAGATGGTTAGATTAGATGGTCAGGGGTCCTCACAGACGTCTGCAGACAGTACACGGGTGTCAATTGTCAAGAGTCCTCACAGACGTCTGCAGATGGTACACGGAGTTAGATGGTCAGGGGCCAGGGGTTTCAAACGTCCGCATGGGAGTAGGCCTCAGATCTGTGCTCGACTCCACGGGAAGTCAGAGGCGACTCCGGGAACAACAAACTTTGTGTTGAGCCGAGATGGAATCGCGTCCATCTGAAATCCGATTGAGGCGGAACGGGGCTTGAGCCATCTGTGATCTCTGGAAGCAGGGTTGAAGCTCCCTTTTTAACGTGTGTGGGTGGTGTTCCACTCCCCCCCCCCCCCCGCCCCAATTTGAACGTCGACATCCCAGCTTTGAGAAGGCGTGTTGGGCCATAGCCGGGGAGACAACCGTTTGTTGGCGTGTTTGGGGAGAGGTTTCGCCACCTTTCGCCGCCTAGCGCCCCCCCCCCCCCCCCCCCATCCCCCCAACTTATTTTTGGGAGAATACACCCCTGCTCTGAAGTGACCGATTAGTCGGTTCATGGATAAACGTCGGCAGCAAAGACGCTTATTCTGTCATGTTTCGCGCAAAAAGTGGAGCATCAATAAATAACATTCATGTAACACTGATGCGACGAGGCTAAGCCATCCAAGCCACCAGCAGTTCAGTCACAACACTACGCTTTCGCGAAGGCACACCGGTCGTTGCGAACAGCTCTGGACGGTGATGTGCATACAACTTAGGAGTCACGAGGATTGAGACCGGGTTTCACTGCGTGATTTACCCTCAGGGGTACGTACGTCCCTGAGCTTCGCCGGGTGAAAGCATCGCGTCGCATCAGTACCCCAGCAGCTGGATACGCTGAGAGGTGCTGCAGCGGGCCGTCAGACGAGCGAGGCGCTAAAGCCTGAGTGCTGTCGCGATTAACGATAAAATACCGCGCATCGAATCTCATCGAAGGCCGTGGCGGAGCCCAAAAACCCGGGCGGGCTCTAAGAGGGACGTTCGAATCTAGGCCAATGCCACAAAAGTCGCCGAGCTGGAACCACCAGCGCCCGTTCGGCGCCCAAATGAGGAGGGGGTGGGGGGACGAGCCTGGCGGGACGGGACAGCATCGTTTTACGACCGTAATCTGCCCTCCCCTCACGAGGCGGGCCGGACGGTGTGCCGCCATGCGAGATAGCGGGGCGCCGGGGCAATATGCGGTCAGACGAGGACACGAGCCGAGGGTGGCGCCGCCGCGCGCGGCCGATGGTCGGTTCATTACCGCCTCCCGAATGCTATTAGATGGTGATCCGGACCCTTCAGGAGGGGGCGGCGGTCATCAGGCGATCCTAAGCGCCGCTCGGATGTGAGCACTCTGGGGAGAGTGTCCGTCTCATCGCGTCTTCCCAGCATGGCGCTGGGGTGGAAACGGTCCGGACAGGCAAGCTCATTTTGACTGTGTAAGCGCAACGATGTGAGAATGTCTAGTGAGGACGATTCCTCTTCTGCCTGGTGAGGAAACTATGCTGTCATGGTGACGGGGCCCAAAGGCCTTTCAAAACCATACATGGATAGCACTGAAATCGTATGACAGTGGCAGCACAGATCCGGCTGGTGCCACACGCGTGATCCCGGGGATGCAGGCGCCGTCGCCCCCCCCCCCCCCCCCCACACACACACCCGAGACTCACCAAATGGCGTCTCACCGCTCCTGGTAGCGGCCGATAGGTCCGCGCCGTTCTGGTAGAGCAACTCTATCACTTGCGGCTGGAACAGACACGCAAGGTGCTCAACAACACCGTCGACACGCCACAGGGCGTCGAAGCAGTTCTGACAGCGCATTGTTCGGAACTGCGCGCTGTCCAAAGTGCATCGCCGCTCGTAAAGGCATTCTGAATGCTGCGAGCCTAGACTGCCAGGATTTGCCGCCAAGAACTTGGCACCTACTCTCCTGCAATAAAAGACTGGGCTGGGCGGAAGGGAAAGGCATGCCGTGATCAATAAACAATTATGAGATCTATGAACCATGGTGCATAGGTCGTTTTGTATGGTGTTCGCAATCTAAGCTTGCAGCAAAGCTGCATAACTATGGATTTAACAGTGGCCCTTCGGAAAGCGAGGACTGCATAATGACGTACTCAAATTTAGCAGCAATTCAGTCCCTATCTTTTACAGCGGCGTTAGCTGTAGAGAAATACAAAAGCGACAATATCCTTGCTGCTCAGCATTTCCGGGGGACTTAAAGTTACTTTAAGACAATGCACTGCTCGGTCTTCTTCGAAAAGGAAAAAACGAAAACTGCCTTTGCTGGCCCACTCCCTCAGCACGCCACGCGCAATGCCTGACCTTCTCGAAGCCCCGCCTGGAACGGCCGAAGAGCGAACTCACGTGGCTCCAGCAGGCTGCTGCGTGGATGGGCTGCCAGTCGTCCTTGTCCCGGGCGTCGACGCACACGTGGTTGTCCAGCAGGTACTCCACCACGGTGATGTAGCCGTTGGCAGCAGCTATGTGTAGCTGCAAACGGTGCCCAGGGTCAACTTGAGCTGAGGATCATTGGTATCAAGGGCATGTCTCCTGGGCCAAAGGTCGTCCGTGTCAGAAAATGTGCCCTGAGTCAAAGGTCGCCCGCACTCTCCTGACTCAAAGGTCATCCGTGCGAAGTTTACGTGTCCATAGCCAAAAGGGCATTTGTGTCAAGGGAGCGTCTCCTGAGCCATACGTTGTTCGAAACAGGGGAATATCTCCTGAGCCAAAGGTCGTCCGTGTCAGGGAATATGTCCCGAATCAAAGGTCGGCCCTATTCTCCTGAACCACAGGTCGTCCGTATCAAGGCTATGTGTCTTCAGGCCGAGGACCTTTGTATCAACAGGATGTCTCCCGAGTCATACGTTGTCCGAATAAATAGGATGTCCCCTGAGCGAAAGCTCACCCATATCAGGGAATGTGTACTGAGTCAAAAGTCGTCCATATTCTCCTGAGCTAAAGGTTGTCCGTATCCTAGGCTACGCGTCTATGTAGAGCCAAAAGGGCGTCTGTATCCAGGGAAGGTCCGCTGGGCCATACATTGTTCGAATCAGGGGAATGTCCCCTGAGCTAAAGGTCATCCATATCAGGGAATGTACCCTAAGTCAAAGGTCGTCCGCATTCTCCTGACCCAAAAGTCATTCTTATCAAGGATACATGTCTACAGCCAAACGGGCGTTTGTATCAAGGGAATGTCTCCTGAGCCAAAGGTCGTCCGCGTCAGGGAATGCGCCCTGAGCCAAAGGTCGTCCGTATCACGGTTACGTGCCTACAGCCAAAGGTCGTTAGTGTCAAGGAAATGTCTCCTGATCGGAAGGCTGTCGGCATCAAGGAATGCTTCTCGAGTCCATGGTCGTCCAAATCAATGGAATTCTTCCAAGGCATTTAATTGGTCAGCAAAGCAACGCAGTATGAAAGGCGACGGTGCAGCGGTAGCAATGATCATTCTTTTGCGCCGAGTGACTCTGAAAGCTCCATACAGTGACACATCCACTCGCCGCCGGGCTTCCGCGATCTAGCCCCGAGCTTATGACCTGGCGGTAGGTAGACAGCGAAACGTAGCACATTACTCCCACCGTTACTGGAGCGACCTGCGTGAAAGGGCGGTGTCCCGCTAAAACCCGACGCCCTGCCTCGCATCAGCACTAGGGACGCTCATTAAAGCTTTTCGCCGCGCAGGAGGCTTTCCCAGGGGAAGTCACGCAGCTCATATTGGTGCGGTTCGGTGCCATTAAGTGCTGGCCGCGGATCTCCAAAACACCGCGCAAAAATACAACTGCGTAGGACAGATTGTCGTCATGCTTCGTAAGACGCTCGCTTTATCGGTCTTGGCCGGCGCGGCTGAGCATGATGGGAGCTCTTTCTCGCGCTTAGACACAAGATTGAAGAAAGCGTTTCTTAAATCCGGTCGGCTGGCGGTGGTAGAGTGGGCAAAGGGGCTGTAAAACAGTCTGAAATATAGCGCGCGTAGCGTTCAAAACAAGGAGATCGGTTCCGGCTATCACGGTCTTCATCTGTATTTTTGCGGTCAAATATGATTCAAATGTACAAATGCTGAGCGTGCATCACGATTGTGCAATACACTGGATAAATTGTGGTGATAGCCTTCAAGTAACCACACAATCCAGTGCCGGAAAAGCAGCCTGTTTATCTGGCAGTGAGCAAATGATGCGTGTTTTGCCATAGCCGACCTTAACAATTTCATATTCAGTCCGTGCATACGTGGTGATTTGAATTATTTTCCGTGGAGCTTGATCGAAACTAAGCTTTCTGATACAACAGCAAGCAACTAAAATGTCTGTACCACATTTTGCGTATAACATTATTGAAGTTGAAAAACGTCTATAGAGTTAAGCAAAAGTGCGCGGTGCTGCATTGGAGTGAACGGAAGTCCCGGTTATCTTTATACACACCTGACGCTCGGAATATCATACTTGCTGGTTATTGACCATGCCTTCTTCAACTCCGGTAACTCCAAAATAGTTCAGACCATGCCTTCTTCAACTCCGGTAACTCCAAAATAGTTCAGACCATGCCTTCTTCAACTCCGGTAACTCCAAAATAGTTCAGACCATGCCTTCTTCAACTCCGGTAACTCCAAAATAGTTCAGACCATGCCTTCTTCAACTCCGGTAACTCCAAAAAAGCTCATCCCGATACCCATATCATGTTGAAACACCAAAACCTCTCGCATGACTGACGTACATTCCATCGATCATCAAAGGCATACAAATGCCAAAGAATTGCAATGGTCTTCACCAGACCCCGGTTTATCAAAACTGGAAGCTTTTACGCAAAACAATGGCATGCTCTGGAAAGCAAGAATATTACGGCACCTTCCCACAAAGCAACGCTTTTCACTATGTCAACAAGAATAAAGGCATTACTGGGCTAAAAATAAGATGGGCCATCCACTGCATGGCTTCGGTAAGTACGCAAATGCTTTGGCCGAAGCCAGACTTGACAGTTTCAAGATAGGATACCACATTGATCCGCCCGTTTATACCTGGGTTCTTTGTGCCTTTCCCATGGTTGTTTTCGTAGGGTTCTAGATAACGCGCGACAGGCTCATAAATTGCACTGCCACGCAAAATTATGGTTGTTGTGGTAGTTGCTCTGTCTTCAAGATTTAGTGACGGCTAATAGAACCCAACATATGGCACATCTACCTAGTGATGCAAATTTCCACAATTCTCGTGTAATTTCGTTGGGGTGAGTGAGTGAATATTATCTTCACTATGCTAGCGTGAATACGAAAAGAAAAGTCCCCCAACGAGCAAAAAGAAGATAGCAGCCATACAATCTTACTTGCATCAAGGTCAAAAATGGCTGTTTCCACAGAGCCCTGCTTGACAATTCTGCACTTTTTAAGTCATTGACGACAGTTGCGAAATACCGATTAAAAAGTAACCACGCAACTGGGTCGCCCGCCTCACTGGTGGGCTAACCGAATCAAGAATATAATGAGCTGACACATATCTGGGCAGGCCCAAGGTGTTCGCCTCACGGACGTCCTCTCACGACAGGCTTAGCCCCACACGATAGCTAATAAACTTAACAAATGGCCGTAGTATACTTGGCTGCCTGGGGTATATAGAATCCATTTCGTCACGACAGTGGAATAATGAAACGTGAGCATCAATGGAGACTTAAAAGCAAGTCAGTTATAAGGCACTAGAGAACGTTTCAAGTAACACCATGACACCACAATTTTTCGCAACCTGTTTCCTTCCTGAGTGCTATTGGGAGAAGTCAGTGGAGAAAATAGGTGATGCATTACAAGCTTATGCGTCTTTCACAGTCATCATCAAACTGTGAGCTGGCTCATCACCCGACCGGGATCAAATCCGTATCTTATTTTGAGGACAAGAGGAAAGGGTGGTGTTTACAAAAGTCGTGCGAAATTAAATATTTCCCAAATAATTGCTATCCGGCTTTGTCAACAAAGCATTACGATATGTCATCAAGTGACACGTAGTTTCAGGTACAAATTCCTCCAGGAATTCGAACCCATCTTGGAGAAATACCGTGATGACTTTGCAATTCAGGTACCCTTTCTTAGCACACGTTTGCCTCGAGTCCTGAGAAGGTCCCAAGATCCAAGCGACATGGGGTTCTGGATCCATTCTCGGGATCCGGACGCACGCCTGGCCATTACAGCGCTTCACCGTAAGCGTACCGGATGGCCGGGTCCCAGATTTACGGATGGCGCGATGAAATCCTACCGAGTAACCCCGCCCGATTCCTGCCCCCCCCCCCCCTTAAAAAGACGACAAATGCACGTAGGCGTAGCAGCAACGTCGGTGGCATGTTATGGACTACGACGATGCACCATTATTATACGGGTAATGGACGTACATCCCGGATTACAGGTATTCCTGCGTCTGGTGTCGAGGAGCAAGGCATGCACCCGTCATCACGCACAGTTATGCCCCATACCATTGGGATGGGAAGAGGCCAGTCCTTTCAATTTCGTCCTTAGCCCTCCCACATTTGCGGACAGCTTCGCAGCCCTTGGGTACAAATCGGGTCAAATGATGGGCGAAATCAAACTGAAGGACTGGGTCAGGAGCTCCCTCCTGACTCAGGCGGCCAAGTGCTGTTGAAATATTGACCGCGCATCTCCGACCAGCGGGGCAGTAGTGGTTTTGCATGTTCAGCAAAATGTGATCCGAGACGGACCTTTGTGTCACATTATCGGAAATGGGGACAGATGAAAACGTGGGTTCAGTGCAGAAATCAATGTGACTTCAGGAACGGCATTTTGCGTTCACAAGTCATCTGGAAAGTCCAACTATGTTCAACTCACCATACGATCAGTAATACGCAAGGGTGCAAGCCGCATTGTAACCTTACTCCTATCTAGATCATAGGTCGCTGGGGTCACAGGTGTTACAACTTGTGTTCGCTAAACGGTAGTAAGCATGTGCGTTCCATCTAAATGCAAGCGGTACTCGCTTTTTTGCTGACGAATTTCAACATGATTTTGTTTAGTAACTGACTTCAAATAAGGCATGATCAAATCAGTTTCAGCTGCATTAGAATATTTTCAAACCATGAAAGTGGACAAGGCCGCCGACGTTGTACGAGCCGCTATATATATAAAATACAGTTGCTATATTAGTGGGTTTCTAATCAAGAATATCAAGTAAATAATAATAAAGCTAATAATTAAGATAATAATAAAGAGAAGAATTAAGAAAATAAAAAAATAGTAATTAAGAAACTAAAAAAGGTAATAACTAAGAAAATAAAAAAGCCAATAAAAAAGATAATAATTAAGTCGATCACACGAAGTCATTCTCGAGGTCGGAATGCGGAGAGCGCCTGGTGATTGAAAATGTGTTGTTTCAGTTGTTACCGGCGAAGTCCCACACCAAGCCATTCTTGACGAACACCTGGTGACTTCAGTGGCCCAGCCAGTCACGCTTCCGGCAGAATGATGTCCTTGCATCGACTGATCGCACCGGCACATAGTTCCCGCAACAAGTGGCACAACGCTTTAAACTGTGCTGTTGTAGTTTCAAGGCATTTGAAGGCAGAACAGGCAGCCAAAACACCAACCGGGAGGCCTTCCTGTAGTTTTGAAGATCACGTAAGCTTCGTAATCCTCGTTTGACTAACATAACGAAGGAAGAATACAAAATGGCGAAAAAATGAAGGTGACGAGCCGAAATCAGTATCAGATCTGGACAATCGGGTGTCCAAGCGGCACGGCACCAACACATTTCGACATTCAGGAGAAAGTGGAGCATCTGAGCGAACGAAATGTGGTTGACAGGCATCGCCAGTCATGACCAGTCGCACGCAGATCAAGCTCGTCCGTTATGAGGCGTTCTTAAGGACTGAGCCCAATGCCGGGTACCCTAACGCCTGGACTAATAAATGGATGGGACCAACTAGAAGAACGGTGCAAGACGTCAAACTGACTACACGCTACAGATGATTGTGGAATGTGAAGGTCATTAGCCCATCCCAGCACGCAAAGATACGCCAATCAAAACCGAGAGGCGGCCGGGGACGCGTTATCCGACACCGAACTCTAGCACAACACGCTGTGTCTAAGCTGAGGAACTAGGACACCGAGAGAGAGCACAGGCGTGTTTGTTCTGTGCGACCATTATTCGGTAAAAATATTTATGATTATTGCCATATTTGTACCGCCGTCATTAAAAGCGTCAATGTTCACAAGTTCATCGTTTCATTTATTAGAAATGTTAGGCTTGGTCAGACTCTTCACCACGCAATCTTTGAGCAGCCGTGGTTTGATTTGACTTCTGATATCTATTGCGATTAAGGCATGTTGCCGAAATATCAACGCATCTATCGCTCCATTCTCATTGCGTTTCTGCAAGGAATGAGGCTATTACTGCTGTCTTGCCCACGGGGGAAGTTTAAAGAGGATATCAATTTTCCCCGACATCGTCTGCAATACCTCGCCGTGAAACCGGAGGGAAAGGGGGGGGGGGGGGCTAACAGCACAGGCTGGCGTGGACGACTGCTGCAAACGCTCCTCCGGCGCCGACATGGACCGGGGGAGGGGGCAGCACTCACCGGCGTGGCAGACTACTGCACGCGCTCCTCTGGCGCCGACGTGGACTGAAGGGGGAGGGGGGCAGCACTCACCGGCGTGGTCGACTGCTGCACGCGCTCCTCCAGTGCCGACAGGGGCCGGGGGAGGGGGCAGCACTCACCGGCGTGGCCGATTGCTGCACGCGCTCCTCCAGCGCCGACGTGGACCGGGGGGGGGGGGAGCACTCACCGGCATGGCCGACTGCTGCACGCGTTCCTCCAGCGCCGACAAGGGCCGGGGGGAGGGGGCAGCACTCACCGGCGTGGCCGACTGCTGCACGCGCTCCTCCAGTGCCGACAGGGGCCGGGGGAGGGGCCAGCACTCACCGGCGTGGCCGACTGCTGCACGCGCTCCTCCGGCGCCGACATGGACCGGGGGAGGGGGCAGCACTCACCGGCGTGGCAGACTACTGCACGCGCACCTCCGGCGCCGACGTGGACTGGGGGGGGGGGGGGGGCAGCACTCACCGGCGTGGCTAACTGCTGCGCGCGCTCCTCCAGTGCCGACAGGGGCCGGGGGAGGGGGCAGCACTCACCGGCGTGGCCGACTGCTGCACGCGCTCCTCCAGCGCCGACATGGGCCGCTGCTTCAAGTCCTCCAGCATGGCCGCCTCGATCTCGCCCCGCGTCTGCTCTGGAGACGAGACGTCACGGCGTCAGTCGTAGGCGGCGGCGCGGTGGGTCAATTGGCTTTGACACTGAACAGGCGACCAATGTGCGGATCCAAGGAAGTCTGTGACCAGACGAGCTGCGTGCAGCAGACGCTGGGAAAACGCCTGGAGCGCAGACCGGAGCGCTGACGGGGCCGCCGGTCCATGCTGTTCGCCACACCATCTGGTCAGGCCAGAGTTAGGACAAACTTTGCCCACAGAGGTGTCCCAGAGCCCTCCAGAGCCCAAGTAGTTCATCCCACTGCGAAGCCAAAGTCGTCTGCCCGTTACCAATGAGATACGGCACCGCTGACATGGCCCGTTATCACGTGTCACTTCCCGTGAGTGCTCGAATAAAGCATCACAAATCTTCACGAATCAGATGGATATCACATATGACATGAACACTGTCGACACCGACATTACGATTCCTGCACGAAACAAACGGATACTTTAGTTATCATATAACGAAATAAAATACTACAACAAATTTGATATGAACATTAATATATATATATATATATATATATATATATATATATATATATATATATATATATATATATGTGCATATGCCATTTACTGCAGCCCATTATCGTTATGAGGTTCTGCCTGCGCAAGCTATCTGATAAGCCTCCGTCGCAGATTTCGCGTGGGAGAGAAGTCTGGCACAAATCCCGAAGCAACGTTGACGTGCTGTAACCAGCTGAGAGGAGCAGCGCCTGAGCCGCCACCGGCCGTCAACACCAGCTGTGGCGTCCAATAACGGCCCAGGGGCGCGATCCTGAACGGCGACCATCAGTAGCGAGCCGCGCCGCTCCAACCTCCACTCACACGTGAACGGTAGCTGGCGATGGGGTATGGGTGCTTGGCCGGACGGACGGACGAATGGACGGAGCAACGGACGAACGGACGGACGGAGCAACGGACGGACGGAAGTAAGGACGGACGGACGGACGGACGGACGGAAGTATGGACGGACGAACCAACGGACGATCGGACGGACGGGGTTGACGATGATCGGTTGACAGGCAGCATGCGTTCGCCGTTCCACGCCAGCTTTGATCGTTCAAAAGACCGCCAGGTGTGGGTTCACCCTCGCCTTTGTAATGATGCTCTAGGAGAAAAGTGAGGACCGCGACCACGAAATGGCTGCACCTGCTTCAAAACGCCAGAACGGTGACAGCCGATGCTCTGAAGAGATGGTGGAGGGGATGGGTGGGATGGGGTGCGGTGGTGGAGGGGTGCGGGCAGTTGGATGTTTATTTCCTTGTTTCATTCGACGGCATACTCTAGGGATCAATGCAATGCTAGATAGGATCAATGCAAATGATCAAATTTTACATAATGTTCTAAGTGGAACAGTTTTATCCTGCTCATTCTGCATCGGGCGGCCATTCGGCTTCTTCCCAGCGCTTTGATTTTGCGGCACTCTGCATTCGATATCATAAACTATTCTTTACGAATTAATGCGAATACTAATTTTCAAAAGCACTGTGAAGGTTTCGAAAGGCTGCCTGCAAGAATGCAGCTACGTATTAAATGGAAAGCACTGTGGAGCCCGCTCGTAAATAAACATACAAATATAAGACTGCCTGCTACGTAAAAGGACAAAAATACAACCTAATCCATTGTTCTGCAGGGATTAAACTGGTATGTGCGGTGAACTTTATCTCTCCGCAAAACACGCCGAACAAATCGAACCAAACCAACTTCAACCTGAACAACCTATCCCGTATCCAAGTCTTACCAGCCAAGACACACAGAGAACTGCCCCCCCCGTCACGGCCGCCCGCGCCAGGTTACCCGGCCGACCAATACCGTCATCACACGGTCCAGTGGCGTCTCTCGATGGCGCGCGCTCCGGCCCAAATGAGATTTATCCGGACCTTCGGGGCGCGTGAAAGCCAGGCGCCGGTCAATTCCCCGGAGGCCGCGGCTGGTGTACAGATTTTGGCACTGTGTGTAAGATTGTCACCTTTTAGAAACTGACAAAATAGTGCCCGAACCCGGATTTCCAGGCTTCTGAGGCAAACCGGCAGACAGGTCTAGGCTCTGAAGAGCTTGACTTAGTTTTGTCGCTTTATTGTTACGAACATCTGATGCTGAAGTAGGCTGGGCACCAGCTAACCTCACACAAACCACGGGGAAGTCCAGGAAACTAATGGGATAATTGTTGGGACCAATGTACTCGTAAGGTGTGTTACTGTACGGTGATTCGGCCAATTAATTCTCCAGCCGTGGTTAGGTGTCTTTTTATTCTAAGAAGGACTGGAGAATGCTTGGTTCCATCCATGTTCGCGGCACAGCCTAAATCTCTGGCATTGCTGGGCTTCGAATCGGGGCTTACTGATTGCGAATACATTACGCCATGTCGTGTGTATCAGCTCCAAATCAGCTACTGCCAATCTCACGGCTCCCTGCAACATTACCCTTCCAGCCAGCGATCCGACACGCCCTCGTAACACGCATGTGAACAGCGGCCGTCCAGCGCCGCCAGTCCGGCATCAGCGGTCGCCGGACTGGCGCTGCAGTTCTCCGCGTCGGAGGCGACGACCGACGGTGTGTCACGCGCCGTCTGACGGTCGAATAATATCAGCGCGGTCATCCGTCTTGGCGTCGGATGCCGAGCCAGCCTCGGCGTCGTCCGCCCGATGGCCGCGGCCACGACCGCGCCGGTCGGGGTCGCAGGAAGTGGTCTCGATTGGTTCACGCGAGGCGTGCGGGTGTCGGGACGGGACCCGTGCTGTCATGGGCGAGGAGGGGCGGCGCCAGCAGTGCCGGTGTCCGTAGTGTGTCTCCAGGGATGACTAAAAAGACTAAACGGGTGGTGATTGGTACAACGTTTCACGGGCACAATGCTCAGTTCGTAACAGCGCCTGCCTTCCGATCCACCTATCCGTGGCGGGGTGCGTTCGAGACGCTCTAGACACTCCCTATTTGCCCTTGGCTGGAATAGCCGGCAGTCGGTGATAGCGGCCGTGCTACAGCTCACGTGACGTCAGAAGGCAGGACTGAGCGTACCGATCATTGAGGCACGTTAAACTTTCGTCACCACATTACTTCGTCAGTCTGGAATTTTACGATTGGATGGTACAGTTGAGGGCTCACGCAACAAGCACTGCTTAGCGTGAGCTCTAATCCCAGAAATCCATCAGATTGAAAACGTTTGGAATACATGTTAACAAAAACCGTCCTGGGGTGGTGATCTCCAGAAGGATTCCAGGGGGTTTATGTGTGTTTAGTCATGTTTAGAGTGGATATTGGGCATGGTCACTGATCTCCCGGAATAAACCGGTGCGAGTGGCGCCATGTACTGTCAATAACACCCATCTTTTCACGACTCCAGCGCGATTCCCTCCGCATCTCAATATACCCAACTGTGGTGTCAGTGACACTTGACGATAGACACTTGAGTGATTTATTGCAGACGTCACTGCATATCGAAGTTTTCTGTCGTGGTCTCAGTGACCCTAACTGACACAATCCTTCGAGAATTCGTCCGAAACATCACGATCCTGTACTCCAGCGCAATGTCGGCAGCACCTACCAACCCACTCCTGTGTGTCTCCTCGCCGAGTAATTTGGATCCCAATGTACTACAGCGCAGTGTCGGCAGCACTTACCAATCAACTCCTGTATGACTCCCCACCGAGCCCTTTGGGTCTCAATGTACTCCAGCGTGGTGTCGGCGGCACTTACCAATCAACTCCTGTGTGACTCCCCGCCGAGCCATTTGGGTCTCAATGTACTCCAGCGTGGTGTCGGCGGCACTTACCAATCAACTCCTGTGTGACTCCCCGCCGAGCCATTTGGGTCTCAATGTACTCCAGCGTGGTGTCGTCCTCACAGATGTCGTACGCCATGTTGCCGTCGGCGTTCACTGCTAACAGGTTGGCTCCCCTGTAAACAAGCAGCGTGCCAGTTGATGGCTTCACGTTCCTCGCTTTAATTAACACCTTTGTTGTGCTCTGCGCAGGCCGGGGCTTACATTTCAAGCCATAGGAAGGAAATGTAACACCAGACAGGAGGGATTGACGGGATGCTTCCGCTGAATAGTTTTTCATCTCCGGTCTCGTGATTGGCCAGCACACCCATGCTGAGCATGTGATTGGCTTCTGTAACGTAGCGCAGCGTTCTGCGAACGCAGCGCAGCGAACACACCAAAGCCAACGGCATCTGTTGTCTCCAGCGTCGACCCGTTTACCAGCTTCAGCGCGTGGCAACACTTGGCGACAACAACTTGTCACGCGAGGTTCAAACCGCCCCCACTTTTAGTATGTACGCCGATACCATCACGGAGCGGCGGGAGAAAACCCCTAGCACTGGGAGAAAACCCCTAGCATTGGGAGAAAACCGCTGGAACTCATGCCACGTGAACATGCAGCACCGCTTTGTCTCAGCCGCGGGCCCCATCACGCGGCCGCGGTAGGGGGCGGGGTCGGCGGTCAGAGGCCAGGCGCGGCGGCCGAAGCGGCCAGCAGCCCGCTCATGCTTGAAGCCGGCGAGCACGCTGGAAGGTGCCCCAGCGGAGCCACGCTGTGCTCGGGGCGGTTGACTCCGATCGGCGAGCGATATGGCCAGCGACGACGGCGCCGAGCGAGGTCGCCGGCGCCGGCGCCGGAGCGTCGGGAACGGGTGCAAATGTTGACAAAATATTTTGCGCAGAACAAGGCGCAGGAAATTGTAAATGCGAACACCTGTTTTAACCTTTACCAATCTGGGGAGCCTGAGATGCTGCCACTTTCGCGTATTGTTGCCGGTCATAACGTTGTGGTCTAAAAAGTCGTCAGAATGTATGTACCAACGGATGGTAAGTACCTCCGATTGTGGCTACGTCATGGTCAAAACTTCACAGAATTGCTGTAATGTAAGGGAAAACTTTGATCAACGAAGAAAATGCCTTATGAATCAGGAGGGTGTGCCGAGACCCATATAAAATTTCACTTAGAGCTTTTGGGTCGGTTAACCCCCTTAAAACCGAGTCAAGTGCATCCACCTGTCTCGTGGTTCGACACGGCATGCTTTTCTTTGAGACCCGCTATCTGTGCATTGATCAGCCAGCTCTCAGTCAGCACAGGTCACGTGACCCCAACCAGGACACGACCGCACTGTTCGTGGGTCCGAGGGCCTCCCAAGGCCCCCCACTCGCGGCACGACCACCCGATAGCGTCGCCAGAGGCGTCCGAATACGGCTGCACGACCATGTTCAAGTGTTGCGATCTACACTCCTGACTGAGGAGAAGTGCCCAATTTGCATGACACAAGCCCCCCAGTGTCACGTCATCATAGCCGGCCAGGATGACAATCGGCGTCGGGCTCAAGGCTGGGGAATACAAACAAGCCCATTACAGCCGATTTAGGCCGCGGGGCTTCCACATGACTGGACGGTGCCCGAGCGCTTGCGCTGTCGGCCCCCCAAGCAATAGAATAATGCAAAGCTCGTTGACGCCAAAGCCGAAGAGCACACGCCATAAATTGCGCTGTCCCTGTGCTGATGTTTGACCAGACTGGTAGCGACACTAACGGCACGTGGCGCTCTAAGCGTTAGTCGATGACATAAATATAGGTATCGACCGCCGCAGACACGTCCCACGTCCATCACCTAATCTGCCAGGTCCAAAAGGCACGCGATTTACGACACAGCCTTCGGTCCTACCCGGGCCTGCGGCCGTAGACAAGCATTCCGTGACGTAATCACAACGTCCGCGGCACAAAATGCCAGCAGGAAGCCCACAACTCCAGGTCCATGGAGTGCGGAAAAACAGCCAAACGCGGCCGAGATGCGTACCTAACGACACGATCACGTTCGACGGACTGACCGACGCGTTTTCAGCTGCATCGATAAGACGAGCGGTGCGGTATGACTCCTCGCTAGAAGACTCAGCTGCGACCCCCAGGTTTGACCCTGCTTGCTATGGATTACCGTTCCAAACGTCCCTCCTCGTTTCTCAGTTGCACCACCTTCAACCCTCTTCCTCTCTCCCTCTCTCTCCCTCCCCTCCCCTCCCTCTGCCTATCCCCGTCCCTATCCCTGTCCCTGTCCCGTCGCTCCCCCACCCCCGCCAGCGCCGCGCCGTCTCGGACGCCGCCGCCGCCGCCGCCACCGCTGCCTCCGGGGGACGACACGCGACACCCCCGACGGCCACGGCCGGCCCCGTCGCCGTCTAATGGTGTCGGCGGGGGCGGCGCCGCGGCCGTCACGGCCCGGCAGGGGCGGCACCGGACCAGCGCGTCGGATGACCTCGGGTCGCGCTCCCGCGGCGCCGGCGGCCGACGGCAGTCCGTCTATCAGCGGAACGACGGCCCGGCGAGCCGTGCGACGCTGATGGCGGCCTGAGGTGATGACTCTCTCTCTCTCTCTCTCTCTCTCGCTCTCTCTCTCTCTCCTCTCTCTCTCTCCTCTCTCTCTCTCTCTCTCTCTCTCCTTCTCCTCTTCTCCTTCTCTATCTCTCTTCTCTCTCTCTCCTCTCTTCTCTCTCTTCTCTCTCTCTCCTTCCTTCTCTCTCTCTCTCTCTCTCTCCTCTCCTCTCTTCTCCTCCTCTCTCTCTCTCTCTCTCTCTCTCTCTCTCTCTCTCTCTCTCTCCTCTCTCTCTCTCTTCTCTCTCTCTCTCTCTCTCCTCTCTCTCCTCTCTCTCTATCTCTCTCTCTCTCTCTCTCTCTCTCTCTCTCTCTCTCTCTCTCTCTCTCTCTCTCTCTCTCTCTCTCTCTCTCTCTCTCTCTCTCTCTCTCTCTCTCTCTCTCTCTCTCTCTCTCTCTCTCTCTCTCTCTCTCTCTCTCTCTCTCTCTCTCTCTCTCTCTCTCTCCTCTCTTCTCTCTCTCTCTCTCTCTCTCTCTCTCTCTCTCTCTCTCTCTCTCTCTCTCTCTCTCTCTCTCTCTCTCTCTCTCTCTCTCTCTCTCTCTCTCTCTCTCTCTCTCTCTCTCTCTCTCTCTCTCTCTCTCTCTCTCTCTCTCTCTCTCTCTCTCTCTCTCTCTCTCTCTCTCTCTCTCTCTCTCTCTCTCTCTCTCTCTCTCTCTCTCTCTCTCTCTCTCTCTCTCTCTCTCTCTCTCTCTCTCTCTCTCTCTCTCTCTCTCTCTCTCTCTCTCTCTCTCTTTCTCCTGCGTATGCTAAACTGGGTCTTCGAATAACCCGGAATTACACGAACCAGTTGAGTGCGATACAGAAACAAGATCATTTTTATGAGACATGGTTTGGTTTTTAGGCCATCCCGTGCCTCTACACCTCAACCCCCCTAACACCTCCTCCCTTCCTCCTTCTGTCTCATGCGCTTTCCCTCACTCTGTCTCACTTCTTTTCCCTTCCACTACCATAGTTTTCCCTTCCCCTCCTCCTTCACCTCTCTTTCCTTCTTTAACTCTCTTTTCATCTCGCTCCGACAGGCTTCAGGAGCGTGTCGGAAGAAGATGCAAAGTGAACTGACTTCTGAAACTTGATTTCAGAATCTGGCATGTCAAACTCGAAATTGCTCGTCAGTAGGTGAAGCGTGGAAAATGGAATCATCTTGACACCGTCGGGTCGGGGCGTTCCCGGAGGCCGACTGAAACTGCTGGCCTGCTTCTCTGGCCTGCTACTCTGGGGCCCCAGTGAACCACAGACATTCGGAGACTACCGCCCTGTCACTTAAGAAACTGCAGGAAAACAAACACGCTCCCAACAGCCACGATGCCATAGCAAACAACGATCATGCTGACCCAAGATTTCTTCACGCCGGTGCCAATCACACCACAATATGCAGTGATGGCTTACGGGTCATTAGGCTGTGATACCATGTGTTGGAACATGTTCAAAGTTACGTTTTTTCAAAACCCTTCTGTCTGCAAACAAACACTAGCGACAAAACATACGGCAACGTGGCCACTTGGTTATTAGACGCCGATAGAACACCATATTAGACGACGGAAGGGATATAATTCGATAACCGCTCTCAGAGCATTGGTCAAATCAATGCGTCCTGATAACGTGCATTGATTGCCGATGATACCACCGAGAGCACTGGCCTTGCATACTGGTCACGAGATGCGAGGCCGGTCACGAGACGCGAGGCCAGTCGCGGGACGCAAGGCCGTCACGAGACGCGAGGCCGGTCACCAGGCCCGAGGCCGGTCACGAGACGCGCGGTCACGAGACACGAGGCCGCTCACGAGACCCGAGGCCAGTCACGAGACACGAGGCCGCTCACGAGACCCGAGGCCAGTCGCGAGACACGAGGCCGCTCACGAGACCCGAGGCCAGTCGCGAGACACGAGGCCGCTCACGAGACCCGAGACCAGTCGCGAGACACGAGGCCGCTCACGAGACCCGAGACCAGTCGCGAGACACGAGGCCGCTCACGAGACCCGAGGCCAGTCGCGAGACACGAGGCCGCTCACGAGACGCCACTACCGCCGCCGCTTAAGACCATCACGTTTCTGGGCCCGGGTTCTGGATCTTAATGCGCCTCATTGCATTCATCTTGAGGGTCTGACTACTCTGTGTCACTTCTTCTGGTTAGGCAGAGCGAGCGATAAATGGTTGAGAGAAGGGTAGAGACAAGCAGTAAATCATCTCAGGAATGTTTGCTGTGACAAAGGCTTGAGAACCTTCAAAATTTTGGAAGAAATGTTGCTGACATATTCTACACGACCTGGGCCATATGTCAAAATGAACAAAATGTGAAATCTTATTGGCCTCCTGACGCATTAGTCTGTGGGGATTCGATTGGTATATGACCATCGAATTTCCCCCTTCGAGTTTCGATGACTTGTTTAGTTTAGTCAATATCTCGTTCTAGTCCTTTCGATCGCTAGACGCCACTTAAGAAAAGTTATATAGTTATATATATATATATATATATATATATATATATATATATATATATATATATATATATATATATATATATATATATATGTAATATTTATACATATTATTAATTTCGTCTCTTTTTTCTTTTGATTATTTTCAATTAACCTCATTTCCTAACAGCAAATATCAAACCGGCTTAAACGAGTCATCTCGAAGACAAAATTTCATCCTAGTTTCACCACAATTTAAGCAAAATTCCCGAAACTCTTAAAAATGTTTTCACGCCAGGAGAAAGCTTAACCTCACTCATTGGAATTGCCCCCACGCACCACTGTCTCCCTCCCTCCAGGCCCCCATCATCCGTCAGTTGTTAGTTTAGGTGGAGTTTGCACTACAGCACAACTCAGCGCTACACAGGTCGCTGGGCCGGTGGAAGTGTCCACCACAAAGCACACCTTCCTGCCACCAGCTGCCTGACCCAGCGGAGGTGTTCACCGCGCCGCACAATTTCACGTGTCCACCTCAAACACAACCCACCGTTCCACCAGCTGCCCGACCCAGCGGAGGTGTCCACCGCGCCGCACAACCGCACGTGTCCACCTCAAACACAACTCACCGCTCCACCAGCTGCTTGACCAAGTGGAGGTGGCCGCAGGTGGCGGCGGCGTGCAGCGGAGTCCACCGCTCGCTGTCCTTGGCGTCCACGTTGGCGCCGTGGTCCAGCAGCAGGGCCATCATAGCCTCGGAGTCGTCGATGCAGCACTGTCGGCCACCACACGACCGCGGTCAAGGACATTCTGGCGGGGGAGGGGAGAGGGGGGCGACAACATCAGCTAAATGACTGGCCGATAGACTTCGAGCTGGGCATATAGCTCGGTCATGAAATGACAAAACGATGGTATCTAGAACAGCACACGTCCTGCTGAAAGGAAAGCGCACTGCTTCGCCGTCAACTTTGCCACGCATAAATAATGCTTGCACGAGGTGATGCAATCCATGGATAATTCACGCCCAACGGCATAACCCTTTCCTCGGCACATACTCTGGCGGCGGCGCCTGTTGGTAGTAATGCGCTGCTTGAGTTCACACTGATCTTAATAAGTAAGCGCTCGCGACGAAACAGCATTGCTGGTTGCACAGGTTCGCAAGCTGGTCGGAACCATTGTCACTTGGTTCACCGAAGCTGCATCACAAGTATCACACCCTGGGCCGCTTGTCATACGTCAAAATCAGCTGCACCTTAGCGATACCGGAGGTTTTTGGTAATACTATTACATAATCTTCGTGATGCAGAAAGGAGACCTAATATATATATATATATATATATATATATATATATATATATATATATATATATATATATATATATGATCATCAGACCACCTCGGCGTTGCAGATATTGATGCTCGAATAGTATTTGATGATACGACCGCATTGATTTGATCTGAAGGTCCCTCAATATCGTGTAAGATGACAGTCAACACACTTGTTGAGCTATGGTGACGGCTGCTGTCGTAACTTGAGATTTACAGCAAAAGTTGAGTGAAGCACAGCTGTAATTCATTAAGCCCTGGCTTGACAAGAATCTTTGCTCACCACATCAGCAACCACAAGCATCAGGGTTGTGGGGAAGCGTTCCATTGATGGAACGTGCGATTATCTCCGAGGCATGCATTGCGACTGGCATCAGCTGCCTTGAGAAACGTCGCGTCGGCACATCTCAAATGCATGTAGCAGTTCGGTTAATCGTGTTTTTTAAAAACCGACTTGGGGCAATGCAGATGCAGCTTCTGTCTGTACTCGGGGCCAGTGACTCGTCTAAGACGCTGTGGCGGCAACAGTCTTTGCGGTGGGATGCTAGAATGCTGAACGGGTCGCGGTAGGCCGGGCACGCGACGGCGACGGTACTGCGAGGGCGACCCCCCCCCCCCCCCCCCTAAGCCACGTCTTCCCTCCACAGCTTAGGCAGAGCAGAACGCACGAAACCGACCACTTGGGAGGATAACCATAACCGGGGAGCGATAGCTGGCTTCTATGGTAACCTCACGCCGCTCAAGTAAGAATAGACTTATTTGTTCTCGTGTGCTGACACTGAGAACTAGTAATGTCTTTCACGACTGGCAATATAAGTATTACCAGAACTGCCGGCGCTGTGATCTTCCTGCAAATCCCAGAAGACGCTTCCGGCTGCTTGGGGCGGGCAAAGTAATTGTGGGCGTGGTTGCTGGTACCGCGGACTGCCACCATCCCCACATTGCCCGCTGGAAACCGTCGGCTTTGAGTCGGCGTGGGAGGGGGACTTATCCATGATTTGGAATGTTCCTTTCCTTTGTTTGGAGGTAGATGCGCGCCTGCTCATCCATGCACAGGCTCACAAACGACATTGCTTAAAAACTGCCCGGCTGTTAGTTTGGTGTGACCTGGAAACCGAGATCGGTGCAAGGGATGAATTCGCAATGCTTTGTAGTCTTGGCAACTGAAGCTGAGCATTATAAGGTACGCAACTATTGTGAGTGGACATTCGGCAAAATGGGCGGGAATCAACACCAGAGTCGTTTTTACTGGCTCCATTTCTCTGCGTTTAGGTCGCAGCGTCTTATATGCCAGACATATCTTGGAAAAGTTGGCATTGGCCGTTTGGCGATCCATTTCTGGCGCACCTATGGGTTACGAGGTTCCGAGAGCTGTTAGTGAGTTGGCAGCGGTTATACTGCGTGCATGACAGACCTTCAGCACTGGGTTCGATTTCCCCCGATGCCCGGTCTCCCTGCCAGGGCAACAGAATAGTGGCGGCGTATGACCCCAGCTGTCGCGGACTTTGTAAGGTTCCCAAGACAGTGACTCTTCAGTACACCGCAGGTGGTGTCCTGTCTCTGCGAGGCCTGCTCGCCGTGAGCTCGACCTGCTACTGAGCCGTGCTCTCGAGCTACTTCGCGATTTGAAAATCTTGCATTTTCCATACTAAACGAATGGGAGGCTAAATGGTGGTGATATTGCAAAGTTGCAGAAGTACGCCGCCTGATCATAAAGCTTCCATTTCAATCCTTAAACACAATGCGCTTCACTTTTGAAGAATTATGTTATTTATTGGTGAAGGCTTCCCGGCGGCATGGCTAATGGCCGCCTGGATGTAAGCTTGTCAAAGGCGCCACGGTGCGGTCCGAGTCGCTGAAGTTACAACATGTCCATCGAGTTGGCGTTCAGACTCGCCCGACCTGCGGTCTCGCTTGTAATTACAGCAAACAGACCCCCTTCATTTTGCAAAGGATAGCTTCAGTTAGTGTGGATGAATGTTTTCCACTTTGGCATGAGGGTTTGCGCGTAGGTTTCGCTCCGTTCGCGCAATTTAGACGGCAAATGGGCTCCTTGCGTTTAGTAATGACTATGGCTCGGACTAATTGGTGAAAACTTTGCCTTTCTCGACTCGAGACACATTTACAATCTTCACATCCGAGAAGGCGTTGCACTTCCCATAATTCACTGTCATCAGTATCCAACAGGAGATGCACGAAGCCACTGTCTAAGAATATCAAGATAAAGAACACCAGCGCAATTAAGCTAACGCCACCCAGCCTCCAGGCTTCATTTACAGCTGAGAGCGTCCGTCCCGTTTCATCGGGGACGCGGGAGTTGAACTGAACTGCCTGCTCAGCCCCACCACCGCACGAGCGTGCCACGGGGGGGGGGGGCTGGGAGCTGCACTGGGCTGCCTGCTCAGCCCACCACCGCACGAGCCGTGCCACCGGGGAGACTGGGAGCTGGACTGGCCTCCCTCCTCAGCCCACCACCGCACGAGCGTGTCGCCGGGGGGGGGGGGGGCTGGGGGCTGCACTGGGCTGCCTGCTCAGCCCACCACCGCACGAGCCGTGCCACCGGGGAGGCGGGGAGCTGAGCTGGGTTTTCTGCTCAGCCCACCACCGCACGAGCCGTTTTACCGGGGAGGCTGGGAGCTGAACTGGGCTCGCTGCTCAGCCCACCACCGCACGAGCCGTGCCGCCGGGGAGGCGGAGAGCTGAGCTGGGCTTTCTGCTCAGCCCACCACCGCACGAGCCGTGCCACCGGGGAGGCGGGGAGCTGAGCTGAGCTGGGCTTTCTGCTCAGCCCACCACCACAACAACTGGCGAGACGAGTCACCAGAAGGCCTCCCCTCGGACCTCCCCTCCTCCCCTCGGACGGTGGAACGACGCGACCTTGGTGACGTCCGATGTTGGAGGGAGATCTGCCCATGATACCCCCTCCTCCTCCCCCCCCCCCCCCCCCAGCTAACGGGTGCGGCTTGCTCTGCGTGCGTTCTCCGACAAGGCGCACAAAGCGCGGCTTCGTCGCAGACCGCTGCTCACGACAGACAGAACGCGCGGCATACCAAACAGCACGCAACAGACCGCTCCGCAGTCGGACAGAGCCACCGACCCCGACAGAAACCACGCCAATACGCAGGCTCAGCAGTCAGCGCGCCAGAAGAAAAGCCCGGCAACAGAGGGTCGCGTCGACGGACGGGACGGTGGTCCGCGTGGCGGCGACGCTCGCGGCGAAGGCCCGGCGGGGATCGTCGCCGGGTATCGATCCAGCGCTGGCGGCGACCGGCAATGATCTGACGTCGGTAACGCCGCAGACGTCACTGCAAACCGGTTCATCAACTTCAGCGTCGTCGCGCCTCCGAACGGACTGTCCCCTGCGGGACTGCGGATTGCGAGCGTAGGGTCCCATGTGCGACTGTGGACTGCGAGCGACTGTCCTTTGCGCGACTGCGGATTGCGAGCGACTGTCCCTTGCGCGACTACGGATTGCGAGCGACTCTCTCCTGCGCGACTACGGATAGCGATCGACTGTCCCCTGCGCGACTGCGGATAGCGAGTGACTGTCCCCTGCGCGACTGCGGACTACGGACGGACTGTCTCCTGCGCGACCGCGGATAGCGATCGACTGTCCCCTGCGCGACTGCGGATAGCGATCGACTGTCCCCTGCGCGACTGCGGATTGCGAGTGACTGTCCCCTGCGCGACTGCGGACTACGGACGGACTGTCTCCTGCGCGACTGTGGACTGCGAGCGACTGTCCCTTGCGACCGGAATGTCCCTCAGTCCGCTCGCAGTCCTCGACTGTGGACTGTGAGCGACTGTCCCTTGCGAGCGAACTGTCCCATGAGGGACTGGAAGCTACGGACAGACTGTCCCCTACCCCTTCCGTGCTCCCACTGCAAGAGTACTTATCCGCACTTTTCCGTTCGGAGAAAAAGACAGGGAAAATACCTCGCGGGAAAGTGCGTGCATATCTGTTCGCTATGGGAGCACTCTCGCAGAAATTCCCCTGGTTCTAACTCCACCTCTTACGAATCTGTTTTCACCGTGACCTAAACACACACACATGTGTCTGACCGAGGGCGGACGCGGTGGCACCACGGCCTCCGAGTCTTCAGGCCAGCTCGCAGAGCGCCACTGGCCAGACCAAACGCCGCTGCGGGAATTAGGGGTTCTGGCGCTGGAGCTCACCCTCTCGGCTGGTGTGCTGGGACGGACGCCGAGGCGAAAGTGGATTGGAGTGGTGGGGCAGACTGGCACTGTCGGCCTTCCCTCACGAACTTTTCCCCATCTGTGGTGCGTGTCGTTGGGATCTGAAGTTCGGTAATTGATGAGCTGGCCCAGGACAATGAACAATGGGATTCGAGTGAGAAAATTAATCGTTCTGGGTTAGCCGCGAGTAGGCCGTCAAATGGCATGAGACAAGAGACAGATGGACAGTCCAAAACCGAGGCCACCATACAGACAGCACGACTAGGGGTAAAGAAACTTACGAAATTGCGGGTGGAAAGTAAGTAACGACGACTTGTATCGGTTTTTTACCGTGCAACAACACAAGTTTAGCGACCAACGGTTCCCAAAATTGAAGAAAGCTGCAGATGCTCCACCTCTTCCCACGTCCTAGGCGACGGGCAAAACCGAAACTTACCTCGACCTAACCAAACCCTTTCGCATCGACATTTGAAACAGAGATCGTTTTACCCAGAGCCTTGTAGCATCTCCATTTTAACCCCACTTTTCACTATACTTGAGTGCAACAGAATATTGGTCGTTACAGGGGCGCAGTGATTATAACTATCTCGCCGCGAGCGATAACTTGTTATGGAAATTTGCCCCGGCATTTCCATGGATGCCTTTGGGATCAAGGTCATCACTAATGCAGTTTGTCGCGAGAGCCGTGACCGCATGAGCCCAGAGGATCCCATCGGAAATGGCACGGGTGGCGAGACGGTGTGCGTGTCCGGCAGCACTCGAACCTCGATCACCGGGCATCGCGTGCACGGCAGTCGTCGTCAAGCGCGGGTTCGGTCTGGTGGGAGCTTGAGGGTTTATATAACAGTTCCCCACGGGCCAAGCGGGTTTGAAGAGTCGTGCGGTCGCGGGAGTGGAGAGGCCCCGCCTCCGTCGCTCAGGATATCAGGACATCGCTTTTTCACGGCCCAGGGAATCATGGGATTACCTCTATGTTCCTAGCAACAACACACACTTAATCCGGATCGAGGAACAAATGCCTTGCGCGTGCTTCTTTGGCCGGGGGAGAACCTTTGATGGCGACCGTCTGATCGCTATTCCCCATTTTTAACCTCCTTTTTTCTATGATCATTGTTTGTGATGATTTCTCGCCCTGGACTATCCCTTACATGCCGCGGGGCAGGGAACTTACTATAATGGAGAAAACTGTTTAGCTTAAACATGAAAGAGAGCTTGCTATAGAAAGGCGATTAAAATAAAGATCAGCTTCCTTTGGAGGAATTAGCACAGGAAACGCCTGTAATGTAAGTGAGAGCAGCGACTTCCCAAGTTCATTCGATAATCCGTCGTAAAAACTGACTGGCTTTGATGGGTTAAGTCAATCATCGGAGAATTCGAGGCGCAGTCGTGCCAAACAAAATGCAGAGCCCCGGACTGTGGAGTAATGTCCACGGTGCGTTGGCAGACCAATCAGATGCCTGCCTTCAGCCGCAGCTGCAGCCTCCGCCTCAGGTTCAGCTGCAGCTTGAGCCTCAGCCTCAGGTTCGCCATCAGCCTCAGCCTCAGCCTCAGCCTCAGCCGCAGCCGCACCCGCAGCCGCAGCCACAGCCTCAGCCGCGCCGCAGCCTCAGCCTCAGCCTCAGCCTCAGCCTCAGCCTCAGCCTCAGCCTCAGCCGCAGCCGCAGCCGCAGCCGCAGCCGCAGCCGCAGCCGCAGCCGCAGCCGCAGCCGCAGCCTCAGCCTCAGCCTCAGCCTCAGCCTCAGCCGCAGCCGCAGCCGCAGCCGCAGCCTCAGCTTCAGCCGCAGCCGCAGCCGCAGCCGCAATCTCAGCCTCAGCCTCAGCCTCAGCCGCAGCCGCACCCGCAGCCGCAGCCGCAGCCGCAGCCGCAGCCGCAGCCTCAGCCGCGCCGCAGCCTCAGCCTCAGCCTCAGCCTCAGCCTCAGCCTCAGCCGCAGCCGCAGCCGCAGCCGCAGCCGCAGCCTCAGCCGCAGCCGCAGCCGCAGCCGCAGCCGCAGCCGCAGCCGCAGCCTCAGCCTCAGCCTCAGCCGCAGCCTCAGCCTCAGCCTCAGCCTCAGCCTCAGCCTCAGCCGCAGCCGCAGCCTCAGCCGCAGCCTCAGCCTCAGCCGCAGCCTCAGCCTCAGCCGCAGCCGCAGCCGCAGCCGCAGCCGCAGCCGCAGCCGCAGCCGCAGCCGCAGCCGCAGCCGCAGCCTCAGCCGCAGCCGCAGCCGCAGCCTCAGCTTCAGCCGCAGCCGCAGCCGCAGCCGCAGCCGCAGCCGCAGCCTCAGCCGCAGCCGCAGCCGCAGCCGCAGCCTCAGCTTCAGCCGCAGCCGCAGCCTCAGCCGCAGCCGCAGCCGCAGCCGCAGCCTCAGCTTCAGCCGCAGCCGCAGCCGCAGCCGCAGCCGCAGCCTCAGCTTCAGCCGCAGCCGCAGCCGCAGCCGCAGCCGCAGCCGCAGCCGCAGCCTCAGCTTCAGCCGCAGCCGCAGCCACAGCCGCAATCTCAGCCTCAGGCTGCGTCTCTTGACAAAGTCTGCTGTGTACTGACCTGGTGCAGGGCGGTCAGACCGTCCTCGTTGGTTGAGTTGGGGTCAACTCCTAGCGACAGCAGACGCCTCACTGGAACAGGCAGCACAGTATTAGCGATGCAAGAGGTCGAACACACTGTCCGACAGTGGCAAGCAACGGCAACACGTCAGAGTCGATGCTCGCGACCCTGGCGCATAGGGTTATTATCAGCATGCACATTTCACCTGCTCAAATGTCAGACTACGATTCCGTAGGAGGAAGCCCCCCAGAGGCAGGCAGACACCACACTGCATCTGTATTGGGACAGTTCATAGACTAAAACGTTGAGAATTGTAACGTTTACAACAGCGCGCGTTGATCGCGGTCTCTGTTGTAAGTGGACTCTCTGCACCATCTGACGGCGAACCCGAGACGGGTCCGAAAAACCGGTTGCGCAGTATAATCATGACCATCTCGCCTCACGTTTGAACTGAACGTGACGAACCTTGCCACCGCATTTTTCATCACATTACTGCATGGACGTAAAACCAGCCACGCCAGACGCACATCGCGGTAGCGCCGACGACAATGGCCGCAGACATGATTTACCGAGGCCCCCCCATTCGATAAAATATGCTACGCCCGCCACCCAGCCTCTCCCCGTCCGGTGCGCCGCTGCGGTCCAGCACATCATCTCAATGCCGTCCCATTGTTCCTCTCGTTGGCGGCACAAGGTCGTCGACGCTGTAAATGCCGCGCTGACCATTCACGAGTCATGGCAGAGCAAAGGCTCGCCAGCTGCTCGCCAACTATCGAACATTTATATTTTCATTTAAGTATCTGTTTGACGTCATTGGGAAAGCTCGCTGCGGACAGCCGCTGACAGCCCCCCGCCAATGACTGTACGCGGACAAGTACATATGCACCGAGGCAGCGAAATTTGTGCAGCGTATGCACGATGACAAAGGAAACTCTCGACTCGGATCAGTTTCAGATCACTCTCGATTCAGATCAGATCAAGTTCAAGGCGCTGTCCTCGGCCTTGGCGGCATATCCTGGTACACGTCCATTAGGTTCTCGTGGCTCCATAGGCGAAATGGAAAATGCGACGCACTTGATGGGTAAAGAAGGGCTGCCAAATTAAAACAAAAGCTTACGCCTGCCACCAGCCTTTACAGCGGTCATAGGTAATTTGTATGGCGTTCTGTGGCACCAGCTATGACGTCACAACGGCTCTGCTGAAGGAGTACGAGTTCGGGAGGAGTGGCGTAGCCGTGACCGCCGTGGACCGGTCTGGCTGCCCCCTGTTGACAAGGGTGGATTCAGCATCAGATCATGGAAGAAGCGGAAGTCCGGATGTTATAGGCTTATTTCGTAGCCTGGTGCCAAATGGTCAAAATCATAGAAGAACAATAGCGCAAAGCTCCGTGTTCTCCACCATCTCGGAGTAGCATGACCCAACGTGTCCCGCGTCCCCCCCTCTCCTCCCCTCCCCCCTCCTTGCATCTGCCCCGCCTGTTGATTCTAGCGGCCTTTTGAGCAGCGCACAGTCAACTGCGCGCACCGTTATCGCCGGCGCGATGACCGATGGCGCAAGGGCGGCGCAGCCGTCATCGCTGCGGCGTCAGAAGAGTGCCCTCCCTGTCAACCCGCGGGTCTGTTGGCCCTCTAACGACGCACCTGTCGGCGCCAACGATCAGTGCCGGGAGCAGCCACAAATATTTGTGCGATTGGGACAGTGCTGGCGAGTCACACCGCGCCGCAGTGGCCGCGCTCGCAGCGGAAGCTTCCGTGCTGTTCGACTCATGAGCCTGCCTCCGTCGCAGCGGAGGATCGCACTTGGTTGGATCGGAACATGAAACGCCGGGGAGCCTTGAGCGGCGCGGGGCGAGTATGGCGATGGCGCATGTGCTAACTGACGAGTGTCAGTTGTTGTCATGTAGATGATACCAAAAACTAAGCTAATGAGCGAGACGCCTTGCGTTATCGATACCGATCGATTTGATCAATGAGCGACCGGCTAGGGTAGCGAGTTTAACCAACGATGTCGATCACTTTGGAATAATTTACGGTTCTGGTGGTTGTTACCATAGTATTACGAGAAACGCAAATATGTCCAGAGTTAATTGGTCACAATGAATAGACTACAATCCTGCACAGTTACCGTAGTCAAATATCGCTCGGTGCAGGCAAAAATACCTCGCATTCCAGTTACGTTTCAGAGTAGATGGCACTGGCCGCTTAGTGGTCGACTGCAGGCACACCTGCGTGTGGGATATGCTTCAGATCTGTTGTTGAGCTGGGGCCGGTACATTCGGCTTCACCGAGCAGCTGATTTCACGTCGCCATCTCCTCGAATCTGACATCTGACTGATGTACGGTCTGACAGCAGAACTTAAAAGAACGTTCGAGGACGGGCGGATGCACAGTTGGCGCACAAAAACGCGCGCACCAAGCACTGACGGTCTCCCCAGTGCGATGGTCTGTCGCCTCCTCCGTTGGTACTCGTTGGTTCCGTGTCGCAATGGCATTATCCTGTCGAGGTTTGGATCCGGTTTTGACCCGCGTTCTCCAGCTTTTTCACGGTTTGAAATTTCACCGTCCCTACCAAATCAGGTCGTCTATCGAAAAAGTTAATCAAATGAGGAAAGTGTCGAGGGTGATATAGTAATGGCGCGGGAAACGCCTGATCAGTCTGCATGCAAATGACCAACACCTTACGCAGCACAACTCCTTAATGAAATCCACTTTTTGTTGCTGAAACTGCGCGAATCTGCTGTCGGTGATTGCAGAGGTATCAGCTTCCAGGAAGAGGGACGGCTGGTCGAGCTGCTCCAGTTAAAGATCGTATCGTAGTTCTGGTAAGAGACTCAGCCTGCGGTCTTCTCCGCTATCCGTGCAGGGGTGAAAGTTCAGAAATGAATGAAGCTCTAGAGTAAAGTTAGCCTTCTTTTGATCGTTCTTCCTGTGCTTCGCCACACGCCTCATGCGAAATATGAGTTTGTTGCCTGCCTGGGCCCAAAAGGTCCGGACATAATGTAGGTGACATCCACAGAAAAGTTGTATATTTCGCCTGCTGTTAACACCACATATCACGGTTAACACCACACATAACACCGCAGCACGTTCCTTTTTCGAAATGGCATCTTCTCAGAACCATGCAAACTCGTTGGACTAGTAACTGCAGCGTTGTGCAATAAGTCACGTTACGAGCGCTGCATCCTCACTGAAGTTTTGAATCAATGAGACTGCAAAAGTGGATAAAATGACTTGCCTAGATGAGTGGCCAACCCAAAATGTGATGCATGATATGGATCATAACACATGACGTGGCAACTAGTTCTCTTCAAGATTGCATCGTTTAATATGGAGCTAGACTCGTTTGAGCAGCTGCAGGGCGTCGGACAATGGGTCACTTAGCGGGCTTTGTTTTCGCTTCAGAATGCACCTAGTCGGGAGGATGCCCCGGACAAAACTCGCGAGCTCCGGCGACAAACTAAAGCAACTAAACTAAACTAAACTAAACTAAACTAAACTAAACAAACTAAAGCAAACTAAACTCTTGCGCCACCCAACCCAGCAAAAGTGAAGCTTAAAATATGGAAGAAGCTTAAAATATTTCTCGACACGACCCCGGCTGAACGTCAGATGCTTGCCGCTGAGCTGGCAAAAGCTAATTACGCCACATCCCTAATGAATTGCCGCCGAAATGCGCGCATTCCCTCGGGGCACCGAAGCTGGCTGGGGCTGCGCGGCGCCACCCGAACGTAATCCATTTTTGCGGCGCAGCATCGTTCACGCGCTAGTGCACCCTGAGTGCGAGGAGCACGCCCGGTCAAGTCACGGCGCTTCTCATCACGCTGAGAGACCCCGAGGCGTCCCATCTCGTGCAGTGCCAATCCTGCTGTCTGGCAGCGGCTGTGACGTCACATCTGCGTCACGGCTGTCGCCAGTGAGTGGCGGCAGGAGCTGACCAATGGGACGGCTCATTACGTCCTGTCGTGACGTCACCGGTCGCCGATTCATGTTCGCAGCCCCTCTACGTTCTTCATAACACATTTATCGACTCCTGACCAGCTATACATCGGTGGCGAAATGACAGCCGGTTGCGAAGACAAGGCGGTGGCCGTTGTCGCTATTTCGATCGATGGTAGCCGGTCACCTCGCTGTGACGTCACGAGACCTGCTTGTCATTGCCTCGTAGGCTCAGACCTCTCGCCGGTTAACTGCGAACACGCTGCTGCGTCCGCGAAAGATGTCTCACCGCAACGAACACGCCCATGACCGACGTCCAGAGCGGCGCACCGCGCCCCTCCCCCCCCCCCCCCCCCCCCCCCCTCTTCCCTCCTCTCCGTCACGCCCGGGTGCTCCTGCCGGGGCGGGCGGAGCGGGCGACGCTGGAGGGGCAGCACCGCCCGTCGCGACGAACCTCAGAGGTCGGACGGATGGGCGTCACTCAGCCGTGTAGCCGGCGCGCGCCCGTGAGCTCTGGTCATCCGTCAGCGGGCCGGCGCGCTGGCCTGCGAGCGGCGGCGATAACGGCGCACTGCTGTGAAGCGCGCTTGGCTGGTGCGGGCGTCGCTCGGCGCACCGGCATATGCGCGCCGGTGCGCCGAGCCGCGCGCGGCCTGGCGCAGCGACGCGCCATGAACAGGAGTGTGTGAGAAGTGCTTCGACGGATGTTGGTGCGCGCAGTCATCCACATGAGTGCTCCCGCTTTGAACGCCTCACGCTCAACGCTTCACGTTCGACGCTCTTGACGCCCCGCACTCGACGCTGCACGTCCGAAGCTCTTCACACTCTTAACCTGATCATCATAATAGAACTCCATCTCTAAAGATATCAGGTCAAGGGTGTTGCGGTTTCCCTAGCTTTCAGAATCGGGGGCCAGGGAGACGCGGTGTTTCGTGGAAATACGGAAACACGACATCGATTCGCGTCACTGAACCGTACGTCGTACGAGGCTAGCAATGTCCTTTGAAACCCGAGCCGTGTAATAGCGGGCATTTTACCCCAGCTCGTGTATCCGGGCAATGAGAGACGGTGACTGATGAGCTCGAGCTCCACGCACAACACGCCCGGCCACTCCCGCCTGTCACGTGCTGCCCTCCCTGCTGACTGATCAGGAGTGGAGTCGGACCAGAGCGGCGGGGCCGAACGCCGCCTTCTCGAGGGATCCGAGCGGACACCACTGGACACAGGAATCCGAGCGGAAATGGCCGACATCAGGGATCTGAGCGGACACCACCGGGCACGGATCCGAGTGGACGCTGACGGACATAGGACACAGGGATCCGAGCAAACATCACCGACTCCAGGTATCCGAGCTGACACCGCTGGGCACGGGGTAACTGCACGCCGCGCCCGTCAAGACGCCATGCATTGTCGAATCCGTTGGCGGTTGGCTGTCCGGGGCGCCCGGCGCTGCGCGTGTCACCCTCTCCCTGCAGAGGTCGTCATCGGCCCGCCGCGAGAGCTGGACGGAGCGGCTCCACCTACAGAGACCTCTACCTCCTCCGGCATGTTCAGTATCGGCCACTCAGCCTTATAAAGGTCAGGGTTGCTGACGCAGTGAATGGGAAACGCAGTGTTACCTGGCAGGGGCAAGCCAAGACGCTCTGGTGAACAGGGAAGAGGTGTGCTCGCGCACGTACGTCGGCGCGTCGTCGGCCTCATTGTTGGAATAGAAGTGCATTATTGTGTTTGCCTCATGGAGAAAGATAGCTAAAATGCACGTTTCACATCCTTGGACATCCCAATACGCCGATTATCGAAAACAATGGCATACATCACAATGGCCATTACATGTGCCAGATGGCAAAGAAAGCTCTAAGGAGTTACCAAGAACGCAAGCACATCACAGTGAGTATACTGCTTGATCCGAAGTCGATGTTAACACCGAGGGATTATCGACTTCGATTGTTTGTTTGGCATTTACAGCGGCGCAAACAAGATGAATAACAATGGAAGTGATTTAAATGTAACCGGATGGTAGCTTCTTGCTTAACGTGACTGAATTCGACGCATAGGCTACGTGGCCAATTATGGAATTCTTGCAACTGGTTCGTAAAACTTACTCGGGCAACAGACAATTATTTTGACAAATTCATCAGCCATGCCTAATGCAGCTATGTGTTATACGGAGTCAACTTGTGGTGTTCAAGTTTCATGCTACCATAAGGCACCATAATAATCTTACCAATCATTTTAGATAGCATTCCGCCTTAATACATTCTGTCTTCCATCTGTCTCAGGCAGCAAACGGCTGATACTGACGGCATCACTAATCCATCAAACGTGATTGTGATCGTAGTGATGATGTCTCAGGAAACCGGGTACTTTGAAAATATCCTTGCTTTGAGGGGAGAAATGATTGGTATCACTGTTCCAGCGAATTGGTTCGTTGACCATGAGACCAAACAACTTCGTTGCGCTACGCTCCACGGGCTCTACAGGCATATCAGCAAATCATATGCGGAGGCAAGTCTCGTTGCGGCCACATAATCAATAACTGCATGAATAGGTGTCTGAAATTGTTGTCAACTTAAGCTGCTATAAGATTTAAGCTGCCATACTGAAATCAAGACGGAGAAAAAGCATTGACAATGGTACAGCAGCTCACGCAAACGAGTCGTAAGGCAAGACGCAGGTAGATTGGTTTATGTCTTACACTCGGACGTGCAAGATTATATCAGCGTTACAATAACGAATTTTCCGCTTGGTGTCAACACCGACGCCGTTATAGACACAGGGTTAGTTTATAATGAAATGACAATAATGACAGTGCTCTGATGATGACAGTGCTCTGCTGATATCCAGGCTTTGCGAGAACGCGTAACAGGCACCGCTGCTTGGCCGACTGACTGCGTTCATTAACGTTCTTTCGTACCGAAATAGAGTTGCCGCATTCTCTTCATGTGAACTATGGCCATGACCCGTCTAGCACACGTTGGACTTCGATGTAAATGCCCAAACCTCCATTCAAGCGTTTTCGGCCTTCTGGCTTTCGGCCGGGCACAAAAGACATGCCTGCGGTACTCGAGAGCACGTGTGCGCTACTATCTTGCCATTCCGGGTTCAGTATTTCCCACGGTCATCATCATATCATGCAAATGGTCGACAACGCGCGGCGCGTGGTGCATTTTGAAGAGACGATCAGTCACGGTGTCAGTGATGCTTTCCAATAGCAGAGCGAAAGGCGAGATCCAAAGGGCAATCCGACGCTGTTCCAGCCTGCTACTTTAAGCCAATACGCCTCGCATTAAGGGAGACGTCTTTGTGAGTTATTCGCTTCCCGATATGATTTCAGCGGTGATCTGTAAAGACCGCCGTTGAAATTATCTCGGGAAGCCTGACTTGTGAAGATTTCTGAAGATTAGCTGAGCCGATTTCTGCGCACCCTGACAGTCGTCTAACGCCTGACCTGGGGGAGCCCCGTTCTGCCGAAGACACTCTGGCAATCTGCCAGCGATCTGGGTCAATTTGTGTCGCTGACGGGTTGGTGATGCGGAGATTATCTCGCCAGATCTATATCGATCACCCCTCCGCTCGTCGCAAGACACCGCTCGGGCGTGACTCCCGGGCGGCGGCAGCGCCTATGGTAATGTCCGCTGGCGTCCGGGGCTAATAGGGGACCAATCGACGCAGCGATACTATCAATCAGCCGATAGCTTCCGCGAGACGACAACACCCGGCGAACCGACAGCTTCCGGCCAACCGACAGCTTCCGGCCAACTGACAGATTTCCGGCCAACCGACAGGCTTCCGGCCGGCCGACAGCTCCCGGCCAACCGACAGCTCCCGGCCAACCAGCAGCTTCCGGCCAACCGACAGCTCCCGGCCAACCGACAGCTCCCGGCCAACCAGCAGCTTCCGGCCAACCGACAGCTTCCGGTAGACCGACAGCTTCCGCCAGACAACACCCGGTCAACCGACAGTCTCTGGCCAACCGACAGCTTCCGTCAGACGACAGCTTCCGGCCGACCGACAGCTTCCGTTCAGCCGATAGCTTCCGGCCAACCGACAGCTTCCGGCCAACCGACAGCTTCCGGCCAACCGACAGCTCCCGGCCAACCGACAGCTCCCGGCCAACCGACAGCTCCCGGCCAACCGACAGCTTCTGGCCGATCGACAGCTTCCGGTCGATCGAGTTTCCGGCCATCCGACAGCTTCCAGCCAACCGACAGCTTTCGTCAGACAACACCCGACCAACCGACAGCTTCCGGCCAACCGACAGCTTTCGGCAAACCAACATATTCCGGCCAACCGACAGCTTCCGACCAACCGACAGCGTCCGGCTAACCGACAGCTTCCGGCCAACCGACAGCGTCCGGTTGACTAACAGCCCCCAGTTAACTGATAGCCAGCGGTCAGCTGACAGATTCCAGGTCAGTTGACAGCTTCCAGGTCAGTTGACACCTTCCGGACAGTTCCGGTCAGCTGACAGCTCGTGATCATTTGACAGCTTCCGGTCAGCTGACAGTATCGACAGTATCCGGTCAGGTGACATGGTCTGGACAGCTGAAGCTTCTGCCATGCGTCCTTGGCGCGTCGCAGGCCACCGGCTAGAGGCCATTCGACAGCTTTATCGTTAAGCTTGCTGGAGTGCAGTGTACTGCATCAGCTACTTTCGATCGTACGGCAAGAAGCGAGTGATTGCCTCACGTGTCTAGAAAACTTGAAGATCACGGCCGCAATTATCCAAATAGACCCGTTATTCAGATGAAGAGCCAACTTTATTTCGTAATTAAGACTTCTCATCCTAAAGTAACTATCTCACTCTCCCTCTGCAATTCGCTCCTCAACTGATCTCCACAGAAACTCTTCGCGCAGATAAAGAAGAGCATCTTCCTCCCTACAGTTCTTGCGGCCAAACCCCAGCCGAGGGGCTCCAGCG
>NW_023596818.1:12018672-12026172 GCF_011947565.3 Pollicipes pollicipes
TATATAACATGGCACGACCCATGAAGAAATGTGAACGTGCAAGATGCACTAAACCGTACCACTGGAACGTTCCATGCTCTTGTGCAAGCACCTCGATACACCGTTATTTTGACGAAATGAACAACCTCCGCAGTTGCTGTGCTCTTGAAACCTATGATTTCACACCACAACACAGCGAATAAACATGCGAAAATTGAATGGTGGCACATGACTTAGCCTACTGTCGCAATGTTTGCCGTAAGGCTTCTTGCGTTTGCGCTTCTTTACACCGACATTGTCAGAAGATCCAGAAGATGTGTGGTCGGTGCCAGGTGCCACCTAGCGCGTACCAATGAATCCAAGGTACGATATTCAGCACACGGCTTACCCCAGTGTGGCCAGAGCTTCCACCTCTGGCTTCATGTTCACATCAAGATGCGTCCAATATCAGCTATTGGCGGAAATGTTTTAAATGCCGCACATGGACCTAAGCAACTAGGGTACCTAGATCACAACGTGGCAATTTTACCAGAAAACCACGCCTGAAGAGAGAAAGCCTGTTTTCCGTGTTTCTGAACATTATCCCTCCCCCCCCCCCCCCCACGCACACACATACACGTACACACACCTGGATCCGACACCCCGTGGCTAAGAGAACCGGAAAAACAATCGGTTGAAGGACAAGGGCTTCCCGAAACGTCAGGCGGTTTCTTGGCTTTAAGCTCCTAATCCTCTGTTCGGCGAAGGAAGCTGTGAGCTTGTGCCTACGTAGCAGCAAAATCAGCGACCGTCAATCAGGCCTTTATGCAGCTTGGCGCGAGAAAAGGCATGTTTTGGCGGCCGGCCTAATGGGGGCTAAACCTTTGTATCAAACGGCTCGTCCGATGCGATGGAAATTCCGCGCAAACACCGTAATTCTCAGAAGACGCGGCCAAGCCGCTCGCTTAAATTGGGTTAAGCTCTTACAGCCTGTAGATTCAGTGCTTGCTTGCGGGGCTGAACCGTCCTGTCAAGGCAACATTGAAAGATTGTAAACATTGTCTGGTTCATCCAGACTACCGACCACGCAGAAAAACTTAAATCTCTATATTCTATTTGACAAGCCCGTGTAGCGTTGGTGCAGTGTTGAAATGATACAGAAACTGATCTACCGGAGGATTGCAATATGTGACAACAATGCAACGATAGTGCACTTTATTTCCGCTGCGAAACGCTTAACTGTCAGAATGTCAGCCTAATGGCCTTCAAACAGATTTGTAGCTCAAATGAATGTCTGGGTTTGGTGCTAAACTGAGGTTTATGTCGACACAATACGAAGAATTTACTCATTGTTCTGTTTGCAAAAAGCTAAACGCTAACTTGATTTAATAACGTGCTTATATTTCAGAACGTCAAGAATTCGTTACTTTGATTCGCAGCTTTCATTTTGCTCGGAAGTCCCTTATCAAACACCGCATACTACTGTCGTTAGATTTCGTTTAACGTTAAATGATAAAAAGAGATAAGTTTCGTCCCTCTTTTGCCAATGTAACTGCACTAAGATCGATCAATCAGTGGAGGATGTAAGGATGCCAAGTAAAAGGGAGATTTGATGAATACTCCGACCTTCCGTCAAAACATCTCGTGCCGGTATGCACCATCAGGTACTAACATAGAATGCGTGACTACCCTTTTATGACACCCGAATCCGCCCAAGTTACGTATAATCATTCATGTGTAGAATACTGTTTTAAACACAGATAGATAATGACAGCACAGAAACCTGAACAACTGTAAAAACCTGTTATAGAGATATGACCCAGCCATCGACATCAACTGATAATCAGACAACGAGTAAGCCCTGGCCACATTACCTGACTGCTCAACTACAGGATATTTGTTGCGGTTCCTGCATCTGACCGCCTGGCATTATTTCCGCACACACAGCATTGCTCTCTGCGCAGATGATATGTTGCCAGAATGCGTCTACTCTTTGAAAGATCAGATGGCTTTCTGGTGAGGTTCATTGATTACATAACTGGTATAACGCACCGCATGTGGACCAGCAAGGATTCGAGCCACGTCCTTTACTGCCTCTGGATCGAATTATGGCAGTCCTTATGCGGCCCGCGTCGTTGGAAATTTTATCAATATTGTTGCAAGAGACCGTGCCATGACTTGTTCCGCTCTAACGCTGGCTCGGTTGTAGTTAGCGAACCATGGATGCCACGCTCGATGTAGGCGGCCAGTGAAACGGTTTGAGATGACTTAAGCAAAACAAATTATTGGCAACATGTCGGGTACTGTTGGAAGCAGAAATTTGGATAACTGATAACGCAGTAATTTTTAGGGTAACTGACTAGGTCTCAGATCTCTCGCTCTTTTGGTTTGGAATGTGGACGCAAAATAATGCATGAAGTCGGCGTAGCTCGCAGACGAAGATAGCGTTGAAACAATCTTATTTCGAACAGATCACCATTCGCTGTCGTAAGCCTTACACGTAAGAGACAATAACATGGCTTGCGAAAGCAAACGTTCGTGGGGCTCTGAGAAGCCGAACGCACGCGGTTGTTCGCCGTTTCATCCATGTCCAGCCTTTACCCCGATCCCACCCCTGTCCCCAAGGCTCGTCCTTTGGACCCCCCGTGCACCCAGCCAGCCCTCGCAGCGAAATAAGGCTTCGTCGACAGTGAAGTTGCACGGACTCGCGCGCGGGGCATCGGGCCCACCCCCGGCGCCGTATCGATTAGACTCGGGGTCTACCCTCGGCGGCCGACGGGCGCACACGCAGCCGTCGTGACTCCAGCCCTCCCAGAGCCCAGCGAGCCGCCCAGGCAGCGACAGCCGCTGTTTGGCGATGTGGTTCTGACAGCGGAGAGCCCCGGATTGGGACCTGCCGCGGGGCAAATGGTGGCCCCGCGCCACCGCAAGGCCCGCGTGTTTTTCCGGGAATGCCGGCCTCCATCAGTGTGTCATGTCAGTTGAAGTGCGCTCTCTGAATTTCCTCGAAGGCGGCGTAGTGAAATGGACGCGCGATCAGCCATCCCGTGTGTGGAAAAAATAGACGCAAACATCCGTGAGCGGCGAGATGCACACCGGAGAAAAGTCCGAAAATGATGCGTTGGTACTAGATGAATTGCGGCTTCGCAAATCTAGCAAGGATCCACATATGATGAGGCTGTATTAGACCTCGGCAACGTAATGCCTCGAGAAGCAGTAGATATGTGCATTCAAGTGCCTGCGTAACCATCAGCATTTTTCTCAAATTTCTCAACATTCTCAAAATTCCTCAATAAATCGTCGGTTTGAAACGAGCCGTGTGATAATATTAGCCTAGTTGTGTGATAATATTATAAGCCGTGTGATAATATTAGCCTAATGAAGAATCTGGAGTAGCAGGCTCTTCAGACAGGACAGAATTCGTCTGAACTAAAAAAAGACGAACACGAAACTGACCCCGGTGACGACGGCTGACAAATCTGCGTTAACATTTGCTAGCGTCTACATCGACGCGCTCAGACGGTTTCGATGTGATCCCAATCATTTCCAATCAGCTTCCTGACAAATGGCAAGGTCTTTGATGAGACCAGCGTACGCTCCGCTGCACACCGAATGCCGTCGCATTAGTAACAAATGAGCTGCGTTCGGAGCCGAGGACGTCAGCGGCACGGAGCTGGGCCCCGGTTGTTCAGGCGGCACCGCTGGCAGGCAGCGGCAGATGGTGTGTCATGGCGTGATTTAGAGGGCGAGCGGCATGCGGGGCGTCTGAAAGAAACGCCATCGCTCCAGGGCTCCGCCGAGACCAAGTCTGCGACGACGAAGCTGCTTCCGTGCTGATGACGCAAGTGGGCAAAACAAAAAAGAAGAATGGGTTGAGGCTTGTAAGACCATGCTGACTTTCTATGACTTTTTTCTATGACTTTTTGTTGAAAGAAGCAGCAAGGATTTTCTTCATCATATCTTTTTTCGTCCTCGTTGGCGAATACTTCACTTGAGATAAACCACCCAACCTGTGTAAGCTGAGCCGGGTTCAGTGCGCTGATCAACTTCACAGCATGCGTAACGAACCCGACGAACCCTCCCGATTCATAACGGCACATGGCCTCTGCTCGCGCAGTTCCTACTTGCTGCGCCCACCGCATAGATTAACAATTCGGTCGTCTCTTCCCGATGAGGAAAACGACTACAGGCTGCTCAACCGGCAACTACGGCATATGCTGCATGCATCACCACTAGTGACAGCTCTAACAGAATAAGAGGCCCCAACTACTGAGCGTGCACACCAACGATCGAAAACCATATGCAAAAGTCCGATCTGGTACACACGGCTACGCACGCGATCTCACAATGCACAGGAAACACCGTCGTCGCGATAACCATCGTTGCAAAGGCTCACTGACCTCCTGCTAAACCGAAATGCATCGACACACAGCAGGACATGTGCATGTAGACTTTCCGCACACCGCTTATTTCCCCGAAGGTGCCCGGTGAGCGTGCTCAACAATGACCTGGCCCAGCGGGTCGTCGCGTCGCATTCTTTCGCAGATAGCGGACACGTTGGCAATGGCATACAACAGGCGCCATGGCGGGCGCCATTCAGCTCCTTATACGCAGCGAAGCAACACGCCCACGTCCGTTTCCCCGAACTGCTTCCTCCAAAAGGAAGCGTAACCTGTTTCCGTGTCCTTGAGTAACGCTCACAATGAGCCCCGCAAGTTTTAAGCACAGCTCTTAAGAGCGTGCTGCCGCAAGCGATGTACGTCGCGGACAGCTAAAATACTACGCAAACGTAGAGCACAAAGGTTTCATCTAACTTATTACGTTGGCGAGAATATATGGCATGTTGGCCAAAATTCTGGGGGCAATGAATATCTAAGATGTCACTTACGTCTTTAATCACAAGAAGCGTACGGTGCACAACATTTTTGTTATATGGCGCCTTTGCACACCGTATAGACTGCATCTCGTTATTCTATGCTGACCTACAAATGAGTGATCACTTGATAAATGCGATGAAGAACACGAGCGACATGACCAGATTTCTGCAATAAGGGTAGTTACCAGGTCCAGCCAACGACGCAGAAGCCATTTCACAACTACTGTCGCATTGTGGGAGCATGCTTATGATGCTCATGATGCACGCTTATATGTATATATATATATATATATATATATATATATATACAAAATAAATTTCATTGCAACGCCGCACTCCGTCATCCTGTGAGACCACGGAGACCACGGACCACGGAGAATTATGCGCGTGGCGCGTCACTTCCCAAGAAATATTTCACAGGCAATTCAGCACGCATAACGTTTTACGGCGATGTAAATTCAACTACTGAAATTGAAGGCTACTGCCAGTGGGGAGTCATGGATCAGCCATACTGGCGGAAGGGAGACGCGTAATCAAGAGCGCGTGAGCCGCAGAAACATATCTGCAGGGAACCAACGATATGAATTCTCACGATCAGTCCTCGCCAACAAATTAAACCATACATATATCGCACCCAACCGCCTGCCGACGGTACATTCTAGCTCGATCATAACTGAAGTATGCATGTTCAAGATCATAATACGCGCATTGGAAACACACTTCGTGGTAGTGTTGCTTGATGGCAGGTGCAGGCTTTAATAATATCACGGACACACTACAATACAAAATAAGCCGATGGCACGCGCGCATGGGACTGGAAATTTCCTTCCTTGACCAACGGTTGCCTCTATTCAAGCTCCGCACACGTCAGCAAGCAAAGCCGCATCTTTCACTTATTCCGGTGCTTCCCAACGCGCCGGCAGTGTTGGGAGACTTCCAACGCTACGTCTGCCCAGCATACCCCGGAGAGCTCAGTGCACAGCACGTCGGTCGGAACCTGTGTTGGACAGCCAATCAGGACGTAGATAGCATGCCGCAATGAAGGGCGTTGTGGTTGTTTGCTGGCGACGGCAGCAGCGGTGATGGAAAGCTGGCAGCCAAGTCTCGCCTCGCTGCTGAGGATAGCGGTGGCGGCTGCCGTATTTAGGACCAGCGGGAGTGACACAGGAATGCCGCGCTATTTATGGAAATGCAAAGTGTGGAATCCCCGCCGTCTTAGGAGCCGCACATCAAGGCAAGGAAGGGATCGGGCGGACGAAAGAAGTTACATAAATAAGCGCTATGCAGAACACTGCGGGAGCTGTTCCGGACTAATGTGGTAGAATGTTTCAGATCAGTGTGATAGAATGTTCGAGGTTAATGTGATTAGACTGTTCAGTGCTAGTGCAGTAGAATGTTCCAGATTAGTGTGGTGGAACGTTCCAGGTTAGTGTGGTAGAATTTTCGAGGCTAATATGGTAAAATATTCAAGGTTAGTGTGATACAATGTTTCAGGTTAGTGTCGTAGAATATGCCAGATTAGTTTCGTAGAATATCCACAGCTGGTGTGGTAGACTTCCCGTTTCCAAGCATGCACTGTTTCCGTTGTGATTCGTCTGCCAAGTTTTCGCCGTCTTCATGTTGAGCGAATACCCGCGGATACCTGAGCGAGTCCCAGATCGTACTGGTGCTAATGTCTAACCGTCAATACCAAAATTAAAACAGCGCAGACGAATGGAGACGGAGAGCGTGAGTGGCTGGCAGAAGGAGACGATGGGGATTCAGGTGAGATGCCAAAACCTTTGACGCAGAGAGTGTGACTAAAAACTCAGGCAAAAATCGTGTTTTTTTACGACGCAAAGCAGCACCGCATTGCGGTGCCCTTTGGCCACAGAGTCAAAATAAGTGTTTGTTTTCGGTTGCATTCATCGTGACTTATCGAAGCACGATAACAAAGCTTCGGTGCAAATATACGAAGAACAAAATCGCAGGCAGACTAGATCGATAAAACGTTCGATAGACAGGCTCACGGTCGAAAGACGTGCACAGATATGTCATTCCTTCCACTGTTTGCCGTCTTCAACCGTAGCGTACAGCGCCGCTCCTTAGCCAGCCAAGCGACACACTCAGCCCTGTCGCTACGGCACCTCTGACCGAGTTGCCCAACTCGGCCCGCCTCTGCGGTGCCGCCCGCAGCGCGAGTCGGCCCACATGCCGCTGGGCGACCGGGTGAAGTGGTTTCACTTAACGCGCCACGGACCACCTGCTATCGGGGGGGGGGGGGGGGTGTGACAGGTCGGGGGGGCGGGGTCGGTCGGTCCTGTACGTGCCGTGGAGTGGGTCACTCTCGGCGCTAGACTGGAACTGGCGACTGGACGGGCAGTGGGCAGGGCCGGTGGGCGACTTCGGGCGCGTCTGTCACCCTGAACGGAAGCCTGCTGCCACTAATTGGAGCACCAATGTCATTGCTTACCCCTTCACACGTTATAACTTCACCTCACATGTAACGCCGGCATCCCAGCGGCATGCATGCCTCATCACGGACGCTCCCACGTCCTCGACTACACACTGGTTCCACATACCAGAGCCGGCGCTGGTTCTTTCCGCGTGCCACCTGCCCCACCCAACAGGTCCGTCTCGGCGCCCGGCTCCCGCCGGGAGCGGCTCCCACGGAGCCGCCCGCGAGC
>NW_023596818.1:12028672-12041172 GCF_011947565.3 Pollicipes pollicipes
CACGGCCGCGCGTCGGACCGGCAGGGGCCTCGGCAGAGCCAGGGACGGGCCTCGGCAGGGCCAGGGACGGGCCTCGGCAGAGCAGGGACGGGCCTCGGCAGGGCTAGGGACGGGCCTCGGCTGGGCAGGGACGGGCCTCGGCAGGACCAGAGACGGGACTCGGCAGGGTCAGAGATGGGCCTCCGCAGGGCCAGGGACGGGCCTCCGCAGGGCGAGGGACGGGCCTCGGCTGGGCAGGGACGGGCCTCGGCAGGACCAGAGACGGGACTCGGCAGGGCCGGGGACGGGCCTCGGCAGGGCCAGAGACGGGCCTCCGCAGGACCGGAGACGGGCCTCGGCAGGGCCGGGGACGGGCCTCCGCAGAGCAGGGACGGGCCTCGGCAGGGCCAGGGACGGACCCCAGCAGGACCAGGGACGGACCTCGGCAGAGCAGGGATGGACCTCAGCAAAGCGGGGATGGACTTTGGCAGGGTCAGGGATGAAACTTGGCAGGGAAGGGATAGGAGCGCGCATCAGCTCTTCCGACGGGCTGACGTGGGGGTCGCAGGGGGTGACAACGCGGAAAAGGGGACAGGGGAGCAAAGGCAGGCACTGGGGTGGGAAGGACAGGAAGAAAGAAAGGCATGCAGATCGTATAATTGGCGAATGCCTTTTGAATCAAACGGAAAAGGGGCAGAGCGGAAGGTGGCGAGCAAGAGTGTGATCAAGTCATGAAGCTAGTCATTCTTTGTGGTTCAATTTTTGAGACGTTTAATTTCAGTATTTTTGTATAGTTTGGCGAAACATTAAAATTAAACAACGATAGGAAGATTCAAACCGGCCTTACGGGTAGTGTGTGATGTGGGGAAGACTTTGCCTGGTTCAGCCCAGACCAATCCGGGATTCTCAGGTCGCGCAAATTCGATTACGTCCATGAGATTTGTCATTAAATTACTGCAGACACGATGATTGGACTTCAGACGTCGCGGTGCCGATGGGTAATTCGAGCGCGGCCGCTGCGAGCGGCGGATTTCCGGAATCGATGGAACGAGCGCCCGAACGCCACGCGCGGCGTTTCATTTGCGGGGCTTTGCTTAGGCTGCACCAAATGCAATCCCTTTAGTCAGCACAGCGCTGTAATTAGTGTGCGTGCAATCCTTTTAGTCAGCATAACGCTGTAATCAGTGTGCGATGCCAGGAAACGAACAACAAATTTATCGCTTTGTCGACATGACATTTTTTTATGTTTGACACTCGTATATGACGTTTCGTGCTCTAAAGCGTGACGTTACATCGGGGCGGTTCCATTCTTTTTCGCCATAACCTGAAGCCGGTGATCTACAGTTGCTATAATGGACGACGGATCTCGTAAAGGCCAATATCACCAGGGCTTAAATATAAGCCCACGCTGTCTTTTTCAATATGATACGGAACAAAGGAGCTACTAAGGCCATTTGTCTTCAAGCACCGTTCGCTGAGGACATTAAGTGCTTGTCTCCCTTCATTTCCCATCGTAGGAGGGCTCTTCGTTCTGGGACGACCATCATCGAGCACGTGCATTGCTACCTTCGAACGGCTTCTCGCTCGCGTTCGCCCAGAAAAATACAGAGACCACGCAAGGATGGTCGAGAGTGTTTTCACAACAATGATCTGGTAAATTTGCCCGCAAAGCACAGAGCCAAGGCTACAGCTTTTCGGTACACATTGCAAGAGAGTGATCGATGCGAAAGCGACCCTTTAGATGTGACGGGTTCAGTTTCCCAGAGGTAAGATAGGTTGACAAGCTAAGCACAGCTGTTCCCGATAAGACGTCGGTCATCAGATGGTGCCGGTTATTGATTTGTCCTGGACTAGGCGCAGCTTCAAGCTCTTAGTTAATCGCCTCAATTCCCTCCACAGTCTTCTAGCTGCGACTGCGTTCTCTAAGCCCCACCCTTCCCGGGCGGGCCCGAGTGGAAGGGGGGGGGGGCAATGGCAATAATAGTCTCATCCGCATCAGCAAAAAATAAATAATCAAACGGTTATAAAATACATCAACTATCATCACCAGGATTCGATAAGAAGACTACCGGCTACATTACACACCTCACATTGAATTATACATTAAACAGCATATAAGATGCCCCGATAAACGACCAAACAACTGCTGTCCTGGCTTTCCAGAACATGCCTTGCATGGTTGCGCGATAAATGTGTGATTCCTGGGAGAGGGAACGAGCTATTAACAGGTAAATGAAGCCTAGCTAGTGACGAGGGCACGGATGATCGGGTTTTGGATAAAAACGAAGCTTACAAGGAGCGCATGAGACCTACAAAACATGGGCCTGCATTGCCTGTGATAGCATGCAATGCACCATAGTTGTTTCATTCCATTCCCACATTGGGGACGTGGAATAACAGTAATCTGGTCGAGGATGTCCTGACGTTGTTTCATGACGGTACCTGCCGCAAGTACTGTAGGGACTCCATAAATGACAAATAGCTTACGTCATCGATACCAAAGTTGGAATTACGCTATTCAACGGAAAACCTTCATTTTCATCATGTGTCGTTATGGCACTCACAAAACAGCGAAGTGGAATATTGACCTAGGATGACCTAGCCAGTGGGGCCAGGGAATGCTGGTTTTACCTGCAATGATCTTACGGCACGTGCCTGGATGAATTGTCATTGAAAGGGAGTCGAGAGGTCAAGAAATATCTAGATGCTAAATAGTTTGCAAAATTGGAACCTACCGTAGCGTTTGAGACTGAATTTTTACATGACCTAGCGAAACCCGGTCTACCACGCATTGACAAAAACGAGGTCTGGCGCGCATTTCAAGACACCAAAAATTACACATTGGTGGAATTTTCTTAGCAATGATTCTTCACAACCAAAAGGTAAGCGAAAGCGTCACTCTTAGCGCGCGGGTCAAGAAGTCCTTGTCAGGCTGTGCGTTATTCCAGTGCGCGAATTTTGATTTAGATATTCTTGGTCGGAGTACTTTTCCCCAACCAGGTCTGAGATGACGTATGTGTATCCCCTTGCATATACGAGGACGAGTAAGAAGGCAGTTTTTGCATGCTGGCATTGGCATCTCTGGGCAAAACTGGCCTTATCTAACTTTTTCATGTTTTTCTTATTAAACACCGCCTCGATTAGCTTTGTTTATCATTAAGTAGTTTTGCTGCGTCCATGCTTTGGAGTCTATGTCTTGACTTAACTCATTTCAGCACGCATTGAATAAAATGCGGATTTAGAAAGCATTGAAGAACTGCTAAATGTACTTTCCATCTGTCTTAAGTGAGCTTCTCGAGCTGTTCATCTATCTGGTCTAAGCTTGCAGTTTAGGGGGTGTTATCCTTTGGGCCTGCACGCTGCCTGAGTATTGAGCCGTCCCATGTTGTTACCTCTATTCAAAAGCCTTCAGCAAGGTCATGGGTCCAACCACTGGGAGGGGGAGGGGAAGCACGTTTATCTAACGTTTTCTTAGAGAGCTGGATGCTAGGATGCTAGGATTTAAATCACAAAATATTGTGGATCCTCATTTCTAGCAATCTTTCCTATTTCACATTTTTACACACCTGTTTCGACACAAAATGTAACAACTCTGTATTTTAAAATCCTCCAGTATATCTCCATGAAATTCTTGAGTAAGGTAAGTTCTTGAGTTGATTGGCACAAACAAAAGCTAATTATCTAAGTAGCAAAGACTTAGCAAAATTCATCCAATTTTGACAGTCTTCTGTTCTGTTATGTTGACTTTCCATTCGATGCGGTGGGGTCTTGGCAGCCTAGGTATCGAGTGCTGCGCCGTGCCGAAATACCCGACGCTTCTGAGTACAATTTGGTACAAAATCTTTGACCATGTACGCGAATGCATGAAACGCCAACCGTAGCGCATGCACTGGTAGTAAAGCCAACATGCACTCTCAACCTCAGCCTCGCGGTTTTTACCCTTCCCTTTCACTCAGCCCACACTTCCAGAAACTACCAATCAGCATGGATTTCTTGTCTCTTCCATATCTGCCAAATCGGTTCGAGATGAGCAACAAACGGGGTCTGACGCGCAGCATCATTGGCCACTTATTGCTTTCGCGAGCATTTTTCGGAACAGATGGGCAATCCACTGACGACGCAGGCACTATCGCCTCGCGCCATGCAATAGCCAGTCAAGCGCTGGAGGGCCCATAGAGCAAAGATGCCTCCGAGGGAACCCTGAGAAAGGCGGAAATTCCCAGCTACAGCGTGGCCGTATGGGAGACTCCCGAGCAATGGTCCTGGGGACGTCTCCGGCCCGACCCCGGCGTCCAGAGACGCGACTGGAGACAAGGTTGGCGCGCATGCGGCCTGCAAGACGATTGTGTAATGAGAGCACATATGACATGCGTCTGAGCAACCAAAGGAACGGGGTAAGATTCCCCGCGGTGCTCGCCCTTCCGGCCGGGGTGAGAGGCAGGCGACGCCATATAGCCTCAGCAGCTGAGTGCATCGTAAAGCTCCAGTGACGCACACGCACATGTGAAACGAGGCGCGATTGGACGGTCTTGCGATTGGAGTGTCTGTGCGGATTGGATTGGAGTGTATGAGTAACGTGGGTGAGACGTTTGTAAGAAAATCGTTTGAGATGGCTGGCTAAATGATGTAAATTAATGTGTTACACGTCTGGTACTCCTTACTCAGTCTAAACCAAGATTGTGTGGTTTAAACACAGAAAGCCCCGCGGGTTTATCCTTTCAAGCATGAAATCCGGAGTACAATTTTACCCGGGTCGAATTCCCTGACAAGTCCCCAAATTCAGCACGGGTAACAAAAACAATCCCTCTCGCCCCCAGCGCTGCCAGGGTCAGCAGAGATCACTCACCTTCATCGATGTCGCTGCGCGCCGCCGCCTCCAGCAGCATGACGCTGTCGACGAAGTGAATGCGCGCGTCAGCTTGGCGGCGCCGCTGGCTGCGGTTCTCGGCGCCCTTGTGGCGCTTGCTGCCGGCCTCCTTCTCGCGCGCAAAGAAGCGGCGCAGCTGCTCCTTGCGGCGGCGGCGCGCCAGCTTCAGCCGCTCTTGCGTCGACAGCTTCTCGATCAGCGGCATTTCCCGAATCAGGTCATCGTGCTCCATGCTGCCGCGGAGCACCATGGTCGGGATGGCGGCGGGCTCCTCGTGAGGGCGGCGGCAGGCGTCACGCACGGACTAGGCGTGGGCCGCGCCAGGGGACGGGGCTACCTCAGAGAGCGCGGTGAAGAGCCGCCGATCACGAGTCCGTCGGCGCTCCAGCCGAGGTCTCACGGTCCTGGTCGTGACGTCACCGCGCGGCCCGTGCGCCGCTCACGACCACTTGCCACACACGCGACGTGACGCCCTTCACGCGCCGCGCGGGTCACCACCGCGCCGTCACGCCTCCGTCGCGGAACGGAGCCCGTGACGCCGCCGTCACGGCCAGTGCCCGTGACGCCGCCGTCCGGTCCCGTCGCGTGACGCCGCGGCGTTGCCGGCCGCGTCCCCGCGGGGGACGGCGTCAGTCCGCGTCGGCCGTCGCTCCGCCGCCGGCGCCCGTGTCGTCGGCGTCGGGCGTCGGCTCCGACTGCCTCCCGGCGGCAGCGGCGAGGTCGGAGGGCGGCGCGGCCGGGGCTGCGGGCGAGGCGCGCGTTACTGCAGAGGCACAGACCGCGGCGGGCGCCGGCGACGCGGCGCATTGCATGGTAGCAGGGGAAACGCCTCCCAGCGCTGGGAGAGTGAGAGTGCGTCGGGGTTTCACAACGGGGCAAGGGTCAAAGTCAGCGACGGCCAATGCTGGAGCGCAACAATGGAAGCGGGGGAGGGAGAATGCGACGGAGAGAACGGCCCAGCCCGGCCAATTAGAGTTTAGCCAATTAGAACCCAAAGTAGAGTGCGACGACCAAGGAGCGTTTGACCGGACTCAAGAAGCCGAACACGACTGGTCACAAGAAGGGATTCACTAAGGCTGTCCCGAACGGCGTCTGTTTTGTGAGGAGACGGGACGTGAGCGGAAGGTAGCGTGTTCGTAACATGCGATCGCTGCGATGGCGCTCGCGGCACACACGCACGCACGCACGCACGCACGCACGCACGCACGCACGCATGCATGCATGCATGCATGCATGCACACACGCACACCCACACACCCACACACACACAAGACAGGCAGGCACGCACGCACGCACGCATGTATGTATGTACACACACACGCACACACACACACGCACAAGGCACACACGCACGCACGCACGCGCGCACACACGCACACGCGCAAGGCACGTACGCATGCACGCACGTACGCACGCGCGCGCGCGCACCCACACTCCCACACCCACACCCACACACCCACCCACACACACACCCACACACACACCCACACACACACACACACACACACACACACACACACACACACACCACACACACACACACACACACACACACACACACACACACACACACACACACACACCACACACACACACACACACAGAGCGAACGATTCTGTGCGAGCTCACCGCGGACCAGTGCCGTTCCGGCCCTGGCGGATCAGCTGACCGGAAATGGAGGCGAATGGCCGGGGCGGCCCGCCCCGCTGCGGTCACGCCCCTCCCCCCCCCCCTCCCTCGCCCCAGACCCATCACGGATCCGGTCACAGGCTGGTCACGCTGCTGAGCTGTTGGAACGTTGGAGCTGAGCCCTGACCCAAGCCATTACCGACGCACACCCGGGTGCTGCTTGCCGTCAGACAGCATGTAAGCCTTTCCCAGCTGGTAAGGACAAATAGCAGGCTTTGGAGACCCACTTAATGAAAGGAATCAGGCGCGCTGATCGTTCCTCAGCAAGCCTCCATTCTACGGAGTCCGGGCACACGTGCCTTTCATGGTAGCCGGCTAGTGCCTGAACGAGAAAGACCACTCCATTGTCAACTGACATTTCATTTGAGCCGGAGTCGCCCCAGTTTACACGCGAAATGGGAACCACCGGCGCACAATGAGAGGCCTCGCCGATGGTCGCTTGTTTGCCAGCTCGTCATCGAATGACGCCGTCAGAGCGGCGGATCCGGCACGAACGGCCGCCGTAGCCTCGTTCGAGGGAGTCCGTTCCCAGAACGTGGCGCGAGCAGCGCGCTCGCCAGCCGTGGTGGGACGTCGGGGTGGGCCGTTCGCCCGACACGCCACACGTTCTGTTTTCAGCGCAGGCCTGAGCTCTCCGTCTCCCGCCGGCTGGCGTGTTCCGGAGGCGGCGGAAGCGGAGGTGTCGCCGGCGGCGGACGCCGGCGGGGCAAGCCAGTGCCCCGGGTCCCGTTGAGTTAAGAGGCCATCCCGATGGTACAGGCGACGGTTGCTGACGCCGGCGGAGACAACGACCGACTCCAGGTTTTGATACGCATCTGCACCCCACCTAAGGCCTGATGGTAGGCAAAGCAAGCCAATTTTTAAGGTGGTTCCTCCCATGCATCCCGATAGGGTTGATATCAAACCGTCACAAATCGTGGTCTGACCATTTCTCCCTTTCCCCCTTTTGTTCTGACAGCCACGTGCCCCGCGTGAAAAATACCCTTGGAGTCGTAATATCCGTAAAGAACGCCCATGTCCGGGTTTGGCCACAACCAAACCAAATGAGGACAATGGAGAGCTGCTTGCAAGCGCCCCAAACTCGAAAAGCAAACACAGTGCGGGCAGACGGGCGTGGCAGGCAGTCAGCGGCGCGATTACCAGGTGTAATGGCGACACCAAGCACTGCGACCGGCGGGTCGGCGGCTCACCATTTCCGGCCGCGGCAGCACCGCCGGTGCACCCGTCACGGTGACGGCCGCCGTCAGCTGTTGCGCGCGCCCGGTTTCGGCGGGAAACTCTGTCATTAGGCCGGCGCCGGTCGGCGGCAGCGAGTGGGGCACGCCCGAGGGTTCCCGCGCGCTCATGACGCGCGTCGGCCAGCACGTGGTGGTGTGTTCCGGCTCCAGCGCCGGCGTGGGCGGGAGTGCCCAGATAGGCGCAGGTGTGGGAAAGGGGGTAGGCTAACACCAGCGCTGGGAAACGCCCGAGGGCGGCAAAAACGCATCAAAGAAAATGACTTGAAGACGAATCGGACCCCGTCGGCTCCTCGCGTTCCGCGGCTGGGGGACGGAACGGACCTTTTCATCCTGACGGAACGGAATGAGGCGGTGCTGCCGCGATCTGGGCTCGCCCCGGCCCCGCCCACGGTCCGCCGCGTCAATGACACCGTTAATTACGGGGAAACGCCCCCGTGCAGGCGCAAACATGGCGCGCAGGAAACCCGCGCTGATTTTCCCACGGCGCCCGGCGGCTAAGGCCTTTCACGTGCGCGTGGTCTCCGCAGAAACTGCACCTCAAGCCTTTGTGCGCTGCGATTCGCCTCGCGTTCCCAGGCTGCGGCGTGGTGGGATCCCGACGCCGCCCGCCAGTCCTCGCCCGCCGCGACCACGGCGTCTGGCGTGCCCGTACGGACGCAGGCGACGCGCGGGCGCGTATTTCGCGCCTTTTCATAACGCTGAACGCGCGTCGGGGATTTAGAATCGGGATTTCCGATGGAAGCGCTACCCACAACAAATTACATGGGGCGAGTCGAGCGCATTGTCTTATTTCGGTCTTCCTAAATTCCAACCCCATCAAATGAGTGACTGCAATGTTGTCACATTTCCGCTTTGTTTGTGGCCGTTGACGCTACATGTCACAAAAACACTGCTGTAATTAAAATAGCACTCACGTATTCCACGCCTCTCATAGAATCCCGGGGATCATACAAGATCAAAGCCTCGCAGAATTATTGCGTGGTTAGCAATGAAAAATGAGGGGAAAGGGAAGAATATGCGTACATCGGGACAGGACGTCCCGACGCCTTGCGCATTCAGCTCTAAACTTTAACTCTAGTCACTCAACTCTAGTAACTCTAGAGTTAGAGTTATAGCTACAGTGAGAGAAGAACAGTTGCATTGTTGCTGCGGTTTGCCCAAACCCTGGAAGTGCTTCCGATATTCACCAAGAACAGACTGGTTTGACCATGTTTGGACCGCATTCATTTAACCGCATTCATTTAACGGTTGATGGACCCATGAGCTGGTTGTTGAATTAATCGGTGGTTCCAGATTTGCAACAAAATTAACGTGCTAAATTTTCCGCATGGTCTAGTCGCAGCGTCAAATGGTACAATCTAGAAAAGACCCTGAAGCAATTTCGAGTGATCCGGCGCCTGCTTTCTGACATCTTCTTCGTCACGTCCCCATCCTCCCCTGGCACTAAGACCTCTGCCCACACACCCCACCCCCAGCTCAGCACGGCCCGGTCGATGGTCCGCCGTACCCGGCCCGCGGCCCGGCCCCGGCCCCGGCCCCGGTCCCTGGCGACCGTGTGCGTAGTGTAACAAGCTCCAGGTCACTGGAGCACGTGCCCCGGGCCGTCACCAGACGGATGTTGGGAGGAGGCGGGACCACCAGGGAGAGGATGAAGAACACCGGATAGATGTCGGGAAGAGGTGGGACCGCCGGGGATGCAGAACGGCGGGCGGATGCCAGGAAGAGGTGGGACCGCCGGGGATAGGGTGCAGAACACCGGATAGATGTCGGGAAGAGACGTGACCGCCGGGGACCAAGTGCAGGACATTAGACGGATGTCAGGAAGAGGTGGGACCGCCGTGGACCAAGTCTCGGCGGTCACGTCTAGTGCAGAACACTAGACGGATGTCGGGGGAGGCGAGACCGCCGGGGACCAAGTGCAGAATGATGGACAGCGCACGGGTCTGGCGGGGCGCTGCGATTTTCGGGTTGGAGGGTTCACAAAGGCATGGTGTGGTTTAGACAGTGCAAGAATGCTAGGGTAGACAGCTTTCAAATGGGTGTTGAAGCAGAACGCGTATCTAAATCGGATTAGCCATCGTACTTATCAGACTATCATATCAGTTATACATAATTAATTAGAGAACAATCATGTTGTCAGTTCAAAAGGAATATTTTCCGTCAGTTCAGAGACACTTCTCAAGCCATCATACACACACTCCACCTGGTTTATCATGTATTGCTTGCTAACAAATAAATTATATTTTCAGCAAGAATGCACGTTTTTTATGAAATACGTGGGCAGTTCTCATGCTATCTCTACGAACTCTCAGCCGAAAGCATACACCTCGAACGTCTCTAAATGTTACGTCTTCAAGCCTGATTTCGAGACAAGTTACCTTATGGAACACCATCAGCATGCGAACGGGTGCAAAATATTGTCCTCGCGTCCAGACGTCAAACTGTAGTTAACGGTAACAATACGCAGTCGAAAAGAGCATCGATATCTGTTATTTTTCATGTCGTGATTTGTCTGAACAGCCCTCGGTACCACAACAGTTGTGTTGTAAGCCGCTTACAGGGAACACAATGTGCGTGCAGACATTACCGGTTGTGCAGGTTTGCTCGGGTAAGCGGTGGCGAAGGCCCATACAAACTAAAACCCGTTAACTACTTCCCCAATCGCTGGGCTCAGTTCAGTTTGACAGCCTGACAGCCCCCACTCATTCTGCCGGCCAAAGTAAATGGTTACCCACTTTGGGACAATGCACGGAATTACAATGGCAGGTGGCAGCCACAAGCTCTTATTGACTGTCGCGGTCGCATAAGAGACGCATTCGTTACGAGCTAACGGACGCGAGAGGAAGTTCTGTGAGACGGGCAGGTGAGTGAGTGATGACATAGCAAAGTAATTCACAACAATGTACGGCATCGCTTCAGTTTGCAAGCTGTGTTAACAACATTACGGGAGGTGGGATGTGGATCTCTAAACTTCCCTGCTCCTGTTATTGGTGTGATTTACAGTTCTGAGGACGCATATGGCAAGGGACTCATAAAGGACCACGTCCGTATCAATATAGTCCACCGGCATGAATATCGTCAATTCTGAAGAATATCCCATCCCACACCGGTTGTCTGTGAATCATGGCAGCTTTTTCAACCAATGAACCAACCTCCAAAACAACCTTGAATCCACGCTAAAAACGCAAACCGAAGGACTTCTTGTGCAGCAGAAGGACGTTTTTGGTCACGATCACTGACGGATGTGCTACGGGAGGCGAGGTCACGGGTGACCACTGAAATTTAGTACGAGTGTGACAAGTGCGCTCGCTACCTTCTGCTACCAGTGCCACCTAAAACGAATGACGCTATCCTGACGGCAGATGCTGTGATTTTCCCGCTGTTCGTTGCCGGCACGCCAAGAACTGGTCCGGTCTGGTGACTTCACCCCTGCACATGTCTGCACACCAGCCCGTGACAGCTCCCCCCCCCCCCCCCCTCCATCCCCCGTACCGCCCTCCAACCGTCCGTACGTGCTCGCGCCGCAGCGGCCGCCCGCCGCTGTCGGTACGTTTACTACGCGCGTGGCCGCTGTCTCGGCGCGCCGCCGGCGGGGTCATGTCCACTTTCACCCGCGCGGCGTCGGAGCCGGTCCGTCCGGCTTCCGGTCCCCTCCCCTCCCCCCCCCCCCCCGGCGCAGGTCAGGGTTTCGCCCGGGTTCCGTCACGTGCGCCGCTACCGATACATGAGGATTTCACATGGACGCTGCGGCCTGCGCTGGATCTGATAACGAGCGTCTCTTGGGTGCCACTCCGCACGCTTGTACTGAAGCAGGGCTTTTGGCTGCGGGGCTGTCTCCTTCCCGGTGCGGCGCGTCGCCGTCTCGTCTCGTGTCATAGCGCCGCTTGGCCGCCCAGTCTCAGCGCCGCGCCGCCTGGCTACGGGTCAGACGCCGCCGTCTCAGCCTCGTGCCACAGCGCCGCTTGGCTGCCCAGTCTCAGCGCCGCGTCGGTGATCTGTAGCTGTCATCACTGCACTTCACGGGTCCCTGGGGGGCCTTTTGTCCGTGTCGCCGTCGGCATGGGGTTGGTCGTGCCGGGTCATGAATCCTGACCACCGTCGAGTAACTCGGTCGACGGAGAGAGCTGGCGACTGAGCGGGCGGGTTCATGGCACGCGATGTTACAAGCCGACCATAAACACCTACTGCAACTGCCACAGTGGGCGTAACTGACCAATCACGGCGACCTAAATCTGACAACCCACCGCCCACTCAAAGCCCCGGTAAACTAACTCGCTCCCGGGTCCCAACCGGCGGCCTCACCTGGAGCTCGTCTCCACCAGCGCGTGTCGCTCGGACCTCGCGCGGATCCTCGGTGGTGCCTCCGCGTCGCGGCGCGTCCCCCGCCCGCCACTCTCTCCGCGTCGCGACTGCCGCGCCTGGACGGAGCGGCACACCCGCCGCCACCGCCAGGTGGGGCTCGCAGCGCGCCGGGGCGGCGGGCGGCGCCGACACCGCCCGGGCGGCGGCTGGGCGGTGGCGGTGCGGCCGCCACCACCGCCCGTACCGCCCGCCGGGCCCTGCCCGACCTGCTCGGATCGGCGCGGGGTGTCTGATAGGTCATGGCAGCTCAGCATTTTTTCGTCCAGGAATGCCATCTCCTTGAGTGTATCTCGGTTTCATATCTCCACGCACGGCCTTCCCGATGGGCATGACTCGTGGTCAGGTCATCCTTACAGATCGTGGGT
>NW_023596818.1:12046172-12061172 GCF_011947565.3 Pollicipes pollicipes
TGTGTCAAGATATCGTCATGTCATGTTGTTATGTCAGCGGGCTCCTGTGACGCGTCATTGTTGTCATCTCCGTACAGGAAGGCTTTAAAGCTCAAGTTGACAGGTGCGCAAATATCAAAGCTAAAAAGAAGTGGAGCTTCGCAGAGACGTGACAAGAAGGCTACCAGGTGAGCTGCCCGACAACTCAGCTGCAACAGGCCGCGCAGAATCTAAACCCTTTCACACAGCCGAGGGAAAAACAGCGTACTTCAAATGCGAGACGGAATATCGCTTACAATACGCGGGCACTCGGGCGTGCCGAGCGTGAGAGGTGAGCACACCCTCCATGTGCTAATGCAGTGGCAGGGCAGGTGACGTAAATGTGCGGCTTCTGCCGAGAAGAACAAGCTCGCCGTATAACGCGTAGAAACTGTGTCGTCTGTCTCAGAGTTTTGGGATGCTTGAGTTTCACCCACTGCTCGCCTGACTGCGTTGCCTGGAGATAAATGGAAGGCACCAGCGTCTGCCATTGATTTTATTTGCTGTTTAGAAATGTAACACACATCAAGCTTGAGTTGGTCTATGGTCGTGGCTGTGAGATATGACGTCGCTCCTCGTCTAAGATTGTGATAAATGCTCGCGTAGCTTGTCTGCTGGAATTGCTGTGTTATGTATGAGATTAAAGAGATGAAGTGTGTGAGATTAAGGGCATGCATGGGCCGGCTGATCGAATAAGTGTTTATGTGGTGTTTGAGTTATATATCTTGAGGCTTGACCATTTACAAACACTGGGCCACACAGGTTATGGGGGCGCCCTTAGACAGTTTTTAGACAGTTTTAGACTTTTAGCTCGCTGCCCGGCTGCTTTTGTACAATTGCGGCCCTCCTATCGCTGTGATGGATCGCTTAAGTATGTAGGCATTATTGCGCCCGATAATCCGCGGATAAAATGAAGTAACTAATGATTATTTACATTCCTCCGTTTGTTTTCGCCAGCCGTTGATTATTTACCAGCAAGTGCCCTCGCAGTCCGTCGAAACTAGAGTCCACATCCAAGTGATAAGGCTGCCCATCCCTCGGCGATTTACCCCAAGTCGCCTGTAAGACGCCTTTTCACGGAGGATACAAATAATGCGTGTGTGTAGCATAAAGAAAACATGATTTAAAATCTCTTTACGACTTAGACAACCAAGGCAATATGCTCCAATATGTTCCCGTACGTTTGCGGTGAATGAGAGCGTGGGAAGTGTGAAATGTCACGTGATCACGGAATTAGCATTGTAACGCAGCATACATTGCTCATGATTAATTCATGCAAAGCTCAATTATGGTTACATGCCGGCGTCTAATTATTGTTTAAGAAATATGAGCCTTGGCCAGAGTCGGAGGCGCAGCCAGAATTTTCAAAAAACTTTACAGCTCCAATGGTCACCACCTGACCGGCTCGTACCAGCGATAGTCAGAGCAGACCCGACGAACGGGGGTGCGAGCGGGCATCACCGCCGGTGCCGACCAGCTCGAACCAGCGATGGTCAGAGCAGACCCGACGAGCGGAGGTGCGAGCGGGCACCACTGCCGGTGCCGACCAGCTCGAACCAGCGATGGTCAGGGCAGACCCGACGAGCGGAGTTACGAGCGGGCAACGCCGCCGGTGCCGACCAGCCCAGACCATCCCGGACCGCCCCGGCCGATCGGGACGGGTCAGCCCCCCCCCCCCCCTATTTCCCTCTCTCCGATCCGCAGACAGCTGCGAGGCCGTCACCGCTAACAAACTGGCCGCTCCCTGGCTTCTCTTAGCGTTGGTTTGTGCACGAGTCGCGGGCAGTCCGCGCGGCACGTAAGGAGGCAAAGTGAGCGATAGGTGCAAGGCCGGTGTCTGCGTTTGTCGAAGACAACGGAGACAATAGCGCACTAGCGTGACAGGAGTCCAAATAAGAACTCAGCGCCAGCTCGCGCCCATTTCCGCACGCATGTGTGAGTCATCTTCCACGAATGCATGTCCATGTGCGCTAGTTTTGCTCGTGGTCGTGAACGCCTGAAAGAACGGTTGACCAGAACCAGGCGCGGGTCTTGACGCAGCCAGAAATCTCGTCGGGGTATAAAACTATTTGTGAGGTATCACACGTTCAGACGCGATCATTTTCAGGAAATGCTGGGGGGAGGGGTGGGGGTACGGCGTCAGCCGATGTGTGCTGGGCCCCGGGTGATTTATTGCGCTCCTGCGATGCTTTGATTAAATGCGCTGCAGAGATGAGTTATGGTTTAAAGGGCCAAAATGCTTCAATGTTTTGTTCCCCCAAAAAGCTGATTGGCTGTAATCTCGCAGATGATCATGAAACATTGGAATATACAAATGTCGACAAACATAGGAGCGATTTTGTATGAACAATTTGTATCCTTAACTATTCTGCAAAGGTCGTTATTCTTGTTATGTATTATGATTATCCGATGACCGGTCGACCTAATTAGAAAGATGAGTGGCCATGTCATTTCTTCGAGATGCTGGGGACAGGTAACGACACGCAGGGCACAGCCGCATGGCTTGGAGACGGCAAAAGACATCTCTATTTACGTACGTTTTGTTTTGTTCTCATACACCCTTCGAAGCAGGAAAATCCGAGGTTATCTGATGCTGTCAACTAGGGGCGCAGACAAGATTTCCTTTAACGGGGAGGGGGCGGAGCTCGGTGAGTTTGCATCACGCCGAAATTCAGCTATTCGTCGGCAGCCACCTATGACGAAAAATTTCAACCTCTAAGGCCCCTCCCCCTTTGCTGTGCACCCGCTGTCAACAAGGTCGGGAATGGCGTCCGTTTCCGTATCATCCCGGCAGCAATTAGCTTTCCTCTGGCCGGATCAACGGGCCGGATGGCCAGCGCACAGGGACCTTAATACCCCAGGAGAGTCACGGAAGAGCGCGGGTTGGTTAGGCCCCTCTCGGCAAACTACCAGGGAGCAAGAAGAGAACACCCGGCAGTCACCACATCCGGTCCGGCTAATTCGGTCTGGGTGTCACCCTCGCGGCACCGAGTTCAGAGGGCGCGGTGAGAGAGCCCAAAATTACTTACACATTTCTGATTGTGCTGATCGTGTATCACAAGCATTCACCCTGTTAACTTACTGGATAAAGTGGTCCTGGTCAAACTGCGATGAAAGATGCTACATAGCAGATTATCATGCCTCCCCAGTTACGATATGTGCTACGAGTGAAATTATTGCTCGGACCATTGTCCTCGTTTGGTGTGTTTGCATGTACGCAATGCCTCGGCCAGCAAATTGTCCGCTCGTCGTCAGGTGGTATTGAGTCCTTAGGAAGTTGCCTGGCCTGAACGGCGGAACCACATGAACACGCTAGACTTGGACGATAGTCGCAACACTTGCTCCTTCCGTGATACTAATACATCATCTCAGTCTTTGCGTAAACCTATACCTAGCTCTTTTCGTAGTCCTATTACACTTGTGAACGCAAATACAGCGCCATGAGTGACAGACGGATTGGGTAGAGAAACCCCTTCTCGCCAGGTGCTCTGGTCAACACGCGCTGGTGTGTCAGCTCATCCATTAGGTCGAAATGGAGGACGCTCGTGCATGGCTCGCACACAGCTTTATTTGTGGACGGCTTGGCTATTCATGCTCTGGAGGTCTTCGAAATTCAAGAATACAGTAGCAGCACACAGAGCACAGCTGCATGAGTTCGAGACGGAGAAAGGCATTCTCTTTTACTCACGCCGCCCGTTTTTTGCACGGCCCTTGAGGCCAGCAAAATCCGGTGTTATTCGACGCTATCCGCAACCCTCCAAAATGGCGTCCGTTTCCGTATCATCCCGGCAGTAATTAGTTTTCCCCCGGCCGGATCAACGGACCGGATGGCCAGCGCACAGTGACCTTTATACCCCAGGAGAGTCACGGAGGAGCGTGAGCTGATTAGGCCCCTCCCGGCAAATCACCAGGGAGCAACAAGAGAACACCCGGCAGTGACTGTATCCGGCCCGGCCAACTCGGTCTGGGTATCACCCTCGCGGCACCGAGCTCAGGGAGCGCCGCACCAGCGCCGCAGTGACGAGCAAGCTAGCACTCGGCAGTGACTATCCGGCCTGGCCAACTCAGTCTTGGTGTCACCCTCGCGGCACCGAGCTCAGGGAGCGCCGCACCAGCGCCGCAGTGACGAGCGAGCCGACACGCCCCTCATACCGGCCGCAGGACACTGATATTCTAGGATAGGACACTGATGATATTCCAGCTCAACGTCGAGGGCAGAGCACGTGCAAAAGAATGTAAATCAACACTCCGATATGGCTCCTCTGTGCGAATCCGAAGTGGTCGGATGAAAGCATGATTGCTCCTCTGTGATTCTTCACCACTGGCCCGACAGCGGTACGTTCGCTGCCACTACATCTTCGTAAGCGCAAACAATCTATGCAAAGTATGTGCGCAAACAAGTCGCCCGTGACAGTTCACGCAGAAGTTGTGCCGTTAAAACCAGTGATGCAGCAGTGATGTTGATGTTACGACAAATAAATCCGGACAGTCCTGCCGTTAGTGCCAGTTGTAGCAATAATATGTCGGGCCACGTAGTGCAGTCTGCAGTGAAAGACGTCGTGACAGACTAGGGGTAAATTTCTTAAAATATGGATGGATGGATGCAGCTTTCTGCCTTCGCGCAAATGGTATTGCCTCTGACCGAATTTTGTGGTGATGCTGGTGTTGATTGTTGCTTGCCGTGCATCGCAAGCATCACGAACTTAAAATCATTTTACAATAGGCCTTGGTCATCCGCGAAAGGAGAGACAAACCAGAGCCACGTTCCCAAGGCAAATGCCTCCAGCAAACCATTATCGCTGATACTAGGTAACTCCCCGAGATGTGTCATGTTTTCGACTCTTGACCGCCCGAGATTTCTCGCACTCCTCGCACCACAGCGTGCAATCCTTCAGCATGTCCACCATCACGTGACAAACCATCCAAACGGAGTGTTCTCCCCCCGGCTCAAGGCTACCCAAGACGTTTTGCGTGTTCGCAAGGTTTTCACAGAGAACGCCTCCCGGCTGTAGCTGGCGCGGCTGGTCGCGTAAAATTATGATGAGCGTAACCGCAGACGCGCTTGGCTTAACGCCAAGAAATTTAAAATTTGTGTAAGCCCATATGTTTATTGCTTTGGGTTGCACAGCTTCGCATTTGGAGTAACAAAAATAATAACTATTTGAATGCGATGTAGCAACATTTGACCCCATTTGCGTGCAGACTCCTTGATCAGGATCTGTAGCATTGCGATATCACCCCAATTTTTCCTGTTACAATGGAATGACTCCTACGATTAGAAAATTCAATCTGAGTGACGAGGGAAATGTAAAATATCAAAACGGCGGAAAATATCGTCGTTTGATGAATGATAAAATGCACAATCGCATATTGGCAGCAGTGTGGGCTAGTGAACGCAAACAACTGTGCGCACACTCGGGTGTAAGCAAAGGGTTCACAGTTTTTTGGCATTATCTATTTTTGGCGATTTATGTCACATTCGAGCAACCAGAGAGCGTAAAGATATCAAACCAACTGCATGCAACATATGAATGCACAATTTGCCAAATACGACCGCAGGCTTCAAAGACTTGTCTCGTAGGATCCGTGATAGCTAAGATCTTGGCGTCACCAAGCCGCATTTTAAGCCTGGCCACAGTAGAGTCTGCCCCGACTCGTTACAGAGCATTCTGAAAATAAAGTGTGTGGGCCAACATACGACACTGTCCGGCGGATAGTGACGTCATCAAATGGCTACGGGACTGCCAAGGTCTCTGTTTTGAGACTCGGCGTCGAAAATCACACGCTCTAAGAGTTTCCGAGCACGCAAAACGAGAGGGCCATTTAAACGTCAGAGCGGAGCATATTGACAATTAATTTTCTCACAAAACAGGGCTCCTGGGCGGTTATGTTGTGTCAATGAGCTAAAAAATATATGTTTGAGAAAAGTCAAAAATCGGAATCCATCTGGCGCCCAGTATGACAAAGAGCGACCGATGCCATATTTGCCGGCAATTTTGCAAGAGCTTATTATTTCTAAATTTATTGGTCTGAAACTATCCAAATGACCACGAATGCAGCCTCCCTGGCGCCTCGCCTTGCTCCCGACTCCTGATATCGTGCAGCGAACCAACCATACCTGTCAGGACGCGGCCCTGCTCGGCGTCCGTCTGCGCCCAGGTTGGGAGCTGACGCAGCAGTGACTGGTGTCATTCAGCTTGGCAGACAGAGAGGAATCATTGGTTTGCTGAGGAAGCTTATCGTGTATTTGTTTCGAATCTGCAGAGCTTTTCATTCAGTCCAGTGACAGAGCTGTGTTCGACGGTAATGTCATAAAATGATGGAAAATGAAAGATGCTGCATTCGTTTCTATTAGAAGCAAAGAAGGAGAGCAATGGTTTTGTATTTCCCAGCCCACGGTCGGCTGGGAAAAATATCCACATTCCAGCGTTGTTTGTCCCGTTACAGTCGAAAGCATGTCGTCGCCGAATTCGTGCAATATGAAATTTAATTTCTCCGAACTGCAACGGCTGCAGTCCCAGACGGTGTCGGCAAAACTCATAAATTTCACGTGTGGATCGACGAGAAGAAAACTAATATCCGAGTCTCCAGGTCTTGTAATAGTTGCCCGAAACCCTGTCACCCTTGCTCGCAATAATGAGCAACTCATGGTTGTGTCACATTATATTTGGCTTTGTTTTCCTACCTCGCTACCCCTGCTACTTTCCTCTCAGGCCTGTTTCTTGATTTTAAAACCATTTGGTTCCGCAATTATTGACGTTTAGATGGGTATTAGCGAGCGCAATGCGACTGCAGCCGGCTCATCCAAGCGATAGCTTTTATAGCTGACCCTCCATATCAATCCACGGCAAATTCTGCCTTGGAATTTGAGTCGATGCGCTCAATGCGCCCTGGATCGATTGTCCCAAAACCCACATAAGAGTTCGGTCCATAAGGCCCAAAAGCCTCGTTCAAACATGACGCAGGATCATAGGCTTGTCAGCAGTTGATGTACTTATATGCATACAACCGTGTGTAAGTTGCGGCAAATGGTCGCATTGTGTCCTGCTGGAAAGAACACTTAAAGCACTTGACGTGAATGAAGAGCTGATGGATCTTCAGTCCTGTTTTTACTCGTGAGAAAATTATTGTGATAAAAATGCCCAATATTCTTTTCCACGGCATATTTTTAGCAAGAAAGTCTATGTCAAGCAGCAGTTCATTACTAAATTGACCTCAATAACCAGCAAATGTATCGGACTGGCAGTGTTTCCCAATCTCACATCGGGTATATTCGCAGTGACCAGAATGACAAAGAATATGTGCCATTCATGGCGTTATACCCTATAGCTTCTGCGCCTTTGGTGTTCGTACCGACCCACACGACGAAAATTCTACGTAACGTCAAGTAGAATATTTACCAGACGCGCAGAGCCCTTCGCTGTTACTTGATCGAAGTGAGACGCAAATGGCGTAATAACAGGTTCACCTGTAAGCAAGTGAGTTTGTGCGTCCAGGACCGACTGCTGGTGGTGAAACAGTGTAAATGCGTTGGAAACAGCAATTTCCACTGTTGGGAATGCGCGTGAAACCTGTAAGGACACTAACGTGATGTCTATGCAAGCGCAGTTCCTGTCATGCAGTTACGGCAATCTAAGCAGAAAACCCGTCGGGCTGCGAATGCCGCTCGGTAAAGATTCTACGTGACATTCATTTCACGTCTAGGTGATGTCAAAGATCCAACAATAATACTTGGTGCGCCGCGAATAACACTTCATCTCCGCGTCGTCAGCCGGTACGTTCATGAAAGGAGGTACTCCTTACCTCGACCGCCGGTACTTATATAAAGGTTGTTGGAATGCGCTTTAATCCGTTCGGAGTTGATTGGTACTTAGGGCTAAGTGGCCAACACTAACATAACTCACTAGCAGCACTGAGGTAACCGGCATAACTCCTGCACATAACTCGGCGGCTGTACCTTTCATCGTCTTCGCGATATTTGCTTGGAAGCAAATGCGGCGAACTAATAAGATAGCTGCAATGATGCCGGAATGCTGTGATAAGACGTGTTTTAAGCCCAAGTACAATTATCGTAGAGGAAAACCACGGCCGTCTAATTTGCCGTCAAAAACTAAAATGTTGGATGCTACATTACTGCTCACTTTGCATGGCTAGCCCAGAATTACACACCACCTCAACTGGCCGCCACGTCTCAGCACCTGCAGTCGCCTGGATCTCTGATCGTAAGTTCACCATGCCCCCCCCCCCCTCCCGCAGGCTGGTCACATGACCTGCACGGCTTCTGCACTGTTCTTGGCTCGCCGTCCAGCTATACATCATAATGATGAAGACGTAAAGACATAAGGACATCAGGTCAACAAAGAGCCACAAGGGCCCATCGAGGTTGGCCTACCTCAGGTTCCGCACACATCCTCGACACTGATCTTACCACCTGACCTGCCTGGATTTTGTCACACAAACAGTTTTTGAATGTTAATGGAGAGAGGCTCCCCGCAACGTTTGGTAGTCAATTCCGGTAATTCACTACTCTTTGACAGCATGACATTTGCTTCTTCATGGTTCTTCTCCTGTACTTGCTAATTGAAGCTCGTTTCCTCTATGTCTCGGCCTAATTTCAGGTGCCCCTTGTAGATCTACCTTGTCTATCTCTTTCATAATCCTGAACACCTCTTTCAGATTCCGTCTGAGTCAACAATGTTTTAGTGAATCCAAATTTAAGGCTTTCAGCCTATCGCTATTTACTGTTGTGCAGTCCCATTTATTATCCTAGTTGGTTTTGGCTGTACTCTCTCCAGCCCACTTATATCTTTTTGAAAGCATGGGAACCAAGCCTCTACACAATACTTTAGGTGTGGCTTACACGATAAAGCAATATAATATGCTCCATCCTCTCCATAATTTTCGGATGCCTACATGACTGTTACCTTTTGCACCCACCCCACCCTCCACCTCGTCAATTCGGAGTCATTTAATTGTCCTGCCTTCTCACTAACGGACAGGACAATTCCGGGCACAGGATCCTGCGATCCTGCGTCTGAGATTAACGTCGATTGTGGATTCCCACTTTTCGTATCCCAGGATCCCAATGGGAAAACACCGCGTTTTATTGCGAGTCCTGTCCAAACAAATGTCTCTCTCACAATGGCTTTCGAGAGAATCACACGTAAGCATAAGTGGCGTTGTTGGATGGGTATCATTGACCTACAGTTGCAAGACTAACGCTGGAAATGTGTAGATCCCCAATACAGATATATCTTGACGAAATTTTGCACTGGTTTGGGTGGCGACTAAATATGCATTGGGTGATCTTAAAAGTAGTGCTACCCAAGGTATGATTACGCGACGTAGATTTGAAATAGCTGTTCCAGATTTTTCCATCAGCTCGTGCGATGTGTTGGTTCTTTTCTGGCGCTACATTTATGAAATAACGTAGATGTATACATGGGTTCAAGTGGTGGTATGAGTAAAATAAGTGTGATATGGAATGATATACACAAAAATAAGATTGACAGGGTTCTGAGAGATCACTGCGAGCGCGTGGTACAGGTGGGACTATTAGAAGATCAGAACCGTCACTGCCAATGCTCAATGAGCTCGAAGATAAGAGTGCAGAATTTGGAATATGATACCTGACACGCGCTCGGGTGGGGTATCAAATTGACCCCCCTCCCCAAAGGTTTTCCAGAATGGGTTCCGAACGACGCGGCCACGCCGCGCCAAATTTTGCATAGCTGTAGACAATCAATTAGCGGATCGTTTGACATCCAAAATTTAGATGTACCCTGTAAGGTCGCTGATCTATGGCAGGTCAAAGTCAGACCATGGTTTCAGCAAAGGTAATTTCTAGAGAATCCTTCAATCTGATCCAACAACGGAGTGTTAGACGAAGCCATACATCTCTGAGATGCTTTCTTAGGCAACACAACAGTTGAATGAGCAAATTACATTGACCCAAGGTTAGGTATGGAGGTCACGCCACGGTCAAAACCAGCCTGTTTTGTTACTCTAGAGCCTGCTGTATGGGATGACTTCTAGTGCCCCTTTCAAATTTACTGATAGCAGGAACCGCATTATGCATCTTCCGCGGGCCTCTTAGAGGTCATAATAGGTCACTGACCTAAAATGACCCAGGTCAACATTTTGTTTTAGGAACATACTGCCTAACGCGATCTTTGTCGCTTCACCAAATGCAAAACTTAAAGCAATCTTGTATGAATTTGATCACCTTGACCTTCAAAAGGTCAAACAAGGTCAATGACCTTAAATGAGCATGTGACCTTTTGCTTAGAAATAGCTATCCAGGTTCTAGGGGCACTTAAGAACTTGGAATTTGACCTTGTTTGACATTTTTTACCCAAAGGTCATGGCCTAGGAACCTGAAACTTTGACCTAAGTGAGTTCACGCACAGGTCAATGCACCCTAAAAATTTGGTGCTTCTAGCTTTATTAGTTCCCGAGATCTCAGGGGGGTCAAATTGACCCCGCACACGAACGAAGGCTATCTAGCCGACCACTCGGACGCGGGTTAACTCGCGGTACGTCATGCAAATGAATATGCACACCTATCCATTCCCAACCAAAAGATGACAAGGCTGGTAGTAAAGTTTGGCACCTAGCACACATGAAAGTGATATCTCACATTAACCATGACTTATGCAATATGAAGCCTTGTAGTTACTGATACCATCATTCATTTATCCAACTTGAGCTTGTTTGCTTTTCGTGCGGCAATCAACCCACTAGAATGTATAGAATACATTCCATTGTTATAATATCATGATATCGCTCGGGATTGCGTGTTAACAGTCCAGCAGTGCGGGGATCGCCACGTCTGCCCACAGCGCGTCTTCACGTTAAGGGTCAAGCGCGTATTCTTCATTAATATCCGATAGTAAAATCGTGATTTGCCCTGGTTCGATTCGCCGTCACAGGCCGACCGCATCAGCTAAGTGTAAAGAGCACCAGGAGGAATTTTGGAGACCGTCTGGTTGCCTGCCATGTTTTTTGTAGCTCCACAATCGCGAAATAGGCAGGGGTTCGTTTCCACTCTATGAAACAAAGCGAAGTGGCTTAAGAGGGGATAATTTAGCTGACAGATCACCTACGCAGGCATGGTTTGATTTCCTTTGGAAAAGTTTTGGCACATCCAGAATAATGTGCATTCGCAATATATTTTGGCAAATATTCCACCTTGGCAGTGTAGCTTTCGTCTTCCGGGCTTAGTTTCATGAATAGTAGCACTGCACGAAGTGTGTTCGTGCCTCTTTTTACCAAAATTATTATTTTTTGTTTCAACGGAACGAGTTTTGAGTCCATACAGCTCATTCCATGGCTGACTGCATACCTTACAGGCTCGTGTCAGAGGCAACTATGCCGATCAGGCGTATCAACGATATCATCGCAAGCGCAGGGCTGAATGCATACGTGTTGGCAATATTTGTGCCACGATTAGCGGAAACATGAATCGCTCAACATTCGGAGATTTCGTTGAGCGATATGGCCAGATCCTGTCAGTCCCAGCAGACGGTTGTCTGATGACGTCAATGAGTGATCCGCTGTCAGTGATTGATTGCCAGGATTGGCATGACCCTCGTCGTCCAGACAATAAGTTGATGTTCACAGTACCTATGAAGCTCCATAATGCTTACCTGAGAAACCGAAACCTAGATCGCTGTCGTAAAAACAAGCACTGGCTGATTAGGAAGAGAAGAGATGCAGTATGCCCCAATCATAATGAATTACAAAATAGTAGAGACGAGCGTCTTTTGGATGTTTTTTTCCACTTACCCAACAACCCAACCAACCACTTACCATTTGCAACCCAACGTAATCCATTCAAAAAACAACTTTCCCTGTTATGTGATACAATTCACCCCATCGCCAAACAGGCCATCTTATTTGACAGGAATCCATTCAAAGGTCACTTGCCATAAAAAAGCAGCACGTGCTTTCGAAACATGTATTACTACGCATGTACTTGAAGGTCCTAGCTGTATGCAGCCATGAGCATCTCATTCTTAGCCTCAGTAGTTATGGTATCAGGGAGTTGAGAATAAAGGCTGATGCAGCTCTCCGCACCTTCTCCTACGCTTACTTTTTCCCAACGGCTTTTTCAAAAAGTGCTAACCGACGACTGAATCAAAGTACTTATCTGATCTTATTGTAAATGCATGAGAACAATGTAAATGCAGTGAAACAAAATTATTGCCGTTCATGTCACCAACGTAACGGCTAAGTATTAGCCCAAGGGCATTGCTTCGTTTGAAATTTTGCCAATGTCAAATTCCAGCAATTTGTGACCGATTCATTGGTCAAAGTATTTCCAAATTGCAAAACAAGGAATTCGGACTGTGATGTGCGCAAAATAGGGCTAAGTATATTTCGTCATGGGTGATATCACCGGGCACCGCGTTGACAGGCATTTATCGGCATCCGATATCTCGCACATGACCATTCTCACCACAGGGTGAAAATCGGTTTTGGTGTAACAATTAAGTGCCCTACGGGAGCGACAGAGCGTCGTTTTCGGTAGCCACCCTTAACTGGCTCAAGCGTGCTTTAAGTGGCAGCCTTGGAAGAAGTGACTGAGGAGCATGCTTAATATCCTAGCTGTTTTAATTCATGTTTTGCGTCACTGTTTGTCTTCTATTCGGCATGTTCCCTGTCTGTTTTTCTGAATTACGCTCTTTTATGCTGATTAACATCGGTGACACACGGGATTGCACAGGATTTACGCACCAAAAGCCATTGACCCATGTCACCGGCCGTCCCAGGCACTCGCCGGCAACCCAAATATGTCCGCAGTAACAAAGTACACAAATGTTTTTGTCAGCACTTAATTGTAATCAAACCGCGAGCACTGATTAACCTGAACTGCACCATAAAGAGATAATTGGATAAGGTATGCATATTCTTGCCGCTAGTTAAGGTGTGCACGTCATAATTCATGAATATGGATAAGCCCAAACCTTGAGAAGATAGCTGTGCAGTCAAGTAGCTTACATATTGCTGTCAACAAGATGCCAAACGACACCAACTAGATTACATTCTACAACGTGTGCAGGTCCTTACAGAACTCATTTTCAACATTTCTGAACACACAATAGAATGGCTTATTCATACAGAAGTATAATGAAGCTGCAGGGAAGTACTTGGCTCCTGATATATAATAAAGCGTCACAGTGAAAAAAAATAGGTCTAGCATTAAGCCATCGCCTGATAAGCGCGAAAAAACGGAGTGGTCGGAGAGTAACACCCCAACTGGCGCCTATAACTTCCCGCAACTATAACCTTCACATACGAGCCGCGTGTGCCCATAGTTACCAACGAAATCGTGTACAAAACTGGTCCAAAGCTGACGGCAGGCCAGCGTGGTGAGGGAAATCAGACACCAGCGAACGCCAAGCTACGCTGCCGTTCTCCGCAGGCGGGGTCACCGCTGTCAGGAGTTATGTGTCCGAACTTTCAGGGCAGAGAGATACCGGCGATTTACAGGGTCCAGTTCTGGGTCCGGCACCGAGTCTTCTGGAATGGAATGCGGGCCCGGCGATCGGTGACGTCATTGCTTGCGATCGACGACAGACGGAAGGCTATTTTTGCTTCGCTTTTCCTGGTCCACTGATGCGAGCTGGGCTATTAAAGATGTTCAGTGATCACTGCACATTCATTTGTCGAACACGACGATATACTATGCTTTTTTAGTTTCCCTCAAGATCTCGCACCGGGCTTTTGTGTGATGACTAGGCTCAAAATGGTCTAAAAATGGTCATTTTTCGACGTTTCGTTTCGTTCGAATTTTAATTCACGAAACGTTTTACATGGATGGACAGCGACAACAAGCATGGCCTGCAAAATCATTAAAGTTTGCAAAGCGTGGGCATACTATGATGCTCTTGCTGGGTGCTGCGCCGAGGTTTGCGGACGCGGATTGTGGCATCTCCGTGATCTGCAGCTTCCAACGGTCGCTCTCACGTGCGAGGAGCGTGTGTTCTCTGTAAGGTCAGACCGTGTAAAACCGCGGTCACGGGCTTCCTCTGCGTTTGCTCTGGGTTTACCAGACTGCAGCATGCAGGGAAAACCCACGACCGCGGTCTTACTCGATCTGGCCTGGCAGAAAACACAAGCATCTTTACATACGAGAGCGACAGTCGGAGGCTAGAGGTCACTGAAGCCGCCGTGACCTGGATGCGCAGACCTCAGCTTAACATCCAACAGGACGACGTGCTCACGCTTTGGAGCCTTTATTGATGTTGTGGGTCATGGTTGTTGCCTTTACGGATAGCTCAGTCACGTATTACCTTTGTTAAATGTACAATTTAAACATGTACTATATGAGGTCAACGTCGCTGATCTTAACCTCTGTATCTTTTTAACATCATGTAACAAATGAATGAACACCAAATTAACTTAGAATTATCATCATCAATGATGTGTCATAGTTGTATCGCATCATGACTTTAATTTCACCTTGATAATGTCATATCTTTTGCGAAAGGCCCCAATAAAATGGACGACTTTGCCCGTTCAACGGTCAAGATCGTATCGTATCGTATCGCAGAGAAAGTGCCTCATTTAGCTTGACGATAACACGAGAAGCTTGGTGCGAGATATTGAGCGAAACCAAAAATAGATAACCAACGCGGATATATATATATATATATATATATATATATATATATATATATAGTGTTTCACCACACAAAATAGTTATTTCAAAGCTGATACCCAAGATTACAAGCAAATATATGTATGCAACATACTTTTGCTCAGGACTGCACATGACTGTCACTGCCATTATGACATTATTTATTACCTCCAATATCCAAACCAGCAGCCTGACACATGCATCAAGTACGTTCTGCTGTCCCAGCTGGATCGCGAGGACGGGAACAGGGCACAGCAGAACGGAGGTCCGGGGCCCGAGGCGCTGGACAAGTGGCCGCGAGCGGGGAAGGGGTGAAGCGCGGAAGCTCTTATCAGATA